>NC_040913.2:13980987-14297490 GCF_004126475.2 Phyllostomus discolor
TATACCAACTGATCCCATGTTGGCATAACACATGCGTACATAAATGCCTCTAGGTAATTTTAACACATTTTTTTCTTAAATTTACAGCAGTGATTTACAGTGATAATTGTCAGTAAGTTTTGGACTACTGGTTGAGGTTTGAGGGTAAATTCATACTCATTAACTACTATTTAAAATATGTCGTTAAAATGGCATGTCTTATAAGTAAGATTACTAGGCAAATCTTATAAAGAAGATTACTAGACAAATTATCCATATTCTCAATAGATAATTTTCTTAATGTTTTCTCTGAATTTTTGTGTACAGTGACTTAATCTGATTTTTATACATTCTTGTTTTCTGAGAAATTATAAACCACAAGACATATTATAATTAACTCCCTTAAAATATATTTTTTCCAAATCACTTTTTAATGATAATTGATATCATCCACATAGCTTTGTGTCATAAAAATCCAGATTAAATCACTCTTTTATGCTTTATTGTATAAGTCTTTTGGGTAACTTTCATTTTGGTATATTCTAGTCATTGTAAAGAGCACTTAGAAAGACATTGCAATAACATTTGTGCTCACTATTAATTTGGGAGTGTTCATGAGGCCGTTTTACAAGTGGCAAATTACTGCTAGTTTTTTAATGAAGTCCTTTTTATTCACAATACTTTTTTATTTATTGTTTCTATTTTTCTCTGTATCCATTTGGATATTATGCCTTAGTCATTCAAGGACATAATTGACATAGGTAGTGTCTTTCTAATTCTCAGGACAAACTTTCAATGCTTTGTATAAATGTATCAGAATTCAGTGGGTAAAGGCAAAAAAAAAGGATTAAGTGGTTTTTTGGAAGAAAGCCATATAGATATTCTGAATCAAAGCCAATAACTACATTATGTAATATTATAGATTAACACAATGTTGAATTGGGATAAGACAGTTGTAGAGGAATGGTGGATATTTAAAAGTTCTCCCAGATAAATATAACTTTTAAAATCATAGTGTTTAAGTTTTATCATATAATTTCATCATTTTATGCAATAATAGTGTTAGTTTCAAAAAAGTCTAAATGGCAGAATGGAAGGCTAAAAATATTTTAATTATCTTATACTCATATAAATATATAACTTTCTTTCTAGCCTTACATTAATCACAGTATAATTCACTTGCAATTTGAAACTGAAGCTTCAAAGTCATATAGGTTCATCTTTTCTAGTTGATGTAATTCCACATGATTTCTTTCAAATCCTTGCAGTATATTTTCTATATGCGAGAAATCATTATATTTTCTTTCAATATGACAAGTTTTATTTATAGTGGCTATTGACACAATTTTATTATATATGTTACATCAAAACGATCATGTTGAATATCAGAAATTTTGAGTAAATGTTAGCACAGTATTTTTCGGATTTTAGATTGTGAGAGTAAAGATCTCAGTATCATTATGACATATCACTCACGGACTCATGTAGTTAAGAGTCAGAATTGTCTTAATTTTCACTTAAAATTCCAACAATTTGTAAGTGTCCCTAAATATTACAGAGATGGAAAGCAGATAATATATTTCAGTATTATTAGGTTCCTATTATATCTAAAGAGGTAATATAAATGTTATTCATATTTAATTTCCTGGTTGAGCTAAATGGCACATTAACAGAATAATAGGTCAGTATACTTAAGAAAACAATTTTAAAAACTACTTGAAATAAAAAGAGAATAAAAATTGGGAAAAAAGAGACTTGGTTATTTGTGAAAAATGATAAGGCAGTTGTGATGGTTAATTTTACGGGTCAAGTTGGAGTGTGCATTTAGATAAAATTAACATTTAAATTAGTGAACTTTAAGCAGATGGACCTCCACAAAATGGGTGAGCCTCACCAAATCAGTCGAAGACCTGAAAAGAACAAAAAGACCAGCCTTTGCATGTACAAAGAAACACGCCAGCAGATCCCTTTACACTGGACCTGTACCATTGGCTGCCCTGAGTCTCCTGACTGTAGCCACCAGCCTCCATACTTGTATGAGCCAATTCCTTATTATAAACCTCTTCTTCTATATGTGGAAATCTGATTAATTTTATTTTTCCAGACATCTCTAATACAGCAAAGTAATAAGGAATTGTAAGACCAGAAAGAACTGAAAAATACATAGAGATGACAGATGGGAAGACTGGCAGAGAAATTATTGATGATATCATTTCCGAAATTTTTCAAAGGCAAAAAGTCACAAACCCAAGCAAGACAGTTAAAACCTTCATAGATTAGATGATTCATCAAAATGACATTCGAATTCATTACAGACACACTGAAATTCCAGCAGGAGATTTATACACACACACACACACACACACACACACACACACACACCCCTGGCCAGTGGCTAAGTTTGTTGGAGCATCTACCTACACATCAAAAGTTTAAGGGTTTAATTCTTGGTCAAGACACATATTTATGTTTCAATTTGGATCCCTGATAAGTAGGGGCATGTATGGGAGGCAACAGACTATGTTTCTCTCTCACACTGATGTATCTCTATATGACCTTCCTTTCTCTAAAGTCAGTGAACATATCCTTGGGTGAGGAAATTATATATACACACACAAATATGTATGTACACACATACACATATACATACATATATATAGAGAGAACACAGCTAACTCTAAGATGTACACGGGAATGTAAAAATCTGGGTGTCAAAAGCAAAGTTGTAGAAACAAATGGTCAAAGTTGGAGAACTTGGCATTTTTGTTAGTGTCAGAACTATGAAGTTTTAGAAATCAAGAGACTGTAATATTGGCATAAAGGAAGAAAGACAATTAATGGCTCAGACTATGCACTCTACATATAAAAACACACTGAAAACACCCATGGATTTTTTTAAAGTACCAAACCATTTATTAGGAAAGGAAAATTTTAAAAATTAATAATGGCACAACTGGGTGTTCATATGGAATAAATGAAACTGCTTCATACCTTATCCAAAATTTGAGATGCATTACAGGCCTACAGGTAAACTTTTAAATGGAAATATTCTGGTCAAACACATTGGAAAATCTAATTGCAATTTGGAATTTATTAAATATACTAGGTATTGTAAGCAATGTTAGTCACAATATTTTTGTGCTACATTTAAAAAAGTTCCTCTCAAGACAAGTATTTAGAAAATCTAGCCTTTAGGGATTTGTATCTAATCCCTAAACAATTTTTTAAATTGTTTATATATATAGGAATATATAAACAATTTTTTTAAAACTAACATCTCCAAAAAGGCAATAGTTGGAACAAAACCTTCACAAAGGCAAACATACAAATGCCCATTAACCACATGAAAGATTAATTAACATCATTGGTTAATTGGGGAATGTTATTAAACCAACACATAGAAAGTGATGCTGTATTCATTAGTTATCCATATCACAAAGAAAAGTAATTTAATTACTATCTAACCATGTGCTTGAATGTATTTCTAATTGATTAAAGACCTAAGTGTGAAAAACCTATTTGGCAACTTACAGGAAATTTAGGAAATGTTATTACAATATCATGTTAGAGAATTATTTCCCAAAGAGCAAAGTATTCATAACAAAATATAAAATTTAACTATATTAACATTAAAAATATTGCTAAAGTACAGATAAAGACAATAAAAAGACAATGCACAAATCAATACAAACCAAAAAAATGTACATACAATTCAGAGAAAACTGAAATAGTAAAAAGATATGTGAAGAGATGAGTTGCTACTTTGTAAAGGCAGGAAAAGCAAGTTAGGCTGACATAAAATACCACTGAGTATCCAAAAAATTGGGGAAAGATAATTTATACTAAATGCATGCATGTTAATGAAAATAAATAATTGGCATACATTAATTTGTATGCTTAACATTACATATATTCAAAATAACATGCAAATAGGGAAATTTTAAAACCCACAGTGAAGTAAGTGGTGACATTGGAGGAATAATCAAGGGGAGACAGACATAAAGTGCAGGACTGGAGTCTGTTATCTCTGGTGAGTTAGGAGTCCGATACAAGAACCCCACTGCTCTTACATTGGATCTGCTCTCTGTGCGTCATGCCGCACATCCTTTTCCTCTGGCCTCTCCACTTCTTCCAGGTTCCCTTTGTCTTTCACCTCTTTCTATTTATATTTTCACAAAAAAATAAAAGAGACTTCCTGGAAGAGTGGTAGAGAATCCCCCAAATAGTATTGTACTTCACTTGACCAAATATTCCAGCACCGACTTCCTTTTTTTAACAGGGATTCAAGTGATCATAAATTGCTGGAAAAATAATATTAATTCTTACACTAAAAATCATATATGTACATGAAAGGAAAGTATTCAAGTCCTTTCTCATGTGGGTATTAAGCTCTAGGCAAAGAAAACAATTATTATTTCTGTTTAATCAGTCTTAACCTTTCTGCAACATAAAGGGTTTTTATACTTAAAATATGTTTAAAATCCTAAAGAGTAGCTGTTGCACCCTCCAAGAAAATATTATTACATTATCACTTCAACTGACTTTGTTATTTTTTACTATTACTAAAACAATTGTATTTGTCTTACCCATTAAAAACATATCAATATATACATTGTGAATAATACTGACTGTTCTTTATCATCAAAGGCTGTTATAGGATGTAGGTGATGTGCTGAAAGCAATGTTGCCAGACACTAAAATAGAAAAACTTTAATTCCTCCAATGACATGTTTTGCAAACATACAAAGTATCAAGGAGGCTTAGGTCTAAAACACCTTCTGACATAAAATAACAAATGCAGGGAAATTATTAAAGTTTGGACTTTCTCACAGAAGCTCATATTTACGGCCATGATGCTAATGAGACTAGAAAACAGAAATATAGATTGTCTCAGGTCAAAACAACGGCAACAAATAATAATAGTGATAATAGATACCACTGCAGAGTTTTTCATTTAATTGCCTTTGTTACTCTCTTCTTCAAATGCCGATACTGTCTGTAACTTTTCCATAGGGAATTTTGAAAATTTTGGAATACTCTGTTCTGTACTTACACCATTCTGGAATGTTATGCAAGCTCTTTCTTGAGGACAAGGCATATTAGGTTTAGGTAGAGATTCTTGAAAACCCATCCACTTTTTTTTCCCTAGTGAATTTTGAAAAGATATATAAAAATATAAATGGTGGAAAACCAAATATGGAATGTGCTTAACAATGTAACATTTCCCTGTGGCAAAGTACTTGGAAACAAGGCACAGTTATCAAAGAGAAAACAACCATCTTACCCACATACTGGGGAATTAGCAAAATTCATTGTTTCTATGTAAAATGGCTCAAGGTCAAAGAAAAAATCCCCCCACTGCATAAGTAATGGAGTCTCTGCTGATGTCTCTGGGTAATAACTTGGCACCCTTGGTTTCGGGTTGCCTTGAGAATGTCCACTTCAGGAACCTTGCAAATACCCGTTTCGCTCCAGTAAACCATATTCAGCACCATGGGCAGTCTCCTGTCAATCACGCAGTGAAGTCTTCTTGTTCTCTGAACAACTTCTCTGAAGTTGCTTTTCTCTGTTGTTTTAGAAAAATCACTTCTATATAGTACCTCAGTGAGTGATTAAGAAATGAAATTTGGTGAAAGCTGATGCAAAAGTAATCTATGTTAAATCTTCAAGTTAAATGTAATGAGGTATACTTCAGAGATAATCACATTCAGCCTTATTATATGTGTAGTTATATGATTTGTGGAAGACACACACAATGTGTAACCAACAGAATAATAAATATACCATAATGTCATCATTGCACATTTCACGTTTTTTTTCTTTTCAAAGATTTTATTTATTTAAATTTAGAGAGGTAAGGGAGGGAGAAAGAGAGGGAAAGAAACATCAATGTGTGGTTGCTGTTCATGTGCCCCCTACTGGGGACCAGCCTCGAAACCCAGGCATGTACTTTGACTGGGAATTGAACCAGCGACACTGTGGTTCACAGGCAGGCATGAATTCACTGAGTCACACCAGCCAGGGCCCGTGTTTCAATTTTTTTTTCATGACTCAAACAAGCCCTGGCAACCATGATGTAGTCATTTATCTTTACAATTTGACCATTTTCGAAATGAACACAATTGATAACATAGTATGTAGGCTTGTATATCAGGCTTCTAATATTTTTTTATAAAATCCTCTAGAGGAAAACTTTGTTCTCACTGACTTCCAAATCAGAGCAAATAAAGTCCAACTTGAAATTGGTATCTTTACAGTTAACTACCACACAGATAAAATATAATTCTCTCCGACTGTAGGTGTGAAGTAGATGCAGCCTTGCTCAGCTCCCGTTAGTGGTTGCCAGGACGCTGACTTATACTGCATTTGCAGGCTGTAGGTTTGCAAGGCTCGCCCAAACTAGAGAAAAGAGGAGCTGAAATGGGGCAAGGTATATTGCCCATGGTTCTTACTAAGATTTGGTGATTTTTTCTTCTTGAATCCTCTTAGACTGGTGAGTTTTTTTGTTAATTTCTAGAGTTTTTAAAACATTGATTTTGACAATTTTGCCAGTTTTCACATTGATTTTATTTATGAGAGATTTTAGAGTTGTTTACCCTACAGTTTTCATTAACATCACCTCCTGGTCCAGTATTCTTAACATGTTTAAAAGTTTAGCACAGGGCACTGAACTGCTTCCAAATCTTGGCTGTTATAAATAATGCTACATTGACCGCAGGGGTGTGTGTACAGATTATGCATTACAGTATTTCATACTTAAAATTATACAATTTTAGTAACAAATTTTATCCTGTTAGTTTCAATAAATTATTTTTAAATGAGAGCTAAAATGTACTGCATGTTTCAATCAAAGGTAAATTACAAAAATATTTTTAAATTCCTGATATTGTCAAAAGTAAAGTTCAGCTCACTGGTTTCAATTCTGTTCTGGTTACTATAACAAAAATTTCAGTCATTTAAAATGTACACTTTGATCTCTGGCTTGGTAGCTCAGGTGCTTAAGAGTGCCAACCTCATAGTCCAAGCTGTAGGCTTGATCCCCCATCAGGGCACATAAAAGAATCAAGCAATGAACACACATACAGGTGGAACAACAAACTGATTTGTGTGTACCTCTCTCTCTCTCTCTTCCTCTTTCTTGCTAAAATCAATTTAAAAGTCAATTAAAATTCATACACTCAATGCCATTAGGCCATCATTTTATGCTCAGATCCAAGAAGGATAATTATTAAGCTATTAAAGTTAATGCCCTCTTTTTATAAGATTTTAATATTTTATATTTTGATATTTATAAAAACTAAGTGTTCACACGACTTAAAAATCTTAAGAGAAGTACCTATTTATTTTTGTAGCAAAAGATTCTGTTAAGATAATAAAAAGACAGGTCTAAACTAAGTTTGCATCTCATATTACTACAAGTCTGTTAAAATTGTCATATTTATAAGCAGTGGAAAATAAAATCAAAAGGAACCACAATATTAATATTTAACCTTAGTAATAAGAACATATGATAAATATTTCATATAAATGTATAAAAACTAAAAATATTTAAATGTGCATATAATACTTTAAAGACCAACCCATATGTATGTATGCAAATATAATGTAGGTGATGAGTAGAAGAAGAGAAAGAGAGAAAAAGAAACAGATGCATATCCTTATGCTAATATTTTTAAAGTTTGAATCAAGGACAATTAAAACAATTAAGATAACAAATTTATATTTTTTCACTTATGAACTTTAGTAAAGCCATTGATTTTTCATCGTTATTGATCCTTGTATCTGTGTGTATTGTTTCCTCTGCTCATGTCACAGCATGAAGAAAATTAGAAAGAAAAAAAATATCCCAAGAGCAAATTAGACTGCCGTCTAAAGTAACTGTGGGGAAAAAGCTATTTTTTAGTTGTATGTCTGCAATCTAACCTCATGACTTCTACATTTTTATCAAGTCTCTATAATGTGGATGTAATTCAAGATGATAAAGCACCTTGTACATGCTTGATCATCTAAATATGATCATGTAACTTGCATGTGTTTGTATAGAAAAACATTTTTTTGTTCAATATTTATGAGTAAGTTATTCTTTACTGTTGTCACTTTTAATTCCAATTGAAAAGACCAAGGGACAAGTCCCCATATACGTCTAAAGTTATGGCAGCTCTGAGCTTTCTGAGCGCTCTTACACTCATGTGAATCTTCATTTGTTATGAACTAAGAGCTGGGATGAACTTCAGGTGCACCATGGCATGAGTTAAGGAAGAGGGTTTATTTAGAAAGAAAACTCTCGAATGTATGCTTACAAAAGAGAGAAGTTAGGGCATAGGTCCTTCTATTCCCCAATTATTTTCCATTTTGGAGCCACGCTAAAGGTAGACTAGCAGTATGGATCTATATTCTAATGGAGACCCTACTACCACTGCTATATCGCTCCCCTTTATAACACTAAACTTGGCTAAATGTAGTAAAAATTGAACTGTTTGACACCAAGCAGTCTAACCATGGCATGATGATTGCCTAAGAATTGTTTGAGAATACCAGCTGCTCTGTCCCTGATGTTTTGGGAACAACAGGATGATAGAGTTCCCTTGTGGAGTTAACGAAAAATCCCGTGGAGACATATTAAAGGTGGTCACCCTTGAGATGAGGAGGAGGACAGCACCTTCAGTACCACATCACTCACTTTCCAGGGAGCCTAGAGGGAGCCCTCAGGGTCGTGTTAGATAATTTCATTTATATTGAACCACTCTGAACTGGCCTCTTCTGCAAATAAAACTCAACATGTCAATTGACATAAAAAATTGAACAATTTTTGTTTCCACTTTATTTCACTCTTACACACTGGCCTAGTTATGGTGACTGCCACTAATGTCATTGTAAGATATCAGATTTTTGATAAGGCTAGTAGGTCGTGCCACTCTGTTTAGAATTTACTCTCAACGGTGCATGCAATTGTTTTGAATGACACAGTAAAGATATTTTTCACTCCAAAGAAAGTAGAGATCAAATAAAAAAATATGTACTTGTTAGTAAAAGTTTTATATTGGAAAGTGTAATAACTGGAAAATAAATTGAATAAATTTAAATAACTTTTAGAATTATAAGATTACAGAAAGCCTAATTCAGGAATATTGAAAAGCACCAAATGGTAATATAACTTCTGCAGTTATTTTTAAGAATTTTTAAGGGGCATCAAAATAGTTTTATATTCTTGGTCCCACGAATATAATTTCAAAAACTACCATCTGGTTGAAAAATTTATAAGTGTAATTTAAGCAAAATTAGAGATATTTAGTAATTTAATCACAGTCAGGTAATTAAAAAAAATAAGACTTCTGGATTCCAGTTTTGTTTCATCCTCAGTATTCCCTTATAGCTTTCTGATACTGAATCCTAAGAATATTCATCCATGATATATTCCTTCCCTTACTCTTTCATTCTTCACCCATCTGCACTGTGCTAACTCAAACATGTTATTTTCCTAGCTATTTAAATCTGAAGTTTTGAAGTTTAGGTATAGTTATTTCCTTGATGTACATTTTTGTATGCCTTTCTTGTTCATGTGTGACATCTGCCACTTCTGTGTTTGTTTGAATTTATTCATTCATTTTTACTTGAGACTTTCTGGGAAAATAGAACTTGATCTACCTATCTACATAGCAAGATCTTCTGAAAAAATATTTTAATAAAAGTTCCACCATACTCCGTGACCTGAACTGCACTCGGTGACTGGCAGTTAACTGAGGCTGGCCAAACTTAATGTCCGTGAACACACAGGGATTCATGCAGGGTAACAGGACACCGAGAGGAAATGTTCAGAGTCCTGTTGTGTGGATTGGCATTAAGCAGGGAGAAAGGAAATCTTTTTCTTCTGAAGGAAATCTCTTCTAGGCCGGGAGGGATTGAAAGCATGGATGAAAAAGATGAAGGGTGACACAATCAATTACACTGTGCTAAGTCCGCCTGGTGACAGATGATGGCTAGGATTTGCGGGCTGATCACATTGTAAGGCATAAAAATTGGAATCGTTATATTGTACATCTAAAACTAATATAACTTATATAGTATTGTATACAAACTACACCTAAATAAAAAATAAAATAAATAAACAAGGACCCAAGAAGCAGGAGGAGGAAGAGGAGGAGGAGGAAGAGGGGTCAGCAGAGGGGGAGGAGGAGATTGCTTATAGAGTCCTATCCTGAAAGCATATGAAGTTTTGTAGCAGAAGACAAGTTATGCAGGGAAACAAAACCTAAAAATCACTGGGCAGACACTATGTCTATCAGTATTTTCTTGTCTACTATAGAGGTATTTGTATTATATTTGTATTCATACTCATTCCTATATTTCACCTGTAATCTTAAGTTTAAAAATTATATGTGGGTTATTAAGAAATGTAAGTAAATGCATGAAATCATATTTTCCATAAGTCTTTGGGGCATACATGTATAAGTGTATAAACACACATACATATATATGTATTTATATGCACATACATGATACTAACTACAAATAACATAATGTAATATTTCTAGGCATTTAAAGGATAAAATGATATCTATAGTGTAACATTTCAAATACACATTTAAAACATAATTCCATATGTCCCTCAGTTTGAGTGCAGCTTGAGGATGAAGAACTCAGGCTGCTTGATTGAGTCCTCTTCCCCCTAAACTGTTGCAACATTTCAGAATCTTTGGTATTTCAAGTGAAGCTTGACATATCATATTGTGTCTCTCACATTAAAATTTATCCCATTACTGCTTACCTAACATCCATGGCCTGCCTTTACCTCATTCACAAAATCTACAGTTTCGGTGCACTGACACATTCCCCGGATGGAATACTACATTGCACATGCTCATGGAGGCTGTAGCTGCTGGAACAATAAGCAGAACTTGCTTGGTGATGCTTCTAGTAAAACCACTAAAATGTTAGTAATCTCACTGGTGCACGTTGTTTATCCTTTATTAGTTCTCTTATGTTTGCTCAGAACATGGACCTGATACTGAAGATCAGCAGCTGTCTTGTGAAGTCAGGGGATGGGTGAAAAGATTGAAGGACCCCGAGTCCCTAATAGCATCAAAAATGCAACACTCGCTCTAAACTTTTTTCCTATGAGTTTCTTCTTAGATGAGAAATCATTTTTGTAAGCCCAATTACTTTTAACCTTCAGTTTTGATTTCCACACACAAACACAATTTCTCTCATATGCCCACTTCTTTCAGTTCATTTTTTAAAACTGAAAAAGTGAAAAACTCATTTGTCCACTATAATTATATTTCATCTTCAATGTTTACCTGGATATAAAGGAGTTAATTATATCTATTAATTATATAACCTTCCCTATAGAGTGTTTTGGATTATAAAAAAGTGTGTGTTGGTTTCAATGCAAAGTAGGCCAAGAAATATAATTTCAATCAGAAATTTACTCTTACACTTCTTAATACATGCCAATAAGCTTTTCTATGAAAAATATTAACCTCACACCAAGTGATACATATTAACAGTAAAGCACCTATGTCAACAATAATGTAACATCTCAAGGGCAAAACTTGAAGATTTTATGCAGCTTAAGTAGTACCAAATAGTTGACATGCACTCAAATCAATTTACTTTCCAATGGAACACATTTTTATCACTCACAAGGATTAATGCCAAGCCATGATTAAAATAAGGCATGCAGCCCTAGAAGCTTACAGAAGTTGACACACAATTCAAAGACAAGTCGATACTAATCAAGAGATTTAGGAGCATCGTATAATGCGAGTGCCAAAAGAAACCAAGTTCACCCAAATGAGATATAGACTCATTTGCTGTTATGATTGTGGTTTTCACTCTGCAGTCAAAAGGCTGAAGTCAGTGATGTGGTAACTCAAATCAGACATATGTATCTCACCTGACTAAATAATTATTTCAGCTATTTTAGAGATTGACAATTTCAGACAATCTGAGGAGGAAGAAAAGAGAAGGAATAAAAGGGGGAAAATAAAAAAAAAAACTTCAGCACAATTTGCTTTAGTATTAGCATGGACAAAATTACTACAGAACCTTAGGTAATGTAATCTGCATCTCATTTTTGCTTTACATTTTAATTTATAACCCAAAGTCCCTGGAAGGGCATAAACCATTATGTACACAGACATATATGTAGCCATTGGCTTTCCTCAAAAATACTTTGATCTATGCAAATTAATAAATTGTGTTTATTAGCTTTAACTGAAAACCATCCAAACTATAGAATTGGAAATGGTTTTGTAGAACAGACATTTAACATCTTCAACAAATAAAACACTAGAAATGTGTTTTCCTGCCAGGAGAAAATCTGACTGATTTCCCTCACCTTAGCATCGTCCATTCTTCATTGATTCATTTCCTGCAACCACCAGAAAAGGATGACATGCACAATTATTGACATATAGTAAACATTCTAAAATATACTGTTTGATTGAATTGATGCAAGGTAGATGAAAAGTTAAAAATAAAATGAAATGGACCTTGAGTTAGACATTGCATTTATGTAATATGACTACAACAGATAAGTTAGTATATAAAAATGGGGAAGGATAGTGTGTGAATCATATAATCTTTGCCTTAAGGAAGCGGTCTACATATGTTACTTTTTTTTTTTTTTTTTCAAAAAGCAGACTGGCAGCATACCACTGATTTCATTTTAGATAATTGAAATTCTGTTACAAGTCAGACATGTCAAATTACCTATCTGATATATATATATATATATCAGTAAATATATTTACTGATATATAAGTAAATATATTTACATTTAATGCTGATAAAAGAAATAGTAATAAATCTCATACTTACCCAGATTTGGAAAGTAAAAATCAAGATAGTGATAAGTTGGATTGTCATCGAATACTGTTTTTAAAATTAAACACAGAAGAAAAAATAGAGTGGGACTTGAGTTTTCATTAACATAGTTGTCAAAGGATTTTTACTTGTGTTTCAGTGAGAGGACTGTTTCTATAGTTGGTGTGTATTAATATGTTAATTAATTAAATAACTACTGCTAGTAAAAAATAAAAATAATATTAAACACAGAAAGCTAGTTAGTGTTGTCAGATATTTTGAGGGAACACAGTTGTGACTTACTGATTTTATCTATGCAAATAGTTATCTAAAATACCATAACCCCAGATCATTAAATATTTACTATGTGCCTGGCACCATAACTCATAATTTTAATTTTTTAAATTAATCTTCCAAGTAGCCCACTGTAAAAATGATCATTTATTCCTTATTTTAACTGCAAACGTAAAGGAATAAGTGATATAAATGTTTGAAAAGTATATAAAATTTTTCCCAAAGAATTTTAGTTTGAAATTGATGAAGGTGATACTTGAATCCTGGCCTATGTCCCAGTCACATATTGGTCCCAATGTCCTAGAGGAATATTTATCTGATAAACAGCAGTATAGCTTATGGTTTTAGAGCTAATTTGAAAAGTACATAAGGACACAGAAACAATTGAATATTCAATGTGTATCAGGGTGCAGCATTTAATCTGCTCAAAAATTGCCGAAGTGATAAGTTTAACAGCATCTATGTAGTTGTGGAAATGTGTTGCTGCTCTATTTAAATGGTATAGCCATGCATCTATGTCAACAGCTTTCTTTCGGAAGAGAGAAAGAGAGGGAGGGAGAGAGAAAGAGAGAGAAAGAGAGAGAGAGGAGGGAGGGAGTGAGAGAGGGAAGATATTGGGAGAGAGATTCTTTATACCATCTCCCAGGAATCCATCCACCAGAAACCCATCTATTCCCAACCAGGCATAGATGCTCTCCCAAGCTTGAGGGTTGAGCCTATAAAATGGGACCCGTGCAAATCCTGGACCCATTCCTCTGCCCTCTGACTGCAGGAGATGAGCACCAAGGAAACCTCTGACTGTTTGCACTTCTGTTTTGTTTTCCCATGTTTTCAGTCTCTATACATGTGTTTATTGTAGTCAAGTCAAATATTCATTTACATCTTTTTTATTGTACATTTTTATCATAACCAAAAGGAAAAAGGACTCATGGACATGGTCAAGTGTGTGGTGATTTGGGGGGAAGGAGGATAAGGGGTGAACTTCACTTTCAGTCGTTGATAAATTGTGTGCCACTGTTTTTATCCAGTATGAGAAGGTTTCCTTGTAACAATCATACAATTTCATTTTTCTTACAATTGCTGCTAAAAACTAAGAACAAACAAACAAAAAGAACCTTTCCATATGCCTAGAAGAGGACACTTGTCAAAATATTCCTTTACTCTTGAGTCAATAAAAAACTGCAACAAGTTTACAACAAGTTGAAACTGTTTACAACAAGTTAGGGACTTTTCATGCTTCATCAGTTGTCCATGATAACCAGCCAGTGTGAAGGTCAGTTTCAAAACGCCATTCTCTAGAGTTCTTCAGATCACTTCTGACACCAAGAGTCTTAGGTCCCAGTCTCTATAAATAAGACTCTGAGATAAAGACTTGCATCCAGGAAGTTTATTGTATGTCCCAAGAAATAATTGGCATTGATGGAAGTGGAGCTGGACAGAGTAGGAACACAATAATGCAGTTGCAACAGAGGCGTCAGACCACCTCACGGCAAACTCTGAGTAACCCTCAGGATTGTCCTGTCTTGGGGCAACCAGCTTGGGCTTTTATAGCTCCGTGTTAACCAGTCATTAGGTGCTGGCAGCCCTAGAGTATAATGAAACCAAATGAGGCAGCTCTCCCTTTGGTTTTCCGAAGTGCTCTCTCTGATTCCCAGATTAAGCTGACACTAGCATGAATCAAACTCCAGACCCTGGCGGAATGAGTGTCTCATATCTGAAAGTGTGGGAGGCCAGACAGCATCCAGGAGTATGTAGCAGATTGGTTACACAAGAGAGATTATTTTCCTGTTGTCTGTATATCCTTTATATATATATTCCAAAGGATGGATTGCATGCATATCTGGAAGATAAATTATAGTTGCCCCCCCTTATCTATGGGAGATAAGCTCCAATACCTACTTAGTGGGAACCTAAAACCACAGACAGTAGCAAACCCTATATGTTATGTTTTGTCCTATGTGTATATGCCTATGATAAAGTTTAATTTATAAATTAGACATAGTAAGACTAATTGATGATAAAATAGAACAATTATAATAATATACTTTTATTAAATAGTTATATAAATGTAGTCTCATTATCTTTCTCAAAATAATGTACTGTACTCACCCCTTTTCTTCTTGGGATGATGTGAAATGATACAATACCCATGTGAAGAGAGGAAGTGAGGTGAATGATGGAGGCACTATAAGGTACAGTTAGGCCGCTGCCGACCTTCTAATTCTATGGCAGAAAGAGGGTCATCTACTTTGGGTGATCCTGGATCATCCAGCCATGAGGATATTGATGGCTGCATGTCAGGAGCGGACAATATCGGTGGTTGAGAAAATTTGATATTTTCAGACTGCAGTTGACTGTAACTGAAACCTTGGAAAGTAAAACCACCGATAAGAGGAGACTACTGTATATTTTGTAAGTGTGTATTCTTGAGCTAAACAACCTGGTTATGCCTCTTCTTTTTTTTAATTCAAAAAAGTTATGGTTGTATTTTAAAATCTTAAAGATTTTTTTTATTTCCCATATTTTACTTTTATTGGAATTGAGAACTGCATTTGGAAAATCAGTAGCCTTGTTTCAAATAATAACAGATATATTTACTTTCTCAAATAAGGAAACTGCATGTGGAAAATCAAATGTAATTGTGATAAATACCAATAAAACTTATATCAACACATTTTGTGTTCTTTCCCCAACATGGCAAATTCAATTATAATGTGCTAGGAGTGACCGATATCCTTGATGCCTTTGAAGGTGATGATTTCTGCAGTTTCACTTGAAGTGCAACATTGTACAGCATGTTACAACATCCTTCTTCTTCGGGGGAATGATGATACTTTGAAGTTCTACTGTTGTTATGTCTGCTGCCACTGTCACCGTTAATACTACTGATTCTGTTATTACAGCTACTACCACTACAACTGCTACCACTACTACCAGCTGTGTGTCTGTGATTAGATCAAAGAGTGTAAATCTCGAAAGACTGTGAATTTTCCATATGAGGATTCAACATGCCCTATTTCATGAGTGTCTGTGTGAGGGGAGTTGTTTCAATGTATTTGTTGACTTTTATATTTTATAGAAATCATACAAGTTGACATACGTAGATATTAAGCTATCACCACTGTAATTGGCTTGTTTGGTTTCTTCTTGATGTTTGATTAATGTTTTCTATCATATTATTCTGTATATAATATTTACCCACTACAATATGTTTATACAGCGTTACTGATCTTTACTTAGTTTGCAATTTGTATCGCTGCCTATGATCCTAGTATTCCTGGCCCAATGGTACTAAGTCCTTTTTAAAAAAACATCTCGTAGCTCGATCTCGTAGTTCAATCTCAATTGAACTCGGGCTGTGAATAAAAGTGTCGCAGGTTCGATTCCCAGTCAGGGTACATGCCTGGGTTGCAGGCCATGACCCCCAGCAACCGCACATAGATGTTTCTCTCTCTCTCTATCTCCCTCCCTTCCCTCTCTAAAAATAAATAAATAAAATCTTTTTAAAAATCTGATTTATTATAGTTCTGAAGGATGGAAGTCTGAAGCGGGTCTCACTTGGTAAAGTCAAAATGTCAATAGAGCCACATTCCTCCTCATGGCTCCAATGTATTTTCTTCATCTTTTCCAGCTCGCAGAGGTGCCTGCTTTCTTTGGCCTCATACTTCATATTCAAAATCTGTTGCAGAGCAGCCTCCGTTCTGGCGCAGACTCTGATTTTCCATTTCTGACTCTGTCCCTCTGAACTCGCCGTGTCTTTTTTAGGAATGCTTTGCATTAAGCAGACCTCTCCCCCGGGATCATCCACAAAATCCCCCCATCTTAACGTCCTCAATTTATTCACATCGGAATTGTCCTTTTTGCCGCGTGAGGTAACATACTTAATAGTTCCAGGGATTAGGGCTCTATGTGCTGAGAGGACAATTATTCTACCTGACACGTACGTTTGAGTTTAAAGTTTAATAAAGGAATCGAAACTGGAAAAGGTTGCTTGACAGTTGAGTGTATATAACTTTACAAGGGTATATTATTGCCTATTTCATGGTCTTTAATCTTGCCCATGGGAAAAACTGTTTGAAACACACCAAGAATCTTTACTACATAAGATTATGTAGTAAAAATATTACATTATTATTATGAGAGGCAAGTTAATATTCATAAATTAATAATGAAATAGGCCACTACTTATTATACAATTTTCCAATTCTAATTAATTCAAAATTTTAGGCCTACAATATCAGCCATCTTCTCTCCATACTACTGTCAACATTAGTATTTATTTTGTCAGTATATTAAATAATTATAAAATAATTAAATACTATCTACAAATAGATTTAGCAATTACAGTGCATTTTTGTGTCACAAGCGAAGTTTTGACATGGATAATTTAAATGATTTACAATACATTATACTTTTTGTTATACACCTTTTTAAAAATTATTTATTTTTATATTTAATTTTAACTCTCACCCAAGGACATGCTTATTGAGAGGGGAAGGACAGGAAAGAGAGAGGAAGAGAAACACTGATGCAAGGAAAAAACGTGGATCGGTTGCCTCTCCTACGTGCCTGCACTGGTGACCCAACCTGCAACCCAGGCATGTGCCCTGACTGGAATGGAACCATGACCTTCCAGTTTATGGGATGATGCTCTAATCAACTGAGCCACATTCGCCAGGGCCACACACCTTACAACCTTATGCTACAGTGCATTGTACTTTTTTTTTTGCATTATGCACAAATGATTATAGAATAAAAGAACAATTGAATAAAAATCTGAGCTAGTGAATAATTCTCTGGAAACCTGATTTATGTCTTTATTGCTATGATTATAATGGCTATGGTTTCTGGTTCTGTAATTGAGATATATATTTTAAACTAAGCCTTGAAAATAGGCAATATGTGTAATACTACCGCCCGAGACATTCAGTCAATTTGACTATAATGCCATGGCTAATGATATAGCTTCTATTTGGCTAAACTGCTTTGTGGTAAGTGAGCTAAATGCTCCTAACTTCTAGGGTATATGCCTAACCTGTACCTGTCTAGATTTAGAATGAAATGGAAAATGGTTAAATAATGTTTAGAAGGAAAAAACAAGTTGCTCACAACCCAATAAGGGGTTGAGCAACCCAATATTGCTCGATATTCAAGTGTTTTTTGCACACATTCCTTCATACTCCCACTGTAATGAAAAATATAGAAGACAATTTTAATTTTGTGTGTGTTCTCTAACTCAGGGCCAGTCAGTATCTTATAAATAAACTTCAACAAAGTTCTGAGGATTTCCTCAAAAATATCAGAAACATTGAGACACAGAATCAGGAGTTTATATAAATATGAATGCATTTACATATCTTTGCATGTTTATATATCTGCTCATGAGTTGTAAGAATTCATTGTATTAAGGACTGTCTGTAGTTATTGCAAATGCATATGTTTAAGGAACAACAGGAGTCTGGTCATATTGGGGTTAGTGGGGACTGCTGCTATTTGGGAGCACTTGGGAATGTCATTGGCTCACCTCTTCATGAGCTGATGATAATGTAAAGAATGCAAGGATATCTTAAAGAAGGCCTTGTGCTTATATATATATGGCAGAGTGAATAGAATGACATCATGATGGAGAAACTCAGTTTAGATGTATGTATTACACTACTCCAAAGAGGGAGACCTTTTATAATCTAGAGGCTTTTTTATGAGAGGCAAATTATGCAACGCAAGCTTATCTGGATTTTTCTCTTTTGGGGAGGGTAAGGGAAAATCATGGTTGGGGAAAGCAATCATTTTTCTCTAGGACATGTGAAATAGCTCTTAAATCATCCCATGCATTTTAATAAGAATATGGCTTAAGTTCCAAACAGCCAATGAGAAGAATTTCAGGTTGAAAGGTGGGAAGGACTTGAAGAACAAAAGTAAACTCAGAGGTACTGTAGCAGCATTGGATCAGCAATGGTGACCTTTCCTCTGACTAGTCTCACCCCTGGGGAAGGGAGACGGGAAGTGGCTATAGTTACAATACTTTCATTGTTAAAAAGGCCTCCCCCTCCCAGTTTATTCCTGGCTGTAGCTCATTGAGTCTGCGCTTACTCTCTCGCTGTATGAAAGAAAAAAATATACCTATATAGGCAGCCAATGGCTAATCCACTAAAGTAATTTTAAAATTACTCTGAAAGTTGTTTATCCATTTCTCAAATACATGTAGTTAATAAAATTGATTAGATTGATTTAAGAAAACATTTTAATTCATGTATGGATCTGTCTATGTGATAGCATGATTCAAGCAGACAAGCCTAGGTGCTTCTGCATGCAGCTTATCACTTTATTCTTGCAGAAAGCCTACGGAGAGGGTAAGGTTAGCACCCTGGTTTTACAGATGAGGTAAATAGTGCTCTAGATATTAAGTTGTTTAAAACCATTCCTGAATACATCATGCAAATCCACGTTATTTCCACTTTAAACCACAAGCCCTAAAAAACATTCTGTCTTTTCCTTTTGTGCAGTTTTGTCTAATGTTTCACATCTCATGGAGATCAATCTGTGCAGTGTCCCCTAAGGAAGTTTACTATTCAAAAGAAAATGTATTTATAATAATGTGCCGCAGTCACTAGTGGAAGAAGAATATGCGTGTGAAATTAAAATTCAGTCCTTTGCTTTCCAGGCAAAACTCTTCAGAGCGTTCTACATCACAGGACATTCTGGAACAGGGTGGTATGGTCCACGACAAAGTTGTTAAGTTTACCTGGACTGACTTTGCACATCCACTTGGCAGTTTTAACTGATAATGTTTTCTCCTCTGCCAATGCAGATGAATTTAAAATTAACACACACTCACAAGTTATTTTTAAAATTTTTACCTAGGCAAAACCTCTGCAGTTTACTTATAAAATCCTTTCCATGAAATCCAGTTAAAAAGTTAATACAAAATTTAAAACATTTTGCTTTTAGATGAAACTGTTCCAAGATTTCTATCGTTTCTTAATTAGAGACATTTCAGTGTGTTTTGTACTAAACCCGGAATCAATTTTTCTTAACAAAATGGGAACTTTCATATCATCTGGCAGTGAAATTCTCAGCTCCAAGCTTATTGGAACTCCGATTACTCGTAAATTAAGTTCTCTCCAGACCTAAAATAATCATGCATTTCCTCAATCTTCGGAATGCTTTTCCTTTTCCAATTCACGAATTTGCTTCTACTCCTAATTGAATTCTACCTGAAATTCTACTCTTGCAGGTGCTGCTTCACGGAATGCCTGACTGCACCAAGGCTGTGACATGCATGCCATGTTGCACTGCCCACCTGACTCTTGGCAAAATGACAGGTTAGTGTCCTTGTTAAACCACTTGCTTTTAAGATCAGTTTGTTATCTCCTTTGTTCTGCTCTAATGTCATAAATTTGTAATTGTATTTAATATATCGTAGGTACAAATAATTTTTCTGAAGAAAATATGTCACCATTAATAGATTTTTAGTACATGACAGTTAATTGGAAATCATAGCGATGAATATATATATATATACCGTCTGTCTGGAAAAATCTAGCCATTGTTAATACACCAAAAACAGTTTGCACAACATCAGTGTAAGCTGGCAGTCAAGAACAATCTACTAGAATGTGCATGTGTGAACAATGACAACTTCACTGTACTAAGTGAGAGCAGTAGATGCCGTTGAGTATGTGTACTGTGGGGCTGTCTTACTTAAGATGACTGAGCAAGTACAACAAGGTATCTGCATCAAATTTTGAGTTAAGCTCAAACATTTCTCCATGGAAACTACTCAGATAATTCAGAAGGCTACACCTATTTGCAACTGGTGACTGGCAGCTTCTTCAGACAAATATGCCAGCTCATAATCATCTCTTGGGTCAAGTTTTTTGACAGAACATCAAATAACCCAAGTGACTAAGCCCCACTAATGCCCAGATTTGATGACTCTGTGACCTCTGGATTTTCCCAAAACTAAAATCACCTTTGAAAGCGAAGAGATTTCAGACCATTGATGAGATTCAGGGAAATACAGAGAGGCAGCTGGTGGTAATTGAGAGAATCGTGTGAGGTCCCAGGGTGTCTACTTTGAAGAGAACTGAGGCATCATTGTCGTATGTACAGCGTTTCTTGTGCCATGTATCTTCTTCAGTAAGGGTCTCTATTTTTCACAGTACATGGTTGGATACTTTCTGGACAGACAGTATACAGATATCTATGTCAAGATCTATAACGTTTGGAAGATAGTTGTTCAAATACTTTGGATTCAGTAGCCAGTAGCACTGGGTTACATACCTATGGTTTACATTACATTATTTTTGGAAGTGAAATTACATTTAAGGATTATTATTTTTCACCCATTTCCCATTGCCTTTTGCACACGTGGCTGTTATGGCACTTATTGCAGTAAGTCTTATTTACGTGTCTGTATCTACAAATATGTGATGTGATCCCCAAGACTGAAGCTGTATGTGCTTCACTTCAGTACCCACAGGGCCTACTACCTGAGTAGCCAACCGGTACTTCTGTTGCAACTAACAGCTTAAGGTAGATCAGTCAATTACAATAGTTAGTACATTGGAAACACGTTCGAAGATTTTAAAAAGACAATCAACTGATTCTAATGCTTATTAGAGAGCATTCATGAGCACTTCCTTTCAAAACACTCTTCATGATATTTCTATTGAGAAACTCAGAAGTAAAATAATAACTGTACCACTCACCAACTGTGCTCATTTGATTCTGCTGATAAGAAACAATTCACTGTATAAAACATCTTTATCAGCATGAGGCTGTCTTTTTACAAATTGCCTGTATCGAGTGTTGTTTCTCTTTGAAATAGAAACGACCTCATTATTTATCTACTCTTGCAGAGATCTACTTAAGTCCAAAAATATATGTCGATGATAATTTAAAGTACATTTTAAATCATGCTTATGAAACCATTTTCCTTTGCTTTGTTTTTAATATCTTAACTTGTATGATGCTTATTCATTTTGCTCTGATACATAATTTGTTTCAGATTGTGGAAGCAATAAAGATGCTCAGGTTGAGATTGTTTCCAGGCATTGGGTATGAATAAAATATTCATTAGATTATATGGATAGCTAGTTATGTTTAAAATTTAGTGAGCAATATAGGTCATTTAAATAACATGTAAAATAGTGACACATAAATGTTATGCTTTATAACAAAAGGCGATCATTTTAATGGATTTAGTGCACTACATCAGGCCAAGATGTAATAGTAAGAGTGACTGGATTTATCTGTATGCCTGAAATAAGTAACAATTCAAGCAAAAGATAGGTTACTGCATTTTTCATGGCATCGCTTTCTGGTTAAAGAAGGGCAGTGAGACCAGCAAGAGGATTGCTCCTGTCTGGAAGAGAATTTGCCCCCCATAGCACCGAAGGGAGCCCAGCAGAGTCCCAGATGAGAGGACACGGATGAGAGTCTGGGGTGGCTGAAGTGGCTAAAGGTCACTAGGCAGAGGAACGAAAAGGAAGAATTTACACACAGAGAGATTTCTGTAGGTCCAAAGATGGTCACCCTCAAGAATTCAGGAGACTGCACAGTCACGTAAGGAAATCACCTAAGACCAGGGGAAAATGATGAAAAAAATACCACCTTCACTTGCAAAAGACTGGCAACAGCAGCTATTCCTACAAGTTAAAGTAGAGTGGTGCATATTTCAGGGCTTGCTGGGTAGAATATTTAGACGTAGCCTAGAATAAATCCTTCTCTGGTATTGCCTAACAAAGTTTAATATCCAGCCACAGTTGGGGGTGGGGGCAGGATAACTGTTTTCATGTAACTAAGAATGCATTCTGGAACAAAGATGACAAAATATTTATGAGAATACAAAAGCATCCAGCACAGAATAAGGTAATATCCACAGTGTTTAGCATCTAATAGAAAAGAAAGCCTAGCAGTTATACAGAAAATATAAAAGCAGAAGGATACACCTCATACTGAGGAGAGAAATTTATTTCTCAAAACTGACCAGGACTGACACAGATGTTAGAAATATCCAACAAAGATATTAAAATGGTTATTCTAACTGTATCCCATATGTTCAATAAGTTGGAGGAATAATTGTGTTACAAAGAAAAAAGAGGGAAATAAAACAAAACAAGCAAATTGGACTCCTACAGATTAGAATGACAATGTGTGAGATGTCATAGATTTAAAAAAAATACACTAGTTGGGATTAATGAAAGAGAAAACTTAATGAACTTGAAACAAAGCAATAGAAATGATCTGAAATGAAATATAAATTGAAAAGAAGGTGAAAGAAATATGAGCAGAGAACCTATGGACTGTGCATTAATATGTGAATGATCTGAATTCCCAAATCTGAGAAGGAAAGGAAACAAAAATGAAGACATGAGGGACTATTCAAATTTGAAAAAAAAAATGTATGAAAACACATGTTTAAGAAACTCAGAGGACTCCAAGCATAAGAAACATTGGAAAAGGCACATAATCAAAGTCAGTCCATAATCAAAAGAGGTACTATAAGCAAGTAGGGGCGATTATAGTCCAAGAAAAAAGACTCAGAAATTCTTATCAATTCCAAGGCAGGTTGTAAGCACACTATTTCCACTGAACCAGTCAGGGCAAAAGAATACTCTTAGCTTCTCATTCAGATCTGTTTCCATCTAAAGGTGTAAATTGCAAGAAATCCACAGACTTGTTATTTTGGAAAAATATTCCTGCTGATGTGTACATACTCGTTAAAGACACCACCAGAATAACCTACAGAAAAGAAATGGCACTGCACTCCCCGATGACTCGATGCACGGGCTGTTGACTACAGTTATAACTGTGTGTCATTTGTAGGCTGTGTTCACATTTCTAGTTATTTTTTTCAGACACTCTGAGAGAAGTACTACCAGTGAATTTTGTAGGATGTTGAATGTTGAACAGCAGAGTTCCAGCAATTAAGATAGTAAGATAGTAAGATGCTAAGACAGCTTCCTGGGTGTGAAGAAAATAGGCTGTAATTTATTTCTTTCAATATTAACAAAAATGCACCAGACCAGCATGAATCAGTTGGTTGGGTGTCACAAGTTTGATTCCCAGTCAGGGTACAAGCCTGGGTTGCAGGTTCAGTCCCCAGTCAGGGCACTTACAGAGGACAACCAATTGATGTTTCTCACATTGATGTTTTCCTTTCTTTCTCCCTCCCTTTCCTTCTCTCTAAAATAAAAAAAATAAAAATAACATTAATTATAAAATGATATAGTGTAAAATTTTTCATACCACAGGTTACATTCATCCTCTGAAATTACAAATGTGAATGAAAAGTGTATTTATCTAAATAAAGTGAAAACTACTTTGACTTTTCTCAAGGTGGATGAATCACGGCATCATAGACCACCTTTCCACATTAGCTCAAGAGGTGTTTATGGGAAGTTCATGGTATCTTCATCAGACAGGTAAGTATTGGGGGTAGAATACACACAAATGAGAGAGTCATAGCAAACAGAGTTTTTTGTTTGTTTGTTTGTTTGTTTTTAATTCAGACCATATTCCTAAATTGTACTAATGCCATGCACATTTACTGGCAATGATACACATGGTGGTCTTATCAGCCCTGGCCCAAATGTTCTGTAGGGATCTTCAGAGCCTGCCTTGCCCTACTTTGAAAGGCTGAGATGACATTTCTACAGACTCATCATCATCATATTAAAAAAAATTGAAAAAGCAGAGCTTTTAATTCAAACATGGACAATAGAGAGAGCTATATTCCAAGAGACTACCTACAGTGAAAAAGCAGCTTGAAAAGAATACAAAGTCCCAGGCTGGGGTAGCTCAGTGGGTTGAGAATGGGTCTGTGAACCAAAGGGTCATCAGTTCGATTCCCAGTCAGGGTACATCCCTTGGGTTGTGGGCCAGACCCCAGAGGGGGCTGCATGGGAGGCAACCACACATTGTTGTTTCTCTCCCTCTCTTTCTCCTTCCCTTCCCTTCTCTCTAAATAAACAGATAAAGATCTTAAAAAAGAAAAGAAAAGAATACAAAGAACTACGGTCAAATAATGACCCCAGTGGAGTGTCACATTCATCAACCAGCTGTGCGCGTGCTTGCGTCATTGTCCAGAAATGAGTATGTATATATATTGCAGCAACTATACAGTTCAATCTTTCTAAAGGTGGCTACATGCAGTGGAGAATGTACTTGAGAGTTAGGCCTAATAGATAAGTTAATGTTGAATGTATGGCAAGTTTAAGTTATGGCAGAATGTCACTAGGTGTTGAAAACATTTTCATTGTCCTCTAATCTTCCAAGAATTACAGACTAAAATGGAATATATCTTTCCTCATGGCGTCACTATTTGAGGTGGAAAAGAAACAAGTGGCACCAAATGGGGGGAGCACAGAAAGGCACTGTTACATAATGACATCTGAATGCCAGTGCCTTCAATAGCTCTATCACAGCATCTGAGACATAGTTATGTCCAAAACTCAGATGAATCTGGAATTTGCTAAACAATGGCTTCTATGCATCCTCTTTGATTGGAAAAGTGTGTGTGTGTGTGTGTGTGTGTGTGTGTTTAGGAAGAATGAAGAAGGATACGGTAATCTCAACTCTTGTTCATTCACCACGCATTTAGAATCCTTATCACAGCTATTTTTGTGTTAGATGGTTTCTAAATTCACTCATCAAGTAAAATTAAACCCAGATTTATGCAAACTAGGATTCCTGAGATGAAAATATGCACTTGGAAACTGACTTGAAGCCCCTGTTTTAGTACAGCACTAATGAAGAATGACCAAAACAAAGTAAATGTATCCTTAGGAAACTTACACATGGAATTCAGTGCCCCCATCAACACAGAACATTGAAATGAAAGGGAATATTAAGTGTAAGCAGGTAAAAAAAGCGGGTATGGGTTAGAAGCTCCATTAAATTAATTTTAGAAGTATATGGTTATGGTTATTCTAGGGAGGAGACTTTTATTCTCCATTACAAGTTTCCAATTCTGGTAGTCCACTGGGTAATTTTTTTAGATAAAACTTCACAGAATATGTTGCATGATAGATAATTAATAGTTATCTAGAAAATATTTAGTGAGCTGATAAGTCAGAAAGTGAACTGAGAAGGAAGGATTTACATTGGTTGAAAACATAAATAGTATTCAGAATTACAGCAATGAAAACACAGAAAATAAAGAAAATGAGACAAAAGAAATAAAAGAGATTAAAATTTAAAGACATTGAAGTGGTTTGACTAAAATATAGGGAATTAAACAATTTCTGGACAATACTTATGTGCTCCTTTAATAGTTATAAAAGTGATAAAAATTAATTTAAATTAAGAAAATGCTTAAATGAGCATCCCAGATTAGTAAAATTTATTTTGAAATTTATATAATTTTTAAAATTGTCAAAGGAAGAATTTGAATGAGACCATACTAAATGAAGGGACTGGATAATCAAACACTAATAAGAGAAATAAATTATATTTAGGATAATCTAAAACCAACATCTACCCCATTTGGGATTGTAACTAAGGGGTAAATCAGATCTAAAGTTTTCTGAAGTGCACTACCACAGGAAGATCTAAGGTTATATTTACAGTGAGATCCATCCCAGGACATAAATATTCAAGTGATCACATCTACAACAGTTAGAATTGATAATATTTTTAAAAATAAAAAGCACATGGTTTAACATATTATGTGTAGTAACCTCTCTTAGATTGAAAAGGTAACGGATGAAATGCTTTCTTTCTCTGATGGCCTGCAGGCTAATAG
Source organism: Phyllostomus discolor (assembly GCF_004126475.2). NCBI lineage: Eukaryota > Metazoa > Chordata > Mammalia > Chiroptera > Phyllostomidae > Phyllostomus > Phyllostomus discolor. The sequence continues at coordinate 14,007,818 of NC_040913.2, forward strand.
CTCTTACTATACATGCTACTAAACTAGAGGAATTCTGCTTGCGGTTCAAGCAATCCCATTGTCAGCGAAGAGGTGGGGGAATAGGCACAAAGTGATGACTGTCGTTCAAAGATGCACGACTCTCCATAACTGAACTCAGGTTAGCAGGCATCAGTGGACCAACTGGAAACGAAGGAACTGAACAGTTTGGTGCTCTTCCTTGTTCCCCCTTCAATGCCTCCTTCTCTATGGTCAGAAAACACCCCTTGCCTTGCACTTCCTTCCTTCCTTGAATTATAAAAGATGTCTGGATTTTAGACGGTCTTAAGGTGGATTTTAGGATTCATCTTCTCATATTTTTGAGCTAGGCCTTCTAAATCAATGCACCTTTCCTTTATCCAAACCTTTGTCTATTGAATTTTGGTCTTTCTTTTGAGGCACGGAATGCAAAATCCCTGGGCCTGTAACAAAAATAGGAATGCAAACACATGCGCATTAATTCTTTTGAGTCCTGGCTGGCGTAGCTCAGTGGATTGAGCGCGGGCTGCGAACCAAAAGTGTCACAGGTTCAATTTGCAGCCAGGGTACATGCCTGGGTTGCAGGCCATAACCCCCAGCAACCGCACATTGATGTTTCTCTTTCTCTCTCTATCTCCTTCCCTTCCCTTTCTAAAAACAAATAAATGAAATCTTTAAAAAATATTTTAAAAAATAAAAAAATATATATTTTTTTGTATCTACACTATTAGTTCCAAAAAGATTAATAAGAACCAATAACATTCTTGCCTTTGTAAAGATGTTATATTGGTATGTCATGGGCCTCTCTATGACATTATTTTATGGTACTTTGTACTGCTTTCTGTTACTGGGTGTTGGGAACAGCCCTTCCTGGTTTTAGAAGCTGTAACCCCCCATGGCTAAGGCTGAGTAAAGAGACCTTGGGACTATAAGCCACTGAGGAAAAAAAGCTTGTCCTCCTGGCAGGGTGTCAGCTTCTGCTCCCTTTACTTCACCCTACTTGGTCCTGGGAGGATGACTGGTTAACCAATGACAGGTAAGATTTCTCAAGGGAGGGATGACCTAAGACAGGCACAGTTGTGATGGGGCCCTCAGAGAAGGACTTGGGGGCTATGGAAAAAGGGGGTGATGGGCCCTCACCCCTTGGCTTTGACAAAACCTGAGTCCTCATTCTGTCTGCAAGAAGTCTCCTAATCTCTTGGCTGCCTTACTTCCCCTGTCTAACTTAAGCCTGAAACAATGCCAGAGTGTGGCGCAACCCTGGACAGGAACAGGTGGTTCCCAGGCATGATCAGGCCTAAGAAAGAATGCATAAAATCCTGTGAAAACTTCTTTGCTAAGAATGCTCTCAATTTTCTGATAAGGGTCCAAGCACAAAATGAGTTTGCTTCCCAAAGTTTTATGGCCCTTTAGCTATCTGACCCTGACTCAGAATAAACCCTTATAGTTCTTTGAATGTTATCTGTTGGGTCCTTACTGCCTGACAATGACTGATGAGCTTTACCTGTATTCCTGTGCAAATTGAACCCAATAAAAGCCCATTGAGGAACAGGTTCAAGGATCTTCTCCTTTGAGAGATCAGCCAGCTTTCCTCTCCAAGTAGATCATGTCTTGGTAAACTTATTCTCATCCGTGGAGGATGGGGGGGGGTTCTACTGGTGGAGCCCCCCCCACCTGCAAATGGGTGCATATATCATTGTGTGTGTGATTTAGTCACTCAAAAATTATGCCAGGTGGCATCCTAGGAGGCCAAGAGAAGCCTCAACCTGATACCAGAGTGCAGGTACTTATCACAGAACAAGAAGAGTTCCAGAGCATGACAGAAAGATTCAGCAAAACACAGTTAATTTATTAAAGAGATAGTACACACTGGAGATGTGAGAGTGGGTGATCTCAAAGAACAAGCCTCTTCGATGGTGTCTGGATGGAAGGTTTTTATGAAACGTGGGCAGGTTGGGGGAAGGATGGCCCTCGGCGTCTGACATTGAAGAGATGACTGCCCAGGCGGCTTGTCCTTGTCCCCTCTCTCTGGATAGCAACTTTTTTTTGGTCCTCTCAATTACAGGAAATTGAAGAGGGGAAAGCAGAGAAGTAGGTGGTCGATGAAGGTGGCATCTGTGATGTTTCAGCCAAGACAGAGAAGGCGGGGGGTAGGGCTTGAGGCCCTTGTTCCCTCTCCTCACCTTCCTGCCTAGGGAGTACGGTGTACATTGTGGATTATCTTACCTGAATGTTCCCTTCATAATTTAGTATTATAATATAAAGATATAAAATGAGAAAAATATGGACAGTTCAGAGTACATTTTTATGTTTTGATATTAATGCTATTCCAATAGGTATTGGATTTATTCCTCTTAGATTTCAAGAATAACTCATAGTGAACTCACTGGCAATTCTGATATAGAACAAACGTTGATAAAAAACATTGTAGATGATGTTCCTATGTGAGCTGCCAACACTCAGTGTGAAAGAGCATTGGTATCATTTTTATAAAAAGTCTTTCAAGTCCCTGACAGAAATGGCCAGAAGCAATGAGAATAAATTAAGTGGTAGAGGATATTCAATGACCATGTGAAACCATGCAACAGAAGTTGCTAGGTGTTTCCATCTCTTTTATATTGACTAACGGGAACAAAAATCTACCCTTTATATTCTGAAGAAAAGAACTATATTTGAACTTTTAACCTATAAACCATGATCTAGACAAAATTGTGTTTCATTTCTTTTAGTGGATACCAATAAACATCTCGATCGCTGTAGACTTCAGCAGTTATTTGAAAATAGTGAAAACCAGAGCATAAAAATGCACAGTTGTTCTTATCTGAAATGTGTAACTGTTTATTCTATCTAATAGTCCTGAATTCAGCATCAACACGAATCACCTGTCCTCTCTCCAGAGAGAGGATACATTGATACGTAGATACAGATATATAAATATACACATATAATGATACAGGATGTCACGCAACACTGAGAGAGCCCACCTTAAAACTTACTTTGTTGTCATATGCTTTTTGTGTATCTTACCTTATTCCTTCAGAAAACCTCTTCCTCAGGGAGCTTATTACATTGGGATTACCTTGTATTTTACATGATTTCTCCAATCAATTTATGTATGTATTCAGTGTTTTCCTTTTATTACTGTACCTGTTAGATTTCAGTACATATTCCCATCAGCTGTTCCTTTATCCTGGATTCATGTAATTTCCGCATTCTACTCTCTCTTTATATTTTCTTTAAGTATTCATATGTGATAATATTCACTGTTTAAGCAGCTTGATTTATTTCCCATATTCTTTTTATTTTTCTTACTCAAATTACTATTCCTCTAGCATTAGAGTATTTTCTGAATTTTAGGGTCATACCTTGCATTATGACCCTAAAATTCAGTGTGTTCTGGATAGTACCTGCCCTCTATTTTTGGTTATGAATTATCTCAGCAATTAAAAAAAACTGATAGTGTTTTTTTTAAACTGACCATTGTAATGAGCCCATGAATGTCTTTTGATACATTTCCTAAGCAGTGCACCATAGTAAAGCAAAAAAGTTTTTTTTGTTGTTTTCATTTTTTTAATTGTTGTTCAAGTACAATTGTCTCCATTTTCACCCCAAAAAGTTTTTTTTTTCATTTTTACATATGAAAATCACATTCTTGAAGATATTGAATAATATAATATAACAATTTATATAGGTACATAGTACACTTACTATGTACCTTACTATGGAGAGCATTTCATATCATTATATTTTCTACAAAAATGTTTCAGAAAACATTAAATGGTCAAAAATCGTTTTGCTTGCAAAGGCTCACCACAACCATCCTGATTTCTGCCCATGGTTTTCTAGCACATGTTATAACTGCCATTTATTTACTCACATACCTTTGTCCTCCTGGACTGCAAGTAACCTAAGACCATTAGGTGACAATCAATTTTAAAGCAAATGCTAAAATTCTTTCACGGTGTTAATGTATTTCCTCTGAATCCCATCCTTCTGGTGGCTTTTCCCCCAGCCTTACTAAGATATAATTTACATATAATATTCTGTAAATTTAAAGTGATTGTGAATTGATCACCACAATATTGTTAGCTAGCACATGTATAATTACTTTTTTTTGTATGTGAGGTGAGAATATTAAGGATCTACTCTTAGCAACTCTCAAATATATGATGAGGTATTGTTAACTGCAAATTAGATCTCCAGAACTTACTCATCTCATAACTGAAAGTTTGTGCCTTTTGAGAAGCTTCACTCCATTTCTCCCATTCCACAGGTCCCACTAAGGTACTCTCTGTTTCCATGAGCAGCCTTCTTAGGTTCCACATATAAGTGATATGATACAGTATTTGCCTTTCTCTGACTCATTTTGCTTTGCATAATACCCTTTAGGCCCATCCATTTCACAGAAGGCAAGCTTTCCCTCCTTTTTCATGGCTGAATAGTGTTTTGAAGTGCCTCCATAATGTTTTCCACAGTGGTTGTACCCACTCACATCTCCACAAATGGTGCACAGGGTTCTCTTCTCTCTACATGCACACCGACACATGCCATCTCTTGTGTTTTCAGCATAGTCCTCTTAACAGGTGTGAAGTGATACCTCATTGTGCTTTTGATTTGCATTTCCTTGGTTTTGCTGATGTTGAGCTTCTTTTCATGTAACTCTTGCCATTTGTATATTTTCTTTGGAAAAGTGTCTATTCGGGGCCCTTCGCTGGTAGAGTTTTGTTGTTGTTGTTCAGTTACAGTTGTCCTGCCTTTTTCCCAGTTGCTCTCCCCTGCCTGGCTCCCTCCCCCACTTCCACAGTCAACCCCCACCCCATTGTCAGTTCTGGGGATTCCTATTCATGTTCCTTGACTTGCTCCTCCCTCTTCTTTATTGTTATCCTCCTCCCTCTCCCCTCTGATCACTGCCGGTTTGCTCTTTGTTTCCATGTCTCCGGTTCTATTTTGCTCATTTGTTTTGTTGATCAGGTTACACTCACAGGTGAGATCATATGGTATTTGTCTTTCACCACCTGGCATAATACTCTCTAGTTCCATCCATGCTGTTGTGAGGGGTAGAGTTATTTTAATGATGCTCTCACCAAGTTTGATTATCTGAGGTCCCATTCAGTGGATGAAACGTCACTTTTTTCACTTATCTATACCTGTTTAAACTTAACACAAAATAGAAGCCATGCTTATAGTATTAACAAGAAACATCCAGACTCTTTTACTTACTAGAAAGTACATTAAATGATACAAATTATCTCTGATATATTACAGTAATACATTGGGCAGTCTGACGGTGCATTTTGTGGTTCATGCATCTATTTCCCTGAACATTCCCCAAACACACAACACTGGGTCTCTGACTCTTAGAACAGGACTTTTTTCCAGATGAATTTAATATTTTAGAACAAAACTCTAGCTGGTGTGGGTCAGTGGACTGAGTGTTGGCCTGCGAACCAAAGGGTTGCGATTTGATTCCCATAAGGGCAACGCCTGGATTTTGGGCCAGGTCCCCAGTTGGGGTGTGTAGCAGACAGTCAAAGGATGTTTCTCTCACACATCAACATTTCTCTCCCTCTCTTTCTCCCTCCCTTCCCTTCCTTCTAAAACTAAATATTTTTTAAATAAAATAAAATAAAACACTGTTTTGACTTGAGAGGAGCCTGGAAAGAATACTTCGATTCTGCTTTATTTGTCACGTGGATAGTAGAAATACTTTCTTGGTCTTGAAATTTCATAGTCTACATATTTGAACATCCGTGATTCATGACTTTTTATATTTTACTTTGGTTTCACGGAAAAAGCCACAATTGACAGTGCTTCCTTACTGCTGCTTAAACTGAAAAGTCCAATACTGGTAAACTTTTGAAAGTAACTTGGAGTCAGATGGGGAAGAAAGGAGTATTTTCCAAATATATCATTGTATCATCCCTCCAAAATAGCAAAATGTCATATTCAATTGAAGTAATTTAATAATTACTTATTGGATACTGGATATATGCCAACCATCATATTAGGGATACAAACACTAACAGTTGTCATTTGTATCTTCAGGTAGCTCAGGTTCTTCCAAGGGACACAGATATGTAAACAATTAATTATGGAGCCATCCAAGAATGCTTTGTTAATTGTGTTAATGAAGTTCTATAAATGCCTAGGGGAATCTGTCCTTGGCCTCAGACAAGTTATTAAGCCTAATGAGCAATCTATTTTTTTTAATTTTCCACAAATAAAGCAGATTATATGACTATTTCTAACAATATGACCCAAAGTATTGACACTGAAAATGCCATCATTAAATGTAGTTTACTTATACTTTATATAGTAGTCTCCTATATGCAAATTATCAGTTATTTATTATATTTGGAATGAGAATGACTACAAATATAAGAAACGTTTGCATATTCAGTTTGCTTTTTTGTGTCTTTTCTTGTGTGGACTAGTCTCTGGGTATGCAGATTAATTAACTAATGGCTGCATTGTCAACTCTCTATTATTCTCTCCACTGTGTCCTATCACTGATTTGTTCTGGGTTAAGATTTATATCAGGAACTGAGAGCCAAGACTAGAACATGCTGAACATAATGTTCTATTTCTGTATGTAATGATCGATGTTGCTCTTGCCCAGAATGGCAACGCTTTGCACTTCTCCCAATTTGTAAATTGTTCCATTTGGTTGGCATAATAAGTGTACTGATATATTTAATTCTCCACCAGGGCCATGCTGTTCAATTCCTCTCTGCTAGCCAAATATACCAGAAGTCATAAATTTCTCATCAATAAGGAGACTAAATGTAATCTCTTTCATATGTAAAACCAGTGTTACTGCTCTGCTGTTACTATTTTGAGTTACTGTATTTTTAAAATTCAAAATTAGAGATTTGTTGTGATCTTTTCACTTATATCAATGACTTAGCCTTAACCCAACTAACACCCTGACAAAATAATCATCTACAATCAGAGGTACAATCTGTGGAAATGACTTCATGTTTACACAAGTATGACTCCTTTTCAAAATGAGCTTTCATTTCTTAACTGGTTTTTATACACTGCAACTAAAAAAAAAAAGAGTATTCATTTTGGCTCCACATATTACAAAATGAAATGACTAAAACGTTATATTCATCCATGGTATCATATATGATTTTTCTTTCTTTTGTCACTTTTCTTTTTTTTTCTTTAATGAGCATAGATTTCTTTTATAGTTCCCCCAACAGGACCATGGCCTCTTGAGGAAAAAGGTTTGGAGAGTTCAGTGCCAAGTGTTACTGGTTTCCCCTATACTTTCCTATGGCCAGAACTATACCCAGAGCTTACCGTGCAAGTCGGGGGCGTCAAACTATGGTCCATTTGCTCTCTTCCACCCATTGCCTTGTTTGTAAAGCAAGTGTTTAAGAGCCACGCCCATGGATTTACACAGCATCTGTGGCTGTTTCACCACTGCAATGGCAGGCTCCAGTTTAGTTACCACCGAGACTTACTGGCCAATAAAACCAAATATTAATATTTACTTGTATGGGATTTATTGAAAACGTTTGATGACATTGATGAAAGTCAGAATCAAAATCCAGAGTTGTTCCCAGGCTTCTGTGATATTTTTTTAAGGTCTTGGAATTATTGGAATTATTTCTACTCTTATTATTCACAGGGTTGTTAGAAGTAGCAAATGAATTAAATAAGCTAATATTTGCAAGTAGATAAAAAGTACATGGGCCATAAGTGCTGTTAAAATTAAAAAATCCAAACCAACTTAGTATGTACAGTAACTAAAAAATGCCAGATTTACTGATGTTTGTTTAACCAAAATATGGATGCTAGTAGTTCTTGGATACTCAATATAAAAACCAAGCTTACTTTGACTAAATCAGACAATTCAGGAGAAAGTAGGAATATGTTATTTGTTTTTAAGATAATTAATAATTAAATCAAAGAAAGGTAAAAAAAGATTTCTGACTGATTTTCAGATATAAACATATCCGGTAGGAAATAATGCATGATTTTCTAGCTAGTCTGTAGCTACAGGGCAATGATATGTTAATCTTAGACATTTTTTAGTAGATAGTTGACTATATTACAACAACTTATTTGGTTATTTTGAGGTATTAGTCTTATTTACATCATAAAGTATTATGCTGCAGCTACAAAAAAATAAATATTTTAGACTCAGAAGAATTAGAGAAGTCCAAATAATTTTTGTTCTTTAAATGTCTGTTACTCTGACTATGCTTAGAGGAGCGTACCTCTAGTCACATATTTCTGTGCAACGTAGCTGAAAAAAAAGACTGGTTTGGTTTTAGATTCTCATTTGTGTTAATGATGACATTTTGGTCAGTGAATATAGGGCTGTTTTCCATACTTTGGTTCCCTCACAGTCTCTTTATACTATGTTTTAGGAAGACAGTTAAGCAAAATTTACCTCTGTACTCATAAAAATCTTCAATTTTCCTTATCATTTTTGTTTACTGTGACTACATATTTAAATGGACAGATTGCTAAAATGGCCATGCAAAATTTTAATTGGCTGGTTAGGAATCCATTATATGTAGCTTCTACAGTATTTAGAGAAATATAGATCAAAGTAAAATATGTAAGAAAACGAAGTAAACAACATTTTCATGACGTAAATAAAAGCGGTGACTTTATATTTTCTTAGAAAGTACTAAACTACTTTACAAAAATATGGGGGGGAAATCTAATACCCAAGAGGAGAACCCACCAAAAAAATTATCTTCTGGAGGGCAGGCCCCTTGGAATACAGGCTTTCACTGCTAGGTGAGTGTTCTAGGAGCCTATCTGTGTCAGTGTAGCAGCTGGTGTTGTGAGAGGCTTGTTCGACTCCAGTGTTTTGTTTTTTTTTTCTGTTGTTGTTAAGACTCTTTCAGTGCATTTGCCATTTCATGATGGGTGATTTATGATCCACCTGCCACCTGGCCACACTGCTCTGGGTGTTCAACAGTTTTTCACCAAAATGCCATGACCCCCTTGCCCTACCCTCCCTACTCACCTGATCTTACCCCAAGCACCATTTTTTGTTGTTGTTTCCCTGGATGAAAATGTTCTCAAAGGGAAATGTTCCCAATGAGGAAGAGGTAAAACAACAACAAAAAAGAAATGGTAGAAGTACTAAAAGACATCAGAATTAATGAGTTCAAAAACTGTTTTGAACAGTGGAAAAAAATTTCTTAATAGGTGCATTGCATCAAATGGAGAGGACTTTGAAGGTGACTGGACTTTAAATATATAAGAATATGTAACATTTTTTGTAATTAAATCAGATTTTGGAGGATTCTTTTGTATATAAATATTAAAGTAGAGATTTTATAGTTAAAACATGAGCTGGAGACTGTTTCCTTCAGCTATTGCCACAAAAATTCTGTATAACAATTTATTTTAAACTTCATCTGTTTGAAATGATAAGCATTAGCCCCCTCATTTCTCTGCAAATCGGCTGAGAGTCAATCAACAGAGCTGGACTCGGCGTGGCTTGGCTCCGAAGTCTGTATCTGCTCCATGCATGTTCTCATCCTCCTTCAGTCAGTGGGTTATCTGGATCACTACTTCTCATGGCAAAAGCAGATGTATATGAAATAAGACCACTACGCAAATACATTTCAAGTGACTTATGGCATACAATCTTATGGAGCAATACAATTCACATGACTGAGCCTAATGTTCAGAGTTGGGTAAACAGATTCCATTAATCCTGGTTCAATGACTAGTCACGTGGAGTGTCAATGTGGTAGGAGAGTATTCTCCCCATCATAATTTCAGAGAGTACAAGACTGAGTATTTTTGAAAATGTAATTTAATCTGTATAGTGTATTCTGCCCCAACCAATTGAATCACAGCTTTAACATTCCCCGTAACCAATAGCATCAGAGATATCACTGAGGCAACCTAAGATTCTGAAGAGAGCAAGCATTGGTTTTGGAATTATACTTGAAAAAAATCAATTTTAATTTTAGACACAGGAAATACTAATTTCAAAACCTTAAAAAGTCAGTTGCAACCCTGGCTGGCGTAGCTCAGTGGATTGAGCGCGGGCTGGGAACCAAAATGTCCCAGGTTCGATTCCCAGCCAGGGTACATTCCTGGGTTGCAGGCCATAACCCCCAGCAACCGCACATTGATGCCTCTCCCTGTCTCCCTCTCCCTCCCTCCCTCCCTCCCTTCCCTCTCTAAAAATAAATAAATAAAATCCTTTAAAAAAAGTCAGTTGCATTTTTTCTATGTTTTATTTTTCTTATGTTTAAAATAATAGAAATATACTTCATGGGGTTCATGTTCAGGATGACCAGATAATATAGATGTAAACATAGACACATTCACAGTGCATGTTAATCCTTGCTTCTTGAGTTTGGCTAAATTCAGAGCTAGTGACTCTAACACAATAAATTTATTTAGAAAGTCACAGGAGTATAAGAATTGAGCCAGCTGGGCTCTGTGGATCCAGGAAAACAAGTTACAAAGGTAAAAGAAGGTGTCTTGGAGCTTAGGAGAAAGAAAGCAAAGATACAACTCAGGGAAGATGATGGGGGAAGGCACCGGCATGCTCTAGCAAGATGGAGAGAATGCACCTGAGAAAAAAAGGAGAAGGATTTTCTGGGTGTGCTACATACAGAGAGAAAGAATGCGCTGGGTCCTTTGTCTGAAGGGCTTTCATCTGTTTTCCAAAGGCAGGGGTTTCAGGAGAGGTCTCAGGGGAGGATCTAATAGACTATTCATCAGCTTTCCAGGTGTGCCCTTTCAGGATCATGGTCTCTACTATTTGCTCTGCACTAGGGCAAAAGGTCATTAGCCGTCGCATCTGGTCAGGATGTCAGCAGCCATGGTGTCCCTTCCTCTGGTTTTGCTGCTTTTCCAGGCCTGGAGTTGAAACAGGACTGAGGTCTAGATTATATCTAGTTTGACCAAAATTCTCTCTCTGTGGCCAACATACATGATGTTTTGTTCCTAAGATTATTTGATTTGGGCCATTGCGTTGGGAGCTTCATGCTTAGGGGAGTGGTCATGCAAGGGCTTGAGTCAGAGTCATGTGAGGTGTTTCTCCACACACCTTGTTCCTCCTCTGCGTGGGTCTAAACCACGTGAGCAGCAACAGGTTGGGGGAGGAAGGTCACCCTGGGCGTATGGTCTCAGTGGGTAATGCGAGTTTTCCTAGCTTTGTCCATTACTGTGACCCAGGACTTTCCACCCTGGTGACATTCCATATCTGACCTTTTCCTGCTCTGCTGATGCCTGTCTACCCGTGCACTGGATCAGATGTAAACATGAGGCAGTATAGGAGTCATGTCTGGACTTCACCATGACTGAACCAACTCCATCTTAGAGGCCTGACAATGTATGACTCCTTGTTTTTCAGTAAAATTTTGTAGTTAAAATTTACCTAACCACATCCTTAAAGGGAAGAATGAATGACAATAATATCTTTTTTAACAATATATTCTGCAAAATAGGTGTTTTGTCCATTGTAACCACAATGCTTGTGCAAGCATTAATTTACAGGACCCTTCAGGTGGTCCATTAACTGCCTGAGGTCAATGCTCCAGAGCACAAGAGACAACAGGCCTGATCCTCATTACCAGGTCCTGTGCACACCCCAAGGACCCTGTGTAAATCATCTGCAAAACCTGCTCAGGGGAGATTGGCTTTTTCTTCTTCTTCTTTTTTTTTTGTCAACTCCCTTGTGCATAAGCTCCTTTCAATAAACTCTATCTTCTTCATCTTGTGCTGAGTTCAGAGCTCATATCTATGACATTGAAACTCAAGAATCTGGCATTTACAGTCTGGTAACAGTATGGGTATAAATAGACATCTAAGAACCAATGCCATCTCCAGGTCAGGGTTTAAAAAAAGAATGTTATTGGAATACTTATTTTATCTCATCTCAATACATTGTCTTGCATGTATTGCTCTGAATACTCTCCCTTTTCAACTTCCAGTTTTTATTATGTGCCTTGTATTTTCATAAAAAATGCCAGTCATCTCCATGGACACACTGATAAAAGACCCTAGTTCCTCATCACTGTCACGACCTCAAGCACTACAAAGTATTATTTTTCACAGGTATCACCTTTTGCTAAAGCTGCATCTGGTATGTTTCATGAACTGGCGAGGATGCATCCTCTTCAGCTTTTGCCATTACATTCTTATTTTGACACATAGGTATTATTATTTTCCATATAAATCTTATTTCTACAAAAATGGTACCTGAATGAAGAAAAAAATATCCTCTTTAAAAATCTGTGATAAATATTAGGCCAAGTTTTATTAAAGATATTCTTCTTAGAGAATAAACTATTTCCCTGATGGTTCTATATGAATTCAGATAAGTACATTTTTGTCAGGAGAAATGACTCAGTCTACTATCAAACAAATCCAGATCTCAGAGTTGGCATTAAAAATTAAATTAAATGTAATGACTTCATCTACATAATGTATTTATTTTACTAGAAACTCGTCTTTATTGTTGTAATATTTAAATTAATTTTATTAGTATTCAATTTAGATGAATTAATAATTTCAATACTATTTCATTGTTTTTAAGAATATTGTTTTAACATAAATTTGAATATATATTTTTGTGAGTTATTTCTGAAATATAAAAATCATGATTCAGTAAAATGATTGTCACTTTAATGGAAACAAAAACATGATGCAACAGAACTTATTCATTTGGATATGAAGCACATTTTCCATTGAACGCTGTGCTGTATCTGTACTTGAACATAAATGGCTGTAATATGTTATGTAGCCCTGTGGCTGTGAGTTGCCACATAGTTTTAAATTTTTCATTTTTTTGAGTAACAAAACACTGTTAACATTCCTTGTGAGTTGACAGGAAATATGGCTTTGCAAAAGTTAAATAGAAAATTACAAAAAGGAAAACTATCCTTCTTTGTTGCTGTTGATGAATTCTCTAAGCAAAATTGTGTTATCATATAAGGAACCAATTTATTTAGGCGAGAAACGGGGACGCCTCTGACATGTGACCCCGATTATAATTGCATTTTTGTGATGAGGATGGATGTTTTCTTTCTTCCTCTCATCCACTGATATAACTTAAAAACAAAGTCACAGGGAAAGAATAATCACAAAACTATGAATAAATATTGTGATGTCTTGAAAAAAAACTAGGGTACTATAGGAAACTCTACAAACATGTTTTGATTGCATTGTATTATCTTTTAGAAAAAGTACTCCTTTAAAGCTTTTTAAATTTATTGAAAAGTTCAGTTCATTCACATATAAGCCTCTTTTCAAAATCACATAATCAAAAATCTTTAAACAAATGAACCCTTCATCTATTTTAATGAAATTTAAGTAAACTGTCAGTCAAAATTGAGATTAGACTTTTGTACGATTTATAACATTTAAATATTTCTGATAAAGAAATGACTGAAGTAAGTGGGAACAAAAGTTACCCTATGGATTCACACAGAAGTTACCATCTGAGTCTGCCTTCGATAATATCAGCAGTCACCGTTATTTCCAGCTAAAGACTTGTTGAGAGTTTAGCTAAGCTACTCCGTGGTATTGGTGCCTGGTAATTCATTTTGCTTGGCCACGCTGTGTGTGGGGACCCTAAAGTGACATTGACCCCCCTCATGCAAATGCGCCCTGTAGACAGCAGCTCACAAAGTCACAGCAAGTGTGAGTCCCTGATAGGACTTTCCCAACAGCCCTTGTGATCAACAGTTCCCTCTGCCTCCAAATGTCTTCCCCTTATGCGCTCCTTATATAAGATGCCTGGGAGTGTTAACAAAACCTCACTGTTTTGGATTAGACTTTCCAATCTGGACCCAACCTAGGAGCCCCGAAGCAGTCCACTGATGGGCCTGACAAAAGCACCTACCCCAGACCCTCACTGTCTGCACTCGGACTTCCCACATGGCCACCTGAGGCATTTGCCAGCTACTTCCTTTAGGTATTGCAAGTAATGCATTTCTCAGTTTCTCCTGTGGTCTGTTATTGAGCCATGGCTCACCATTTGCCACCTTGTGCTCCACTTAATAAGTGTTCATTTGACAGATTCATAACAAGATGCGAATAAATATTGAGTAGTCTGACTGCTTGAATGAAAAATCAATTCTAATGCAAACTAGATAAGAATAGGATAATTTCATGATAAAAATATTAATAAGCATGGAACATTCAGTGGAGCAATACATGCCTGCTCATCTCAGTAAGTATCGTAGTATTTTTAAACCCTTCCTTTGCCTTTAATTTGAAAATATTTATTGCATGTTGGATTTCTGTTCCTGCCTTTAAGAGATGCATTCGTATTTATTTCTCAAGTAAAATAAATTTCCCCTCATAGTACTTCCTGAGCAATAGTTGTCTTTCACTGTAGAAAATGTACTGCTGACTTCTGATTAAAGATGACAGATTAAACATTCTCAATTATATCATGTTCTTCCAAAACTCCACTGAAATGGTTTTAAAGGTATAAACCTGGAAGAAAAAAATAAATAAAAAATGAGCGAATAAACTTAGTGGATAGGCAGAAAAAACAGCTTTGGAGGTCGAAGAGCAGATGCATGCACGGTCGGTAAATGAGCAGCCCTGAAAGCACTGTATGCTATATCGACAGCTGGCGGAGTCAGGGGACTACGTGCTTGCTCTATACCGCTCAGGAAGTTGCGGCATGAGGTGCTCAATCTGAGCCACATCACACACTAGATATTTTTCCTCTTATTGTAGTTTTGACACACAATATCTGCAAGATTATGAATTAGGACAGGCTTGTGTCTCCATCGTTCTAATCAACCAAAATAAACCACAAAAGTAAAAGGTAAACCTGTGCTCCTGGTACAACCAACCACCCAGACAACCAATATGACAGTAGTCACAACACAAAAGTTTCTGGAAAACACCCGGGGAGGACAAAGAGTACAAGGTCCTTGCTCTTTGTGTGGTTTGGGACAAGGCAGTGGCTGAGGTGGACAATAAGGTGACATAAGAAGTTAAGCTTTGGAAAAATTTCAAAATCCATGCATCTCCCTCATTTTTTTACTGTCTTGAATGACCATTAAGTGTCTCTGCAGTTTGTTGTAACAGTTTTGACCACTGATGCAGCAGTGGGGGATGTGCTCTGGGTAAATATCAAGGTAACATAACATCGCCAGGTGGTGAGTCATGGAAAAAAAAAGGAAAAATGTACAACTTGTTCCTAAGGGTTAGAAGTGAGTTAATACAGGAGCTGCTTTGTGTAGGCCAGCAGAAATCACGATTCAAGTCCTTTCCCTATGTTCTACTTCAAACCCTGTACAGCAGAAGAGCAACCAGAGCTACCGTGGGAAGCGTATAAAGCAAGTTCACTCGGACAGTGAAGGACGAGAGTCGCTGGCATGGAAGCCAAGCAGTAAGGACCTCTGTCGTGACGGGTTCTCTTACCTGTCTTCAAACCTTCATTTAAAGTGAACACTTTCACGGAAGTCTATCAAGTACACCAAAAAGCGAAAGAAAAAAAGAGATGTGTGAATAAAATATTAAATTTAGCGAAAGAGGTTATAATATTTGTTTTTTGTTTCTTACAAGATGGCTTCCTTTAAGCATTTATGACACGTTATAACTCTCCCCAAAACAGTCCATCATCAGAATGTGATTAGAAATGTTTATTTCCTGGAGGTTTAAAATTTTAAATGATATGAAGATAGCTCTTTTTTAATATATATTTTTTATTGTTGTTCAGGTACAGTTTTCTCCATTTTCCCCTCACCATTCCTCCCACCCCAGCCATCCCACCTCCCACCCTTGACCCTGCCCTTCTTTGGCTTTGCCTGTGTGCCCTTTAATTTTGTTCACGTAAGAAATCCACTACTTGTGGACAAAGGTAGTGAAATATCACTCCCCAGTATGTTAAAATAAGTATATAATGCTAACTTGCATTTGATTGTATGCTAAGTGTTTTCACTACATTTATTGTTGTGATATAAAATAGCCGCTTATTAGCAATGCTTATTTTATAAAATATGGCCTAATTTATTTATTTATGTTTACTAAATACATTGAAATAAGTTTATAGGATAGCAAGATTTCTTGAGTGGTACAAGAGCAGGAAATATATTACTATGTAATAGGCAACTACATTTTCTCCTAATTCATAATTTTCAACATAGAAATTATAAACTTAAACCTATGGTTATCATTATATATATATTTCATGTGAATATTTATTTCTAGCTCTTAGGTGCTTGAGAAGCATTAATATATTTATTTATTTAAATCAGAATAGTATTTTATATTTAAATGATCATTTGAATAATTTAAATGTTAGCATGTGATGACAATTATATTTTAAATATTATACATGATATAAATACCAGTATATGGTATTAAATAGGTCGTGTAAATGGTAAAAGTAAAATAAAATATACCTTTATATCTTAATAAAATATTTATTTATTGAGTTGCATTATTAGAAATTCCAAAATGGTCAATCACATAATTTACAATATAGTGTGTGTTTTAATTTACAAATCACTTAAGGCCTAGCACATCATCTATGTGAAAATAGAATGCTTTCATGCCAGATGCCTGTGAAGATGGTCATAACCCAGAGACATGTGAAAAAGTTATAATCATACCTTTGATCTGGCACATAGAAAAGTCTTCTGTGTTTAGGCATGGGGTAAGGAAAAAATAAATAGATTCCTTCAAAGCATTCTTTGATTAGCTATGTGGAAACAGACTTTTGCAGTCAATGCTTTACCTACACATTGCTTTGAAAAGGGAACTAATTAATTCCATGCAATATATATAACACCATTTCTCTCATTTTAAATAACTGAATTTTTAAGGACTTTAAGAAATGAAGATAATCATATTTGAAAAAATAAAAAGCTCAGTTTTAATTAGAAATTGAAATAACTTTAAAAGGACACTAAGTAATAAATTATAAATTTTAATTACTTGGACTAACTTAAAAGTGTGGATAATCTACTACATAATTTCATATTTATTTTACTTTTTAAATGTAAGAAAATGTTAAAACTTTGTAATATGCTATTAAAAACCTTTCATCAAAATATTTTCTTGACTATAACAAAATTTGATCAATTAAAATGCATGCATTTTCATAAGTGTATGGTGTCTTATTAAATATCAATAACAAATTAACATATACATGTGGTTAAGCTTGGAGCAAAAATCATGAACAAAATATAAGACCTATGTGTATGAACTGTGCACCATAGACATTGATTGTGTAAGCTGGAAAGAAATTTGGCATAATTTCCTGTAGCCAAACTTATTGGGAAAATTCATACATTATGATTTTTAAGTTTTTTTTTTCTGATTTTATTTATTGGTTTTAAAGAGATATAGGAAAGTAGAGAGAGAGAAACATTGATTTGTTGTTCCACGTTTTAATGCATTCATTGATCAACTCTTGTATGTGTCCTGACTAGGGATCAAACCTGCAACCTTGGCAGCGTGATGATGCTCCTACCAACTGAGTTACCTGGCCTAGGCCAAGACTTTAATAATATTTCTTTAGGTGTCCCAGTTACAAGATGAAGTCATGGTAATGTGTAAAAGTCTTATAATGCAAGATAATTGACATAATTTCTGAGGAAAAATGGGGAATTTACTTGACATGTAAAAATTAATGTGAATGCTGATAAACTAAACAATTATTATGTGCACTAATGATTTCAACTCCTTGGATACATTAAATATATTTTAAATTTTTATTTTAGGTATTATATTTCCAATTTCTAAAGAATAATGAGAATATTGGAATATTGCACTTAACTAGTTAGCTTATAAAAATATAATTTTATATTGTAAGTCTTTTAATAATCAGAAGAATAATGGTTATGTCACTTTTTCCCAGTTTCCTTTTTCCAAGACCTTATACAGAAGTCATTTTGCCATGATCATATGATCTATTATCTTGAAGATTAGAATGAAGATTAAAAGTTAGAAGTCAAGGTGTTGCCAGGGTTGATTCCTCCTTAGAGTTGTAAGAATGAATCTGTTTCATGACTCTCTCCTGGCTTCTGGTAGCCTCAGGCAGTCCTTGACTTGTAGATTCCATACTCCTGTGCCTTCAATAATCTTCCCTCTGTGCATGTTGGTCCTTGTGTCTAAACTCCCTCCTTGTATAAGTTCATTGGTTATATTGGAGTAGATAGAGACAATTCTAATGACCTCATTTGATGGCCTTGGTAAAGATCCTAGGTAATAGGGAGTTAGTACTTTAATAAATTCATTTTTAGGGATACAATTCAGCCCCAAACCCAACATGTGCTAAGTGTATATTATATGCTGAGAGGCAACGTATTCCTACTGGGTCTAAACCACCCAGTTACAGCAGTCCCAGGAAACTAACAGAACATGAAACTCTGCCGATGGGTTTAATTCATTAAAACTTAATTTTGTTTAGAAAAATAAACTTAGAATGTAATGCAAAACTCTAAAATTCAATTTAATATGTGTTTATATTTCTAGACTTAGGAAAGTTAAAATAATGCATGTATGCTTGAACTAGAATAATCCTGCCCATTTTTTTCTATAGAATAAGAAGAATTAAGAGCAGATGAGAAAAGAATGGTATCAGCCTCTATAGTGGAAAATACATGGTCCCATTACCTAGTCCCAGATTCAGGTCAGCTCTTAGACTCAATGCACTTGGATTAAAGAATCTGACTGAAGGCCATGCGATATAATAGAAAATTTATAAAGTATGGATTTCCCCAATACTTTTCAAGAAGATATTTAAGCTATTTGTATGGTAAGTTCACACTAAAGGTAAGAGGATCTCACATGTTTAAAAAATGCTGGTTGCAAGTTGTGACCTACCACCAACACCCAAGTTCCCAAAATGTCCTCTCGTCTCTTGTACACACATCTGAATGCCTTACAGAGTCTACAGGATAAGCCATGTCCTGTACTAAATGGGCAAAGTGAACCTAAATTTTATTTTCCTGTTCACTGCATACTCTGAGTTGAATTCTATTCTGATTCTACCTAACAAATCATAAAAATAAGCTTCCAAAGTTTCAGTTTCCAAGTAATTTAATTTAGTCACAAACTCAAAAAATAATAGGAGTATAAAAATATTCAGAGTTCAACAAGTTAAAATTCATAATTTTGGAATCTAATAAAATGTCACCTGCATCCAACTAAGCCTGTAAATACAATCCATAAAGAGGATAAACAATAACCAATTGAAACAGACCCCAGAATAATACAAATGGGGTTAGTAAATAAGAATATTAAAAGTTATTGTGAAAAGTTACTATATTGACTATGTTCAAGATGGCAGGGAAATATAGATTTGGCATGTTAAGCAGGAAAATATAAGATATTTTTTAAGTAACCCATTTGAAATTCTAGGGATGAAAATATACCATGTAAAATTACAAATGCACTGACATTGATTGGCAGTAGATTAGTCACTGCAAGAAAGACGTTAAATTAATACAACTTGAAGACAAAGTGAGAAGCTATCAATTTGGGAGTGAGGGTAAAAAAAAAAGATTGAAAAGTAGTAAAGTACTAGAATAATTTGGAAAAAGTGTAAGTGGACATAAATACTTCAATGTACTTAAATTTTCAAAGCATATTTAAAGTTCCAGAAGGACAGCAATGAGAAAGGGAAATATAAGAATGTAAAAATAGTATCTGAAAATTTTCTAAATTGGTGGGAACTATAAATTCACAGATCTAAGAATATTAATAAATAGCAAACACAAAATAGGTGAATGCAATTTTATAGCAAGGGAAATCATAACCCAATTGGTTAAAATAATAATCAACAGAATATGTCAGAAGTAGCCAGAAAAAAAAGACAAATTGCATACAAAGGAACAAAGGTAATAATCAAAGCAGAATTATACTCAGAAACAATGTGAGGCAGAAAACAGTAGCAAAACATTTCAAGTAGGAAAAACAAAATAAAATAGAGAGAAGGAATAAAAATATAGGCAACCTGTATCCTGTACCCAGAGACAGTATGTTTCAAATACAAAAGACTTTTTAAGCATACAAATCTTGGAAGAATTACTCAAGAGAAGACCTGTACTATAAGAAGAAAAAATATCAGAGATATCTCATCTACCCAAAGTGCAGCAAAAGTGATAAGCTTATGGGGATACATAGATCATTTATTATGATTTAAATATATTTAAAATACACTTGATACTTTCAAACAAAATTAACACAGTGCATTGGAGGTTTTATGATATCTGCAGTGTTGGAATGTATATACCGGTAATTCAGTAATGCAAATAAGCTATTGGTGTACAGGTTTTATCTTAGAGGTTAAGTGGTATAGTTAATTGAAAGTAAACTGAAAAGTTTAAGATAGCACCGAAGTTCCCTAACCTTTGCTTTACGTGCCTTATACAATATCTTCCTTTTGAGTATAGATGGGACCCGTGAATATGATGGAAATCCTTCTCTTGATCACACTCTATTATTAGATGGAATAGGTTAAGGGATCTAGAAGCCCATGATTGCATTACACTGCCTAACCCTTAATCTTGTTACATAATCTGTAATAAGATCCTGCTTCTGGCTTTGCAGAAGAAAACTGACATGTTGTAAAGGAAACATATGGCTGGAACCTAAGTGCGATATCTAAATCCTGATGGAAACCTACAGCCAGCAAGAAAGCAGGGATCTCAAGAAAACCCAAAATGAACTTGAAGAGGGCATGGGTTCTAGGCACGATTTCAGCTTGGCCAACACCTTACTTTCAAACTTCTGAGACTCTAAGCAGAGACCCTAGTTATACAATGACCAGATTTAGAACCTACAGAAAGTGCAAGATAAAACCCAGGTGTTGTTTCAAGCAGTGAGGTGTGTGGTTTATAAAAGTGGGAAGCTGCCATAACAAATATCTACAAATGTCTAAGTGGAATTGGAAGCAGGCAGAAAATATAAACTAGAGGAATTTTGAGGAGGATAGGCCAAACCTAAGAGGTAAAACTAATGAGACAGTCACTTCCAAAATAGCATATTACCTAAGACATTTTGAAGCAAACAACGAGATTCTTCAGCATGCCTAAAAGAAATAAGCTTCCTTATTGTGAAAGGGACATCTGGGTTGGCAGAGAAGGTAGTTTCCAGTGAGTGGTTGCCAGCAACCGAGGATGACAGGTAGCAAGAAAGAAAAAAGAGACTTCAGTCCTACAGCCTCTTGAAACTGAATTTTGCCAACAACTTGAGGTCTCTTGGAAGAGACTTCAAAGCTTAAGATAAAAGCAGGTTGCCTGATACCTGGATTCCAGCCTGTGGAGGACCTGGGCAGAAATCCCAGTCATGCCATACCTTGGAATGTGACTTGCAGAAATGGCAAGCTATAAATGGGTATATATCTTTGCTAGGAGGGGCCGTCCTGGACATGGCAGCATCCCTCTACCCGATTCATGCTAGGAGTATCCCCTCTGCGGCTGTGACAACCAAATATGTCTGCAGACATTGTCAAAAGTGCCCTGGAGGTCAGAATCGTGGCCAGCTGAGCTGAGAACAACCCAGTTATAGTTCATAATTTGATAAGGGGATTAATACTAACAACAATTTAAGTATTCAATTAATTAAAATAAACACAAAAATAGAAAAAAGAAAACAAGGAATTGATAAAACATCTACAAAACAGTAGATTAAAACACGAACCTGTCAATAAGTCTATCAAATTTAAATTATCTAAGCATTCCAAGTTAAAAATAAAAGATTACCAACAACTTGGAAGTGATATTTTCTTAAAAGTTCCGAGCAGTTTTCAAATATTCGATAGCCTACAACAAATATTCATGTTCACTGTCACATTTGTTTCTCCAATTGCTGAGGCTCTTTTCCTCAGCCCTTCCCAGGCCCCATCCAAGAGTTCTTGCCCTTCACAGTAGGTATTCCCAAGTCATGCATTTTTTCCCAGCAGAAAGGAAGGGGATGTGTGTGTTTGTGCGCACACAGGCTTTTCCTCTTCATTTAAAGCCATATTTTGTGAAAAACAAATCACACCTGGACTGTCAGTGAGCTTTTCTGGTTTGCTGTTCACCTACGTCCACTTCCTGTTTTGTTGGTCTGTATCTATCTATCTATCTGTCTGTCTGTCTATCTATCTATCTATCTATCTATCTATCATCCATCCATCCACATACCTTTTGCTTTTTGGTTAAATGTTTGTCACTGAAAAATCTAAATAAACTTGGAGGATTTTTTAGCATTCTATTCTTGTTCTGTTGTTTTTCCCAAAGCTGGAGAACACAAACTAATGGTCTGTTAATGTCTATTGGGACAAAAGGTAGCAGCTCCGCATCTTTGAACGTCCATAATGCTTACAGTCTTTCTCATTCTTTGTCTTTTCAAGGTAATGTTAATAAGTTTTTCAAGAGATGGGCTGTTCACTTAACTTCCTTTGAATTCCTGTAAACTGTACATTTTGGAATTGTATCAAGATTCACTAAACTTTGCATATGATGGGAAACATTTGCGAGCTATGGGTATTTTAGTTTGATGAATGCTATGATTTCTGCTATAATATTTTTATTCATTTTTGGCCACTTTAATTTACCATCTTCATTTTTCTCAGGAGGAACTCTTTAGCTCTGGATTTCCTCTACCATCTTACACTTGCAGGGACATATATTTTGATGGTTCCATCGTGACACCCTTGTAAAAGAGCTACACTTTTTAATTTTAAATATTTTAAATTCTACTTGCATTTACTTAGAGCATGTCTTACAAAGTTTTTATACTATAATTTTACTTAAAATTTCTGTTTCAAAACTATATTTCTAGTTTCCCTACCTTTACATTCAGGTATTGATTGTGAACAGATAACTCAGAGTCTGAGACTGAACCAGATATTGCGAAGCTTCTTTCAGATCAGTTTGACAGCCTTGCACCAAACCTTAGAGGATAAACATAAATTGTGAGAAAAACCCTAATATAAAAATATTTTTGACCATAGTTTAATTGGAAATTTCTCTCATCATTAAAACTTCTCTCTTTCTAAGAAACAGGTATAAAAAATTATTTTGCATGTAGGCTGCGAATCAGAGTGTTGCAGGTTCGATTCCCAGTCAGGGTGCATGCCTGGGTTGCAGGCCACAGCCCCCAGCAACCGCACATTGGTGTTTCTCTCTCTCTTTCTCCCCCTTCCCTCTCTAAAAATAAATAAATAAAATCTTTAAAAAATAAAAAAAAATATTTTGCATAACAGCTAAGTTTCTCTAATTTGTTTTGCAGGATTACAATTTGGGGGAATGAAAAATAACAAATATAAAATGGCATAATTCTAAACCAAGTTCCTCAATTTGGGATTATTTTATGGAAACAACTCCTTATGTATTTAAATGCTTTGTAACTTTATAAACCACTTTAATATAATTTGTGTGCCTTATTACAGATTTAATTATAGATGTTTTAAATCTATATAAGCTTGGATGGACTTAGCAGGCAGAAGGCAAAATAAAGCAGGGAGAAAATATAATGTTGTTTCCTTTAGCAAACACACACAAAGGGAGATAAATATTATCTCCCTTTGTATCTCCCTTAAATGTCTAAAACAAGCAAAATGCTATGATTTGACACATGCAAATCCAGTCTTACTACACACTAAAGAAGCAATACTCTCCAAACATTTGCACACACTGATTGGAGAGAACCTGAAACTCGAAGGTTCAAATAGCTTGCCAAAGTCATATAGCTACTTTGTATTGCAATAGACTTGGGATGAACCTAGTTCTCTCAAATTGCGGATGAACATTCATACCCTGGCTGCTAGATTGTCACCTTGTATTATCTTTTAATACCATAAAAGTAAAAATATATACTTCAGTAAAAGAGAAAATATATACATGTATGAAATACAACATGTTAGCAGTTTAATCCTAGGTATCACTGATTGTAGAAGTGTATATATTTTTTGTTTCAAATATACTTTTTAAACTCTGTCAGGAAACTAAGAATTAGCTTACATTGACCTACTAGCATCAGGCATGATTTTTAAAAATTAGATATTTGAAAGTTTGCAAAAGGTTAATTGAAATAATTAAATTGTAATAACTATCAATTCAATTGGCCTTAAGCAATTTAAAATTGGAAAAATTATGCAAGTCATAGAATTGAAATATAGCATGAGTTTTAAAGTATGTTTTGGCATAATTATGTGGAATATCACTTTTCTCTCCTATGTGATGAACAGAAGGAACGACATAGAATTGCCTCAAGGGCAATGGTTTTTCTTCACCAAAATAATGCCTTAAGGGTTAAAGAATCAGGAGAAAACCATTCAATAGCCTACATGTAGAAATATAAAGTTAAGGTTTTAATGGGTTTTAAAAAGTGACTAACACAAAATGAGTCTTCGCTATAGGCAGTCCTCTGTGAAAGTACTTTTAATTTTTGTTTTTGTTTTGTTTTGTTTTGTAGAGAGTCGGGAAAGAGAGATTATTTTACCTATATACAGGACAATGAGGTTCTGGTTGCAGCAAATAATCTCAGAGACAAAGTCTCAGCCAAACCAGAGAAAAGCACCAAGGCCAGTTGGGGCAATGCCATAGCTGAGGCCAGGACAGGCTGTGATGACTAATGATTCCCTGTCCTGGTGTCAACCAATCAGTGGAGACTGTTACTCTAATAGGACACACCTGGAAAGCTGATGCATATTCTATGGAGATCCTCTCTGAAATCTCTCCCCAAATCCCTGCCTTTAGGAAATGGATAAAATCCCATAAAACAAAGGACCAAGCATGGCACTCTCAGGAGCATGCCCACACCTTTCCCCACCCACTTCCTTCCCCAGCCATGCCATCTCTGGAGTGTGCCTGTGCCTTTTCCCCCTCCTTCCTGTAAGCACGTTTTCCTTGTCTTTCATTCTTTGGAACTCCAAGACTCCTTCTTTTGCCTCTGTATCTTACTTCCTGAGCCCACACAGCCCAGCTGGCTCACTTCTTCCATGGCTCACTTCTCCTAAACCTCTGACTTTCTAAATAAACTTTCATGTGTATTTGAGTTCCTTGGCTTTGAATTATTTGCTTTTTTTTTAATTGTTGTTGTTCAATCACAGTTTTCCCCATTACCCTGTCCTACTTACACCCCACGTTTTACTTTCAATCCTCCCCATGTTGTCTTTGACCATGGGTCCTTTATACACATTCCTTAACTTCACCCTTCACCTTCTTCCCCCATCACCTCCCTGTCCTCAAGTCACTGTCAGTATGTTCTTTATTTCCATATCTCTTTTCTGAGTCGAACTCAAGGACCAAGGTCTAAAATCAGGTGCTGTTCACTGTTAACACCACCACCCGATTTCCTCTTACATTTTGATTTCATATCATAAAGTGAATAACAACCAGGTAAGTTTAAAAACATTCAAAACAATTCATACAACAGAGAAAAGAAACAAGATAAATTTTATCATGAAACAAAAATTTGATATGTTCATTCAGACAACCAAATGAGAAGGGCCTGTTTGACTTTTAAGGCAAAATGATCATTCAGAAGAATACTCAAGTCAAGCAATATCCTTTGTATTTTGAGTGAGCAAAGTTAATAATAAGATATAGAGATTGGACACTTACATAAAATTAAATCTCTTATTTTATACTATGTGCTGCTACACTGTTAGGTATTTCTAAAACACTGCATCAAAGATTTGGAAAGCCTGAAAACTCAGAGGAAACTCTCTAACAAAAGAGACAAAAGTTGATGAGACAACGCCCCCTGGCTTCCTGGGTGATGATCACCTGTCTTTTTCCTGACATCGCCTGTGTCTGAAACACAGACTTTGATCACCCTTTCTCTTGGCAGAAGAAATAAAACAAGTTGAGTAAAATATATTTAAAATCACTTTGCCTATAATATTTTGTTCATTTAAAATGTCAACACATCACTTCTGGTGTATTATGTGACTACTACATTTATGGATTCAGTTTCTTCAAGAAGTCCTCATAAATCAAATTATAGTATATCATTTTTAAAAATATTTCATTTATTTATTTTTAGAGAGAGGGGGAGGGAAGGAGAGAGAGAGAGAGAGAGAGAGAGAGAGAGAGAGAGAGAGAGACATCACTATGGGGTTTCCTCTCACATACGGGCATGTGCCCTGACTAGGAATCAAACCAGTGACCCTTTGATTTGCAGGCCAGCACTCAATCCACTGAGCCACACCAGTCAGGCATAATTATAGTATATCTTTATCTGGATATTAAAATGACAATTATAATTTAAACATATCTCAAGGTTACCAATGTTTATAATGAAAGAACAACATAAAATCTTCCCCCTTTCCAGTGTTTCCTGTTTTAGTAAATGTATCAAAGTAATTCACTTCAAAAAAGTTTAAATGTGTTCCACCCTTTTGCCTAACTAACTTATTCATGCTTTAATCTTTCATACTTTTCTCTTTCTATTTCCCTCCTGACTATTTGTCCAATTAAATTTAAAAAATCACTTTGAACTTCTAAATATCTCTGGAATCCATTTGCTACTCAGTTAACATTGTTACCACTGAAGTCCAAACCAAGACATCCTCAGCAGTGCTAACCTGGAAACGCTTCCTCACTTGCCTAGTCACTCTCAAGTCTGCTTGCTTCAGTAACAAAAGCGAAATTTTACACAATACTTGTTCCTGCATCCCTCTATCAATTAATCCCCATTGTCCTAGGAAAAAGTACAAGAACAAAAACAATACTGAAACAAAAATTTAAACATACAAAACTAACAAATCAATACAAACAAAATCAGGTATTTTTGAAATGAACAAAAAGGTCATGTTTTACTGTGGCCCCTGAGTAAGAAGCTACCTACTAAGAAAGACTCCTGGAGACTACCTGAGCTCAAATTTTAATACAAACAGCCTACCAGCCTTTTCTGCACAGGGGTGTCTCACACAGCAGAGCTTCGGGGAGGAGCCTGCATTGAACTGCCTGCCCCCAAAGAGATGTCACTGGAGCAGAGCAAAGCAGAGCAATAGAATGAAGTAACCTAACAGGGGCTTTCCCCCTGCACTTCCTCCTCCCAGGGCCTCCTCAAGTGCTCCGTCACTACTGAGCTGCCGGCACTGAATAAAATTTCCTTCTTAACCGTATTCTGAATTGAGGATTCCCATTGGCATTGAATTGGTACCAATGGGTTGACTTTCCCTTGTGTATATCACAAGCCTCATTTCATGCAATTTTCCGTTATAATAACAATACTACTATTTTCTTTAATACATTATGTTTTAAAACTATTATTCTTCCTTTTGAACTCCACCCTTTTGCCTAACTAACTTATTATTCATATTTCAATCAAAAGTGACTCTGATATTAGGGCAGTGTCCTCAGTGAGGGAAGGGTTGCAGGAAACTCAGTGAGGGAAGGCAGGGGGAGTGAGGGCACATGACCACAGATTTCCCTGCCCCTGGGCCAGACATGCTGCAGGAGGAAGTCATTGCTTGGGGTCTGACAGGCTGCAGAGGGATGGACAAAGGGAAAAGCCTTCCTACCCCTTCTTGTTCTTCTTGAAAGGGAAACCAGAAGGCACAGGAACCCCTGTACCATAAAGATCAACAAAGTAGAAGGGGGAGGTGCTCCAGTGGAGTAAGACCTGTCAGTCTAGCCCGGGAAGAAGATGGGATTGGCTGGGGAGTCTGGACCCTCCCTGAAGGCAAGAAAGAATGGAGAGTTAGATAGAAGGGAGGGAGAAACCCACCCTCTTCTTCTTGTCTCTACCTCAGAGACATGCAGGCCAGAGCACTTAAGTCACCAGTGGGCTCTGGAACACAGGTTGCTGGGCAGTGGGCACAGGACTCCACGGCCGGCACGATGGAGCCCCACACAGCTGGCCTTAGGCCCTTGGCATGGGAGATGATCTTGGTGCAGGCCCCACGCACAGACTCCAGGGAGCCCGAAGCCAGACAGCGATCCACTTAGCAGGCTTGGGCCTCTGGCTCCAAAGGACAGACCAGGGTGGAGTCTGTTTTCTGGGCATGGTTTGGGGTTTCAGTCTTTGGGAAAGAGACGGGGACTTTGTCGGTGTTTTGCGGAAGACATTGGCCTGGAGTCATGGTGGCCCCCTTCCACCAAACTGTGGAGCATTTTAGTAAGGACCTCTTCTCTGCCCCACCAACCTTTGTCTTCAGAATACCCCTGCATTTGATGGCAAGCAGTCAAACCCCACTTTTGTTTGGTAACAACCCCTGTAACTGTTAGTGTCAAAGTAGAAGACATCTTAATGGCTGGTGCCACCATGCACTATAGGAAAAGGAGTTCAAAATGGGAAAAATTTATTGTAATATATTAACTTACAAGACATTCTCTTTTGTTCCATAAATGTTAAGGTGAACAAGTAACAATGGCAAAAAACAGTTTACTGATCATCAAACTCAGGAGCAGATTTTTTTCCCAAAAGTATTTGTTGTTAAGGAAACCAGGAATCATTAGATGATAGTTGATCTCATGTCTTAGTGTAAGTAAAAGAAAATTGATATAAAAATACTCTTATCAGCAGAATTAAATATTCAAAGCCATGAAATGAGGGACCTACAGCCAAGAGTGCTCTACCCAGCAAAGACAGCATTTAGAATTGAAGGGCAGATAAAGAGCTTCCCAGACAAGAAAAAAAACTGAAGGAGTTTATCATCACCAAACCATTATTATATGAAATGTTAAAGGGATTTGCTTAAGAAAAAGAAGATCAAAACTATGAACAATAAAATGGCAAAAAAATACAAATCTAGCAATAATTGAATGTAAAAAACAAACTAAGCAAGCAAGAAAAACAGAGACAGTCATGGATTCAAAGAGTGTTTTGGTGGTTGCCTGATGGAAGAGGTGTGGAGGAATGGGTGAGAAGGTGAGGGGACTAAGAAGTACAGATAGGCAGTTACACAATAGCCATGGGGATGTAAAATACGGTATAGGAAAGGGAGTAGCCAAAGAACTTATATGCATGACCTGTGGACATGAACAATGATGGGGGTAATTGCCTGAGGGTGTGTGGGTGCCTGTTGGAGGAGGGGAACAAAGGGAAAAATAAGGACAATTGTACTAGCATAATCAATAAAATGTAATTAAAAAATACAGTAATGACAAAAACGAAACAAGAATAAATCTCAACTACATTGTCTGCTATTTTCATTGTGTTTTATGTTTACTTGTAGCATTCTAGAACTAGGTATATAAAGAAATAAAACCTAAAGTATACCACAATATACACTGAGTTTCATAAAATTAATGCAAAAATAATTTATTTATTGAATCAATTCCATGATAGTTAAATTCAGTTAGTTATGTTATTGAAGGTTTACTGATTTGTGTTCATTTTAACATTGCATGTATGCTTCTATTTAATGGGTTTAAGATAGTGAACCAACAATCTTAGGCGTGATTATAATGGACTCCTTAGACAGTTTCCATTTTTCAAATGCAGTTAGATATTGGAGAAACATGTTTCTTTACCATGTGTGTAGTATACAACTATTTAGAGAATCAGCAATTGACAGCATTTAAAATAATTTATTCTTTCATTTGACAAATTGATGTTTTCTTTCTCCTTAATTCAGTCCTCTTTTTTTCTTCTGGGCTAAGTACTTCTTACCTCATTTAACAACACCAAAACCTTTCCTGAATACTCCAAGAAACATAATTAAACACTTTCATCGATGCTTTGATGGCACATTATTTATAGCATTGGTTTATGTCAGATATCACAGTATATTACATCTGTATCATTGCTTTTAACCTCCTTAAAATCAGGAAACATCTTGAAATCAAGAAAAAGTGTTATATTCTTATCATAATTACAAATTATTAGGAAATGTGTAGCTTATATTAGGTGGTCCATAAATGTTTGTTAAAAGAATGTTTTTTTAAAGATTTTATTCATTTATTTTTAGAGAAGGAAAGGAAGGAGAAAGAGAGAGAGAGAAACATCAATGTGCGGTTGCTGGGGGTCATGGCCTGCAACCCAGGCATGTACCCTGACTGGGAATCGAACCTGCGACACTTTGGTTTGCAGCCCACACTCAATCCACTGAGCTACGCCAGCCAGGGCTAAAAGAATGTTTAAATATTTTAATATACTTATAGTTCTACTGAATTCTTCCAGGTCATATGGCTCAATATAAAATTATTTTGGCTTAAAAGTTAAGTAATTCAATATATTTAATAAAACATTTTTGTAACTGTTAAAAGCTAAAACAAAAGAAATAAAATAGGCCTACATAAGGGGGATCAGTTGTATTGTAACTTTTAAGTTACTCATTAAATACCGTTGTTCGAAAGATCACTTCAGATGATCTAAAATTATTTAAAAGATAATCTTTTATCCTTCATGTGTTTCCAATATATTATAGTTCATAAATGACCCACATTCCAGATAAATCAAAACTAAACATTAGGTGTTGAAACTGGCAGGTCCATATTTTTCACAGGTGATAGTTTGCCACAACAAAACAATCACTTTGAGCATACTTCTGCTAACTGTTGGATAATTGTATGTCTTTTGTCCTAGATGATGTAGGGCAGATGCAAATCAAAGAACAATGATGTGGCCATAACCCTTGCTACACACTCCAGTCCGTGCTGTCACTCGTGGCCTCTGTGGAACACAGGTTACCATGGGCCTCTGCAGCAACACATGTGCTCACAGTGGCATTAAAGAGATGCTTTGTAAATATGTCTTATTAAGTAAACTGTAATTTTTATTTTGTATACCTCACTCTCCATTTAACTGTACTGATTAGTATAGCATAAATGCAGAAACAGAACACAAAGAGGCTCTTATTTCTGTTACTATAATAGTGTAGTGACAAATTCACTTATTTATTTCAAACAACAGTTGATTGATTTATTATAAAAATTCTATTTAGCCACACAGTATAATATAAAATATATCGATTAAAATGATTATACATTAAAATTTATATTAATTGGGTATTGTACTATCACTTAAGAAAATATTTAAATTTTAGCATTATGCTTTTTGCCCTCTAAATGCTACTTTGTAGTGTTTTTTGCTTTATATGTAATGAATTAATTATCATATAGTATACACATATATATGCATACACATATATATTTTTATATGTACTAGTAAGATAAATATATGAGATCTGAAATGAGAATCTTGTTGCTTACCATAAGCTGATGTATTTTTAAAATCATTTTTGAAACTGCATTACAAATTTCTCTTTACAGAAAATAAATATCTTCAGTGTCAGTGTTTGCTGTGCAGATAGGAGTTTTCTAATTAGTCAAGTTAAACATTTTTTATAATATATGTAGTGACAGCAGATATTTCTTCTTTAGATTTAATCAGTCAGTAATATAATCTGTGGTTTTTATGTCAGAAAAATATCAATTTAGTTTAATGTAACATTATTTTAAATGATCTTGGAAAGATGCATAATGAAGGAACTACTAATGATCTGATAATATATTTGAAGTATTTCAGAGGTCCTCTTAAAGGCAAATGATAATGAATTCAATACTGGAAAGGAAGTGACAGCTTCTCAATGAAGTATTCGATAAGAAAAGTAGATGTCTTGCCAACTATAATAGGCAAATAAAAAACATTATCTGCAGACATAATGGATGTTAACATTTTAATATCTAAGACCATTAAAAGGAAAAAGAAATGCTGCAGCTTAGACATTATGGGAAAATTGAAAGATATTTGATAGAGAAACCTCATTTAAGTAATAAAAACTAACAAAAAATTTAGAAAAATAATTTTAAAATGCATAACAAAGTCACATTGGCATATAAGTATGTATGTAAATGTGTACTTCCTAGAGAAATATAATTAACTTTTCTAAATACCAGTGAACATTTGCAAAAACTAATTATCTCTTTTTCTTTACTAAACTGTGTAATTTCAGCAAAAAACTTTGCAAGCAATGTTGTTGCCTTCTAACTATTCAAGGATGAATCATGCCAAATTCTTAAGCAGAAAGAAATGTCTATAACTGGGTACTTAATATATCATATTTTAAAATTTGATATGATTTTAATCATATTAAAAATTAATACAATTCGATATCAAAATACCACTGAGATGTGATTGAAATGTACAGAGAGTCGAACAGTATAGAAATTTAGTGGAGTGGTTTCATAAATAAGTTGTATTTGGTGTGCATCTTCACAGATAACTAGCACTTCTTACTTGTCAGCTCATGAGAAATAAGGCTGTAAAAAGTAGGAATGATTTTTACAGAGGTGGTGTTCAAGACTCACAGTCATTTAAAATTTTTTGGTTATTGAATGTACAGAAACCTTGGCAGACTGTAAGTTGTATATTAAGGGATCAGAAAATGAAAACTTTCATATTTCATATGTCGTACAGAATAATCTTATTATATAATCAATGAGGTATCTT
This sequence comes from Phyllostomus discolor, assembly GCF_004126475.2. Classification (NCBI taxonomy): domain Eukaryota; kingdom Metazoa; phylum Chordata; class Mammalia; order Chiroptera; family Phyllostomidae; genus Phyllostomus; species Phyllostomus discolor. The sequence goes on from NC_040913.2 coordinate 14,040,125, forward strand.
AGAAGATTTTAAATAAAAGACTTGAATAAACTGAATTACATATTGGATATTATAGCACTATGGAGGATTAATTTATGGAGATTTGTCAGAGGCCGTTAGAATAATTTGGCAAAATCTTGAGTTCCTTAATTAATTTATGGCCAGAGCATGAATAGAAAGAATTGATGAAAAACCATCCAGGAAGGATGGTCAACTTGGCAACCAATTGCCATGGCTAATGAGAAAGTAGAATTTAAGGATAACTGTGATTATATTTGATCTTCCAAGACAATCTGCATAAATAAATTTTTATCACACTTATTGTTTTCTAAAACTTATGACCAAAATATGGGCACCCCAGGAAAGAAATTTCGACAGATTTGTTTTATTTTCCATGCTACTCATTGGTTCTACATTTTTTAATTTTTTGTTTTATTATATAAGCTGTTCCAATTGTTTCTATTTCCCCTTCTCACCCTTCATAACTTAATCAGAATAAGTTGTAGGTCACCTGAGGATATAAATTATTGTGAAACTTCCCTTTGAAGCAGAATACAGGACTTGTTTTGAATCATATGTCTGCTTCTTGCCCAGAATGCATATCCTTTGAGAAGGTTCTACAGAACTTTGTGTCCAGATGTAGACTAAGTAGAAAATTGTGAACTGCATCACACATATATTTTATATACACTACATCATGTATATGCAAATATATACCCCCAACACAAATAAAATATAACTGTTATTTTGCATACACACATGTATATACGTATATATAAGTTCTATCGGGGAAAAGTCCAGCCATTGTTAATATAATAAAATGGCTTGCATGGTATTGCTGTACCCTGGCAACCAAGGGGTGTGGACTGGAATGTGCATTCATGAACAATGATGACTTCACTGTACTAGTCAGTGGGGGCGGTAGATGACTTTGACCGAGCATGTGTACTGTGTGGCCTTCACATTAAAGATGACTGAGTGAGCAGAGCAACAAACCTGCATCCAATTTTGTGTTAAACTTGAACATTACTCCTCAGAAACTATTTAGATGATTCAGAAGGCTATCGGAGATGATGCAATGAGTGCAGCACAAATAGAAGTGTGGCACAAACACTTTGAAGATGGTTGAGAATCTGTTGAAAGTGATCCATGTTCTGGAAGGCCTACAACAAGCAGAACACAGGAGAATGTTGAAGATGTACAGGCTGCAATAAACAAAGATCAGTGATTGACAGTGTGCGAAAACTAAAAGCTCATTTGGGGATTCCAAAAACAACTGTGTCCAAGATTTTGGCACAAGAACTTTTAAAAAAATATTTTATTGATTATGCTATTACACTTGTCTCAGTTTTTTTCTCTTCACACCCCTCCACTCAGTACCTCCCATTCCTTCCAGCAATGCCCCCCATGGTTCATGTCCATGGGTCACACATTCGTAAGTTCTTTTCCTAGAGAGTTCTTAACATCCCCTGTCTGTTCTGTACCTACCAATTTTTACTTACTAATCCCTGAACCTTTCTCCCATTCTCCCCTTTCCCTCTCCCAGCTGATAATCCTCCCAAAAGATCCCCATATCTATGATTCTGTTTCTGTTCTGCTTGTTTGCTTAGTTTGCTTTTTAGATTCAATTTTTGATAGTTGTACATTTATTCCCATTGTAATGTTCATAGTTTTGATATTTTTTTCTTAAATAAATATCTTTAACATTTCAAATAAGACTGGCTTGATGATGACGAACTCCTTTATCTTTACCTTGTCTGGGAAGCACTTTATCTGCCCTTCCATACTAAATAGTACTTTTGTTGGATAGAGTAATCTAGGTTGTAGGCCCTTGCTTTACAACTCTTTGAACACTTCTTGCCAGTCCCTTCTAGCCTATAAAACATCTTTTAAGAAATCAACTGACAGTTTTAATGGGAACTCCTGATACAGGATCTTGGCATGAAACTCATGGCAAAATGTGTCCCGCAGCTTCTGCTAACACAGCAGAAGGAATATTGTGCTGCAGTTGCTAACGACTTGATTCTAGCTTCTACCAATGAACCAGATTGCCTCAAGAAGTTCATAACTGGAGATGAATGGTGGGTCCATGGTTATGATCCAGCAGTGAAGTCCCAGTCTTCTCAATGGAAGTTGCCTGGTTTTCCACTGTCAAAGAATGGGTGGCACAGTTGCAGCAAGATCAAGACCATGAGCCCTGGCTGGTGTAGCTCAGTGGATTGAGTGCGGGCTGCGAACCAAAGGGTCACAGGTTCAATTCTCAGTCAGGGCACACTCCTGAGTTGCAGGCCAGGTCCCCAGAGTGGACCATATGAGGGGACAACCAAACATTGATGTTTTTCTCCCTCTCTTTCTCCCACCCTTCCCCTCTCTCTACAAATAAATACATTTAATTAAAAAATATTTTTTTAAAAAGGACAAGACCATGTTAATTGTGTTTTTTTTTAATTAGGAAGTTGTCCATCACAAATATGCCCCTCTAGGCCAAACAATTAATAAGGAGTACTACCTCAATGTCTGTCATCAGTGGAGAAATTCAATATGACGAAAATAACTGCAGCTATTGGCAACTGGTGATTAGCAGCTTCCTCATGACAGCATGCCTGTTCATGCATCACATCTTATGCAGAGTTTCTTGTTTGTTTGTTTTTAAGTAGCAGATATTTTATTTTATTTTTTACTTTAATCTTTGTCATATTTTTTCATTACGATTTAGTTCCCTTAAACCCACCTCCTCCCAGCAATCATCACACTGTTGTCCATATCCATGAGTTCTTTTCCCTTTTTGCTCAATCTCTTCACCCCCTGAGTTCCCCCTCACTAGCTGTCTTCTGCTTTCCATCTACGAGTCTGTCTCTGTTTTTCTTCTTAGTTGAGTTTGTTCATTAGATTCCACATATGAGTGAAATCATATGATATTTATCTTTCTCTGACTGGCTTATTTCACTTAGCATAATGTTCTCCAGGTGCACTAGTACTGTTGCAAAGAGTAAATTTTTCTTCTTTTTTTTATGGCCAAGTAGCATTCATTATATAAATGTCACATAGTTGCTATGCAGATGCCTTTGGTGAAACATCAAATCACCCAGGTGACTCAGCCCCCATACAGCCCAGATTTGGGGCCCTGTGACTTCTGGCTTTTCCCAAACTAAAATTGCCTTTGAAAAGAAAGGGATTTCAGACCATGGATAAGATTCAACAAAATACAATGGGGCAGCTAATGGTGATTCTGACAAAGGATTTTGCAGACTGTGTTGAACAGCGGAAGAGGCACTAGGAGAACAGTGTGAGGTCCAAGGTGTCTGCCTTGAAGGGAAGGAGGTATCATTGTCCTATGTACAATATTTCTTGTATCTTGTATCTTCTTCAATAAGTGTCCCTTTTTATAGTATATGGATGGATACTTTATGGACAGACTTCATATACATACACATACATAAAAAACACATATTAGTAGGGTCATTCACTCTTCTAAATTAAAATATGTACATACATATGTGTTATGTATATATATGCATGCATACATATCTCATATATGCATGGATGAAGAAATATATCTCTATATGTGATGCTGACACTGGCAGCAGTGACTGTGGCATTGTGAATGAGATACGAGACAAATTCACATGGATTACTGAGTCATGTGGAGGAAGAGGGACAGTACAGCCACTCTCTCAATGGGAGAGTGCTGGCCCTTGCCTGGACAAGCTTTTATTGCTTTTCTGGGCACATTACATTGAGGACAGTCCTCACTTATTATGCACAGGTTCGCTTTAGGTGGTTACCTTTTACAGAAAACAAAGGAAAGAATATTGCTAATTACTTCAAAGAGAAGGATGTTGCAGACCAAGGGGAAAAGTGGTTGAACCAGTTACACTCCATACTGGGAAGGTTTAGCGCAGACTTTAGGAAGTTACAGTAAGCACTTGCTGTCTCAATTCAGGGTGAGGAAGTTTTAGCAGAAGCAAGTCTCATAGTAGTCTAGGTACAATGCAGGTCTGATTCCCCATGGGAGAACCTGTCCTTAGGCATGGGTCCTATGCATCTCTGTGTGGGAGCTGGTCCCACGCCATGCAGAATGGACTCCTATATATATGCCTAATTGTATATATCTATATTTATATACAAAATTTTAAGATAAATAAATGTGTGTGTATACACACACACACATATCTCAAAGATTTTTCTAAAATAAATGTTCTCTATATTGGTGTAAAATACCTCGAAGTCTAAAAAATACAAAAATTAGATCATTCATATATTTACAGTCAAACTAAAATCATATCTCAGTTCAAACCTTATTAGTATGAATCAGTGACTCTTTTGTACACCAAGACATGATACCATCCCATGTCACCATTAACTATCTGTAGTTATGTATGTTTACTCAGGTCTGTTAAGACATAATATTTATTTGCTCAAAGTATAAAATGTAAATATTATATGCAGCCAATCCATACTCTGGGTGAGTGATATACATGATACAAAAATCTATAAAGAGAATACTGTTTCATTGTTTTCTATGCTATCTATTGTTAACCATAATGTACGTAATTGCATGAAATTATTTCAGTTTGGCATGATTTTATAGGACAACTCAGAATTCTGAAAATTGGTTTGATCTGTCAGCTTAACCAAACACCAGGCATCTAGTATCTACACAGAATAAATCAGGGCAAGAATCTTTTTACTGGATGTGATGTGCATACGCCAGTCAAATCAGTTGAGTGAGGTTTTTCTTTTTTCTTTCTTTCGTCTTCTTTTTTCTAAATTTAGGCACCCATGGCAGCACTTTTTAATTATGCTTACAAAATCACTTTTCTGAAAAGAAGTACATCCTGAATTTTCAAGACATTATTGAATAATGTACTAAAAGTAGTTGGAAACACTCATTAATCAGAAAAACTATTATTAGGCAAACATCTTAGCCTTGTTATTACCAGCCATTAAATGAGAAAAGTGACTAAAATTTTTAAAAAAATATTTTGTGTAAGTGATTTACCAGATTAAATTCATGGGAGATATCATAGCTCTCTATTCCAAACACGAGCATGGCAATACTTGGTAAATGTAGTGAGTAAGTGAGTGAAAAATGTTACTGTGTTTTGAAAGAAGAAATAACTTGATTAATTTGATGACCACATTCATTAAACATCTTTGATGTTTATTCTGTAATCTTGCTTTAAAAGTCACCACTGCACAAGGCGGTTGCTCATTGCATGTTATATGAAATAGGATGATTGAGCATTTGAGAGCAGAAATATGAGAGTAAAAGGAAACCTGCTAAATGTCATAAGGCAGCTTCTGTTTTGTGTTCACTTATGAAAAAGGTGCATCGTTTAACATACACGTACAAAAGGGAATGGCTTTTATATAATGTAGTGCTGTCTTTATAAGTTATACTTGTTTTATAATTCAATTAATTTTCAAATAGAATATTATAGCTTTTTGTGTCTCGCATGAACTACAACACAGATTCTCACATTGAACAGGAGGGCTATGCTCACTGGTCCAGATTTGCTCCACTCCCTGCGCCCAAGATCCTACCACTCACTGTTCTCCCTCCTTCATCCCTGCTAACATTTCTGTTATTTCTCCAGTTATTACAGGATGTGGCACTTGTTAATCCCTATGAAAGGTTCTTCCTGTAATCACTGGGGAAGGCACTGATACAAAAAACCCTCCAGTGTCTGTGAAATTCTTCTCAGATACCCCTTCTCTGAGACACACTATCTAAAGCAATCTCACCTGCCATTGTCTCTGTAATACCTGACCCCCGGAGCAAAATTACAATGTATCTCCTTATTCCAAAAGCATTAAGAATTTCCAGATAGTGAAAGCAGAACATTAAGTGAAACACAAGGTTCTTTTGAATGCGGGGCCCTGGATGGCAGCCTAGGTGACATGTTTATAAAATTGGCCCTGGCTTTGTCGTCACCACGTTCTTTTTTATTTTCTCACCACTAAATTTGCTTTAGTCACATGCGCATCACTTAAATGGCATATGGCATGCCATTTATTTGGTTACTATCAATTTCTCCCCAGCTGTATATACCAAAGAAATAGCATTTATTTCCACTGCCACATTCACAGCCCTTTGATGCCTTGAAGTAGAGGACAATCACAGAATACTTGTAGATTGCATAATGTACTAAAATGAAAAAAAGACGTGAACAATGCTTTTGCAATACTAAGGCTACACTAGCGTTACTGGGAACATTCAAGAGTGAATGATCTCGTTTTTAAGGAGTAATGATAATTTAATGTAAAACAAAGTAGCTTAACTTTCATAACTCTGGTTAAATAACATTTTAATAAAAATGTAGTTGAAAATTGTTTTTTGAAAGGTATGCCACAATTTAGAAAAAATCTGTAATTATACAGTGTTATAAAATATTGAAAATGCCTTTTACTGATATTCACATGTAAAGTTTTAGGCGAGGGTTTAACATTGAACACTGAAAAGACGTGAATACTGAAATAGTGTGAGGTGACACATTTAATTCCATAGACTCCAATCTTCCGTTCTTACAGATCATAACTGTAGGGCATTTTTAGTCACTTTGCCCAAATACATCCCTTCTGTTGGTTTTAGTCTTTGTGAAAGTTTTTTAAGTTCATATGAAAGCAAACCTTTCAATAGTAAAATGAGTAGACTATATGATCTCTATCAATCCCTCAAGTAATACACCTCGAGTTTCTGAATAATTATGACCTTGGAGACGATGAGAAAACTAACAAGATATGTATTTGCATGCACATAAGGCAAAATAGATGTGTTGTGAAATTTCTACTTGTTAAGGTATACATATCATTTGGTCTAATTTTTGCAATATTAATTCTCAACTATGCTCTGTTAAACCACATTATGTCCGATAAATAATAAATCTCTTTTATTGATATCTTAGTCTGCTTCCACTAACTGCTTATATCATTTTGAATATTAAAATACATTCATTTATAATAAGGCAATGTCTATTTAAAATGCCAACATATCTTAATCTCTTATTCTTTCTATACAGAGTAGATACATGGTCCCAATAACTCGGAATGGGAAAAGAGAAACATATTATGCCTTCTCCTTCCTCCTCTCTTGCTCCTCCATTGTTCTGAAAGAAAAAAAAGTGTTTATTTATTCTCTGATTATGTCCCTAGCACAGCTGTGTATAATCATCTACTGATTTTCCGCTTCTCTGTGTAGCATTGGTGGGGACTTCATTTCTCTAACAAAATATGGCCCTCCCCAAAGGATGCAGTTGCAGTTTCTGGAGGGCCTGAGGAAGCTCTCACTGCACAGGCTCTAGAGTCGATATTCACAGACGTGGTTAGCTAGTTACCGACCAGTAGCATCACTTATATTGCCCATGGAATCCAGGCTTTCCAAACCTGGTGTGTGACCCTCCTAGTGAGAGGTGGCACAACTCTGGAAGCCTTTTAACTTGAAATACTTTCCCTATAACTCTCAAAAAGACTACGAATCTCTCACTCACCACACATCTGCAATGCAGGCAGCTCCACTGGGACTCTCCTCTGATCTGTTCCTCTGTCCCATGTATTTTTCCATGCTTCAGCATTTTTGAGACTAATGGTCATTACCAGCAGCATCTTTTTTCCTGTTAGAAGCTACTAGACATGTTTCATTGTATACAATTGAGAATGAAAGACTAAACAATGAATTCCTTTCTAATGGTGAGGGTAAGGACAAGGGATCATTTCTATCACACATTTTCTACAAACCCATATCACTCTAATAGAAGACTTCTTGCTAACTGTCTGAAATGTTTCTTTATTTACAGATGCCTATCTAACAGAATTTCTTTAAACTCTGGCATGCAGAAGTTAAGAACTTGTTTCCATTAATGTGCTGTCGCCACTGAAATTCCTTTACTTTTAAGATACTTCAGGCAAATATTTCAAATGCTAACTAAATCCTCTTTTACTAATAGAAGTAAAAAATGTCTGTCTAAACTCAGAAGAATTTATAAAAAATTTGAGAATATGTTAGAGCACGTTGCCCTCTGGTTTTGTCAATGCTATGAGCATCAAAGTATTTGTACACCTATTAATTTCAGGTTCCATAAGGGGGTTCTTGCTTCATATAAAAATAGTTTGCTGATATTATATATAAGATCTATATGAATATAACAAACTTTTAATAATTTATTTTCCTCATACTATGTCTAAATTTAATCAGTTTAAATGGCCACATACTTCTCAGAGCAATGGTCTTCCTGGATTAGGAAAATTTAGACATTAGTTGACACAGACAAGTAAACTAAAAACATGGAATTAAAAAATTGAAACATATGCATGGGATTTTTTAAAAACACTCTAATAAAATAACCATGTGCTTATTATTTCTCTCTTTTGATCTAGCTTGAAATCAGTAACACCAAAAAGATGCAACAGTGTTTGCTTAAAATTGATTTGTTGATAGATTCTTGGACACTAAGACTTCAAGAAACCAGTGTTGCCATACACTGATAAAAACAAAAATCAAGTTCCTAAGACATATTTCTGGTTACAAAAACATCACCAGACCTCTGAATAAATACCCAAGGCACACAATACTAAGCAATGAAATGAATGTGCGCTATTCATACATTTAAGGAAGAGTAAAAAAGCAAGTAACAATTATTTTCCAAACTGCTTATTCCAGTTCCAAGAGGTGAGTGGTTAGAGACTCGCCCAGCAGATCAGGGTACAAGGTGTGAACCAGACCTGGGCAGACCATTCCTTCCCAAGGGGCACTACACACCCACCACACTCACTCGTCTGGGACCATTCAGACACAGCAATTCACCTCACACACATCCTGGGAATGTGGGAGGGTGCTGGAGGACTCGGAGAAAACCCACACAGAAATGGGGAGAATGTCCAAACTGCACACAGACAGACAGTGGCCCTGGCTAGAAATCAATCTTGATTTTCCTCTTAAAACAATCTTAAAACAAAACATTATTCAAAAACCTACTGTATTATATCCTGTGTCCTTATATTAATGTTACCAATAATAATTTCATCGGCTTATTTTCTACCAATACAAATTTCAGAAGTAATACAAGTATTTATTTTTAAATATCTACGTAGAAATTTATTGCTATTTGTCATCAATTACTCATTTCAAAATCTGAATTTTTCTCTATATACATTTAGATCCAGAAAAATATGTACTTGAACAACAAATACAAATCTGTGTTCCTTTTCTACATCATATATCTTTTATTATTTTCATTTGAACTATGTCTTCTTAATAAGAAAGTCTTCCACATTTTGAATTTTGTTTTCATCTCTAGACACTGGAGGGCTAAGTCAGTAATCTATCACCATAATGTGCTGCATAACAAACAACCCCAAAACATCAGTGGTATACTGTAAGAGGAAGTTTTGATCACATATATGGGGATCAGATGATCCAGGTTAGGGTGAGTGTGGTGTTCAGAGTATGTGTGAGTTACCACACCCTGTGATTAAAATCAATGTAAACTGTAGTAATTCAGTTCAAGGAAGTCTACTAATGGCCCAGCTACATTGGAATCTTCCTATTGGTTGTGCTTCTCTTTGGACAATACTGCATTAAAAGTTCATATTTGTGAAAACCTCATGTTACACTTCTGTTTTCATTTTCCATTCTTCAATGATCAACCCATATCAAATCGTTTCCATTGATATCTAAGAATCCTGTATCTTTATATTTTTGTTCAATCGCTATGTAGCTACTGAAATTAGATGCACTTAACACATCTTTTTCTCTCACAAAGTTTCTGGAATACAATGACATGTCAAATAAGTTAAATACAGGGTTATTTATTCTCAAGGGTTGATAAAGGAAAATAATTCTTATATTAGTTATATCAGTAACTTATTAGACATAATTTAAACAATTCATTTAACCTTCTGTGATGTTAAATATGGTTAATTAAGTATAGGGAGGCTACACTGAATCACACACACACAGAAGTGTGTGTTTTGGGCCCTGGCTGGCGTAGCTCAGTGGATGGAGCGCGGGCTGGGAACCAAAGTGTCCCAGGTTCGATTCCCAGCCAGGGTACATTCCTGGGTTGCAGGCCATGACCCCCAGCAACCGCACATTGATGTTTCTCTCTCTCTCTATCTCTATCTCCCTCCCTTCCCTCCCTAAAAATAATAAATAAATAAAATCTTTAAAAAAAAATATTCTTAAAAAAAAAAAAAAGAAGTGTGTGTTTTGTATGTGTGTACAACACGTGATCTCTCTTTAAAAATCATTCATCATAGAAATACTAACAAAAACTTTTATTAACCACAGATTTTTCTTTATCAAAATGTAATATTATTACCCTCTCTCCTTTTCATGTATTTTATTCTTATTTATTTCCTCAGAGAATAAATCAAATAAATCATTTCTATTTAATAATTATTTTATTGGATCCTAGCTTTATTCCTGTTTTTTAATGCCAAGAAAACTAAATAATGAAAAAACCCTCCTTTCAGTGTTTGACTGTAGAATTGATGGTAATTACCAATATTTTATCATTTATTTCATGCATTTTTCTTTTGAGACATGGAATAGATTGCATACAGTAAATTATATTTACATGTGTCTATCAGTCAGGGTTACACCAGAAAAAAAAGAGAACCAGTAGAGTACATACACAGAAAGAGATTTATTGCAACAAATTTGTTTATGCCATTGTGGCTGAGTAAGTTCTGAATAACATAACTCATCACCTAACATAGCAGGCTGGAAATTGAGAGGAGCTGAGACTACAGACCAAAGTACAATTTGATCTTCAGAGAAACCTCAATTTTGCTCTTAGGACATTAAACAAAGACAGATCATGCTCATCTAGATCATTCAGTGCAATCTCCTTTTCTATAAAAATCAAGAGGTTTTAGCTGTTAATGACAGGTACAGAATGCCCTTACAGAACATCCATGCCAGTGCTTGATTGAAAAACTGGGTATTCCAACATAGATGAGCTGACACATAAAACTGAAGGTCAAAATATATATGTATTTTTAAGTAATTAATTTTATCTATATTTAGAGAGTGCCTATCACTTGTCAGGAACTGTATCAAAGACTGAAGGTAAACATTTAAAATAAATAAGAAAATAGAAATCCTAAACTTCTCTTTTATTTGGAAACCAATAACTGCTAGGCTTATTTCAAGTATTGACAAGCGTTACAAAGAAAATAAACCTGGACCACTGGGAGATAGACAGACAGAATAAGGATAACTTCATATTTTTATGTCAGAAAATGACCTTCCTGAGATCACATTTGTGCTGAGATCTTTTTTAAAGGGAAAATATATGATCCCTGCATATCAAGAGAAGACATTTAACTTACTATACTAAAAGTTTGAGTTTGGGGGAACAGAAAGAAGGTAGTATGAAATTTGAGAGGGAATGAGGTTATCATCATCTTGGGCAAATATCAGATAATGAGCATAAGTGTAAGCCATGGATGTTACTTTAATTTAAATAAAAGGTGATTTTAACCCATTAATTCTAACCAGATGTTATAGCATATCCTAATTTATATTTAAAGGGTGCACTATTGTTATCAAAGAATGGATAATAGAAACAATTAAAATTAATAAATATATTAGAGAATGTGTACTTAGGGTGACAAGATGATAGTTCAAATGAAAACACAACATGACAGATAGATTAAACTCACTTGTTTCCTGTGTAGTAAGATTGAAACCACGAGAAAAGAAACAGATTTGGGAGCATAAGAATAACCAATGAGTCAGTTTTCAGAATGCCAATTCTGAAATTTTTACTACATGTTTAATTAGAGATGTCATATACCTAGACTCTGCAAAGAAGTCAGTGTTTGTGGCATGTTATACAGTGCTTGTCCTACAAATCAAGCTTCCTTGATTTATCATAGTCTCCTCCCACATGGCCTTCGGCATCTCCCTGTCAACTGTTGTGCTCTAGTGGGCATTGAAAAGTACAGTACACGCAGAGGTTTGGAAAGGACTTGTGCAATGGAACTGCTGCCTTTTGCTGCAAGGCCTACTGTATGCGTGACTGCAGCCTGCACTACGGGCAGAAAACGCATATAAATAACCTTTGCAAACTGAGCCCTCCTTGATTCTCATCCCCAGTTCGAAAATGCCAACAAACTGTAACTGCTTAAGTTATCTCAGGCGAGATCCACAGAAGAATCACCCGATGTTTACAAGCTCCAAACTCTGACACCATCAGGAGCATATGTTGTTGTTAAAAACAAAAACTATGGTTTGTGGGCTTTTTTCTATACAAAACTAGATTACTAATACTGTGCTAGATGCAACTTTGGGAAACATAAGCCTACATATCAAATTACTAGAGATTTCTCTGTGGGTTTTTGTTTTGTTTTGTTTTGTATCATATATCTGAGACTTGAATCTGGAAAGCAGACAACCCACAAACACCACTGCGTGTGAAGGATTGCTCAATGTTACTTCTGACAATGACATTTGAATCTAACACTATTTCAAGTAAAAAAAAAAAAAAGCATTAAGAGGGCTCAGGATGAACCATGGGGCTTTAGTAATGAGTAGAGCAGGAAAAATAATCAAGCAGCAAAACTGATGGAAATGGAGCCATTGGTGAAATGATTGGGAGAAACAAAATGCGGTTGCAGCAGGAGGGAGCAACTTGTGTCAAATGTCACTGTGTTCAATGAAGATAAAGTAGAAATCTGTACATTTAGGTTGGCAATATGAAGATCTTTTGCTACATTTACAGGAATCAGTTCAGCAGCGTCATAGAGACAGAATTTGGATTTCATTCTCAAGCATATGAAGGTAGAAAATAAACACAGTGATACACGGTGATTTACTTGAGAATATTTGGAGTAAAAAAAGATAGGGAAAATAAGAACCTAGTGACAGATGCATAAGGGATTTTAGATAAAGAATAGGTGAAGTATATAGATGGAGTTATGAACTGTGCATGTAACTCTAAAGTTGATGTGTTGAATGAATCCCTACCTTTCAATAACGATGATATTTGTTGGTAAAACCTTGGGAGGCAATGCAGTTTAGATGCAGTCTTGAGGGCAGTGGTCCCATGATAGGATCACTGTCCTTAGAAGAAGAGGAGTGAGAAGCATCCTTCCTCTCTCCACAACGTGATGCCCCAGCAAGAAGGTGGTATCTGCAACCCAGAATCTGCCTTCACCAACATCAAATCTAGCTGCACCTTGTACTTGGACTTGCCAGCCTCAAGATCTGTGAGAAAATACACTTCTGTTACTCAAGCCATTAAATTTATGATATTCTGTTGTAGCTGAAGCTGAAAAAGACAGATGATAGATAGGAGATAGGTAGATGATAGATAGATAGATACATACATACATACATATATATATATATACATCTATTCCTAGACAGGTAACATTAATGTATGTGATTATGCTCATACTAATAATCATCCATCACTAAGAGGGCAATTGAGAACATGAATGAGAGAGGAATGTCTCACGTGCTTCTATGCATTTTAATTTGTAAAACATTATGAAAACTCCATATACCCAATGATTTCATTCAGAACTAAACACAACAAATACATAAAACATTGGTAAATTTAAAATGGTATAAATAAAATGTCTGTATCTTGAAATATACTTTTTATAAGCAAAACAAGAGTACAGGTAGTTATGTACAATAAATTACAGAAAAAAATCTTATTAAATGTCAAATTATAATTTCTCAAGTGAGAATCCTAAGTCCAACACAAGACAAGAATATTTAGCTGTGATATGTTTGGAGGACAACCCAATACACCCTCTGTCGGTTGCTCCAAAATGAAAACAAAAAACATATTCTTCAGACTTCTGTACATTACCCTGCCTCTCTTATTCACAAATTTCACTTTATTTTTCTATTTTTAAAGCTTTTAAAGATTATATTTATTTATTTATTTAGAGAGAAGGGACGGAGAAAGATAGGGATAGGAACATCAATGTGAGAGAGAAACATTCATTGATTGCCTCTCACACACTCCCCAGCCAGGTCCCGAACTTGCAACCCAGGCACGTACCCTGCCTGAGAATTGAACTGGTGAGCTTTCACTTTACAAGATGACACCCAACCAACTGAGCCATACAAGTCAAGGCTGAAATGATTTATTTTAATTTTATAAGTAATTATATATCTAGGGGCTATCATTTTAATGCTACTTAATTTTAAAAAGTGCTTGTTTCAGTATAAGAAAAATGTTATCTTTAGATAATGTGGTTATTATCACTAAGAACATATGGTGTTAACTAACTAAAACTAACCAGGTAAAGTAAAACTAATTGTTTAAGTGGCTTTTTTTTTATGGTCCAAAAGTTTATGGAAACTAGATATCTTAAAAAATGTTGACAATTTAATAACATGTGATGAGATAACATTTACAGAGACACAGGAAGCAGCTCACATAAATGCTAGTTAGTCTTCTAAACAGTTATGACATTGTTCAGTGGTTTTCTGTATATGTAATCAGAGTACTTTGTCTTTCACTATGTCTTTAATAAGTAAAGTTGTTTTCTTGTACGTAGATTTTACAAATGAACCAAGGAGAATTTAACCATGGACCCACATTAACCGAAGCAACATGTTGCTGTGAATTTATGACAGAGGGATACAACCGTTTCCACACTTTTACCTACCTCTGTTTAAAACATGAAGTGGGATCTGTAGATCCATTCAAAGTAAATTTGTAGTCTCACTCTACCTTTAGTGACAATTATCTGTTGAATTGTAACAGCTATTAAAACAATTATTTTAAAAAGGTAAAAATTCAAAGTTAAACTTACCTAAGTGAAAATATTCATGAACTGAACTGTTCATTCACAGATTATTTTAATGTAAAACATGCTATTATAAACAGCAGCATTTGTTAATGATTACTAAATTTATAGCATTCATATATCCAAATTTTATTTATATATTCTCTATAAACCAATGCTATGAATGACCAAAGAAAATATAACTTAATACATTACTGTAAATAATTAATGCATTACATGTTTATTAAGTCATTACAATGTTTTCTGATTTAGACCTCTTTTTCCTCGATCATAAAAACAAAAAAGACTTTTTAATTAGTCTTCAAATAATCAGAATTTAAATGAAATATTTATATTATTCCTTGAAGATTTTAATTAATTAGTTCCCACTCTCCAAGGAATTATCCTTATCATGCATGGGAGAAAGGCAAATAAAACTAAAATTATAAAACAAAACTCACAGTAAGATAATTGAAGGGAATTTAGTCACCCATTTAAAAGTCATGTTGACAGTCTAAATAAATCAATGCTTACACAAAATACTGGAGCCCATGGTCACGGTTAAGTTTCTTTACATTTTCTCTGGAGATATTTCTGACAGTGCTTTCCTTACAATGTGCCAGCAGAGGATTCATTTGGAAAGGTTTTTTTTATTATATTTTATTGGTTATGCTATTACAGTTGTCTTGATTTTTTCCCCTTTGCTCCCCACACCCAGCACCTCACACTCCCTCAGGCAATCCCGCCAACATTGTTCATGGCCGTGGGTCATGCGTATAAGTTCTCTGGCTACTCCACTTCCTATGCTGTACTTTACATCCCCGTGTCTATTCTGCAACTACCTATTTGTACTTCTTTATCCCCTCACCTCTTCACCCTTTCCCACTCCCACCTGGCAACCATCAAAACACTCTCTGTATCCATGATTCTCTGTTCTTGTTTGCTTAGTCTGCTTTAAATAGAAGCTATTTATTTTAAAACTTATTATTATGTATGTGGAATAAAAATGTAAATGTTTAGTAAAATAGGTCATTCAATAGTTTGGTTAATTAATAAGTGAAAATTGAAAAAATATTCTAATTCAATTTTTATTACATACTTCTGAATGATCAGAAAAATGTAGGACAAAGTGTCATATTAACTGTTGTTATTGTAAGATGTTTTTGCTCCATATTTTTAATTTGATTGAAATAATTAGAGCCCTGGCTGGTGTAGCTCAGTGGACTGAGCACGGGCTGTGAACCAAAGTGTCGCAGGTTCGACTCCCAGTCAGGGTACATGCCTGGGTTGCAGGCCATGACTCCCAGCAACCGCACATTGATGTTTCTCTCTCTCTCTATCTCCCTCCCTTCCCTCTCTAAAAATAAATAAATAAATAAAATATTAAAAAAAGAAAGAATTATATTCAACTTGATAAACAAAAACTCCTTAAAAATTAATGGTTGAATTTAAGAACCTATTATACATAAAATAAGAAATGAGTCTAGTGAAATAGAACACCATTTTAAAATTTAAGTTCCATTATATTTACTATCTGAGCATAATATCTCTAGGTAGAGATTAAGGGGAAACATGAAAAAGGATATTGAGTTATATTATTAATAATAGACTGTGACTGTACACTTTAAACTGTACACTTTAACTGTTGTTACTACAACATAGGTCAAAGATTCAACTCAATCTAAAAAAGTATGAAGAAATCATGAAGTAAATTAGATGGTAATCTATGATTAGCAAAGAACATAAATACTCTACTAAAACTTACAAGATGCAGTGAAATCAGTGCTCATAGGAAAATTTATGGCCCTAAATTAAATGCCTCTGTTAAATCAGAAGAGATGTCTTAAATCAGAGACCAAGCTTTCTATGTCTAGCTTAGGAAACTGGAAAAAATTAACACAAAGCAAAATACAATTCAGTGGCATTAAAATAATTTGAATACTTAAACACATTGAGTAATAATAGTCTTAGTAATTAAAATGCAAACCTGACTTATCAAATGGAAATGTTAGTATAAATCTTGCACTCATGATTATTCATTATGTGACTATGTATTGTCAAATAGAGGCAAATTAAACGTATACATAGTGTTTGGTGACTGACTTGCTAGAACTGTTCCCTGGATTCCGAGGGAGACTGGCAGAGAGTGTCATTCTTTGGTCACTGGAATGTTGCCACCAAGACAGGCCAGACGCTGAGAGCTGGCACATTCTAAGCATTTAGAAATATTATCGATTAGCAAGCTGTAATCTTCAAAATAAAAACATCATCTAGTATGTAATCAACATCCTAAACTAAACCATTTGATGGGAGCTTCACTGAAGTCAGAATCCTATCCCACATCTTTTGCCTGCAGAGTTGAGAAGGTAAATCTCAAATTACTAGAGATGCTCTAATTAATGTTCTCCTTTACTGGTGTTGAGAAGAATGACTGTGTTCAAGTAAAGCTCCAAGTCTCAGTCAAAGCTTTGTTAGTAAAATGTCGTATAACAGAAGATCTGGGGGGCTTGAAGATAGGGCAGGTTTAAAAATAATAAAAACTTATTTTTAGTTGAGAAAATGATTATGGATATTTTGTACTTGATGTCCTTATACTGTGTACATGCAGTTGGCTCATTCGAGGATGAAAACATGAGTACTTTGGAATTTGTAATAGGGTAATTTATGTAGAAGCATTTTAAGTTGAAATCTTATACATCTTACAGTATTTATTTTCAACATATTAAAATATATGAAAAGACTTGTGTCCCTCACTTAAAAGCCTACTTTATTAAATTTATTAGCAGTATGTAATACTCAGGAGGTTTTGTTTATTAAATCAGAAAACTGAAATACTGAAAATGGAATTGAGTTAAATTTGTTTATTTATTTTAAGATATTCAATTAGCTCCGTATTTAAGTAGCACTAAAAATTTTTAAAACCTCTAAACTTAACGATTAAACAATTTTATATTTATAAAAAAGAGACATAAGTTTGCAAGCTTAATTGTGAAACGCAGCTTACGTCTTCCATTGGCATGTGTTATTTTAGCTTAGAGAGGGAAAGGCTATTATGCCCCATTCCCTAAGTGTCATGGTTCTCTTTCTCCTTACCCTTGCACTGAAAGGCGCAGAATCTCTCCTGCTCTGCTTACAGCAAAAGCAATTCTACGATGCTGATGACTAAGGCAACTATTAGTAAGCAATAAAGACTTATTTTAGGGTCTGTGGTTTCCATAGTTTTGTTTTTTCACAATTTTAAGTGTATCTAAATATTTTTTTGTCTCATTTGAAAAATGTAAATTTTGAACAAGCATGAAAAATAAATGCTGTGGAAAATGTCATATCAAAATAGAAGAACAAGAGAGAGCAAATCAAAGTTAATGGACTCTCGGATTCAGAATTTTTTCTTAAATAATTAATGAGAACATGATACATCTAAGAACAAGGGAGAGTTTATCTAACAAAAACAAAACACAACAAAACAAAACACAAACTGATAAAAGGAAAATCTATTTTCAGATCTTTCAAAAATGTCATTACTATTCCCAGTCAGGGCACATGCCTGGGTTGCAGGCCATGACCCCCAGCAGCTGCACATTGATGTCTCTCTCTCTCTCTCTCTCTCTCTCTCTTCCTTCCCTCTCTAAAAATAAATAAACAAAATCTTTAAAAAATGTCATTACTTCAACAAGAAAGACGGGACAATTTAGCATTTTGAATAAAGGACACTTTACAAGATCCAGCAATAATTTTATTTGAAACATATTAGAAAAGCTTATGGGAGTCAAATTTCCCTATAGTTGTGCTTGTAAACCTAAACCTACATATTCCTTTTCTAGTGGAGGACACACTACTGAGCTTTAGATAGTCACTATAGCAAATTTATGCCAAATAGATTTTCTTACTTTTTCTTTGTTTCTGAATTACTCAAGAACCTTAGTACTCTAACCATAATACATCATTCAGCTTGGAAAAAAAATAACCTCTCTGCTTCTACATCTTATTTCTTATCAAAAGTTTTAAAAGTCATTTTCACCAGTGAATTGTCTCAGCTATAATATTTTATGGTTTTGGACTTTTGTCACCCTTAGACACTTAGTCTATCCACATAGCATCTTCCTCTCCTTTGAAAAAATAGCCCACAACTTTCAAAAATGTGATTACCCATCCTTCTCTCAAATTACAGTGTATATGTTTTACAAAGAAATCTGTAAAGACATATTATTGTTTTTCTAGATTAAAATCACTTATGTTTTTCCTATTTCCACCAGACTACTGGAATAATCAAAATGAAAAATTGTTCCTAAAAACCATTTGACCAAATATTTGTCAAGGTAAACTTGTTTCTTTAACCAATAAGTGAATAATTAAACAAAAATAATGGAATTTCCATAAATTTGACATAGAGGGCTGCATAATTACTCTCAGACATCCATGAAGCTAAATAATTAGCAAACCACATCTCTCTGGCACTGTTTCATGCTGTTGCAAAACCCATATGAGTTGCCCTCTTATGGTTTAAGCTTCTGTGAGTTAAATTCTTGTAATGTACTCCATAAAACTTTCTAAGACACAACTAGCAATCTCTGACATTCAAAGCGACTTTGTTCAAAATGACTTTGTTCTGAATAGACACTTCTCCAAAGAGGACAGACAGATGGCCAATAGACGTATGAAAAAGCACTCAACATCACTAATCAGAGAAAGGCAAATTAAAACCACAATGAGATGCCATCTCACACCTGTCAGAGTGGTTATTATCAATAAATCAACAAACAAGTGCTGATGAGGATATGGAGAAAAGGCAACCTTTTCCACTGTTGGTGGCAATATAGACTGATGCAGCCACTGTGGAAAGTAGTTATAGAGATACCTCAAAATAATTAAAAATAGATCTGACTTTTGACCCAGTGCTTCCCTAGTGGTTCTGGGGTTCCAGAAAAATTGGGAGCCCACATAGATGACAGCCATTAGTTAGGGTACCCAAGAAGAAGGAATTCCAATGTCCACAATGGGTCACAACTGTCAAGGAACTTACAAAGCCTCCAAGTTCAAGTCCACATCCTAAGTAACCAGGGGCTTGGAGAAATAAATTAAGATCATAAATTCAGCTTTTTTTCAATAGCAGTTTACATTTAATATTAGTCTTTATTATTTTATGGGTACAACATGGTGGTTAAGCAATCATGATTAAAATTATTTTGACCATCAAAATCAAAATTAAACGAAGCACAAATCAGACTTTTAAAAGTGGTTTGGTTGTCTGTCTGTATAAAGAAATCTCCTGCAAGGAATTCTGTATCAATCACTAATGGGAATTTATTTGCAAAGCCAAAGCTGAACAATCTTTGGACATGGGTCAAGTACTTAAAAACTGTTAAGTGTGTTTGTTACCTAACTCTAATGTTTCCAAGTTGGGTTAAGTTGTATGGAATAGGTTAGATAGATCCTAGCTTGTCTGCCAATCACAAGAAAATTTCTGTGCAGCAACGTACACTGTACAATACCACAAAATTCTCAACCCAGCAGTGCAACCCTCATGGGATTAATTTGGGTTCAGGAGACCCATGACTTAGCTACATAAATGGGATCTCAAGCTTCAAAGAATTAAGCACTCCACCCTTTGGCACATCTGTTTGTTTTCTGTCTAAGAACTACAGCCCTGAAAGCTGTATGCATCTACAAAAATGGCAAACTCTGACTAAGGCAACCTAGAATTACAGTGGCCATTATGGAACACAGTCCAATTAGACAGAATTGTTTATTGAAGAAGGGCACTGGGGAGCAAGGGCTCCCCAATCAAACAGCACAGGGGATACCAATGTTAATGGTCAAGCAGAAGCTCCCAAAGGTTTCAAGATTGCAAAATAGCTTAATGAAAGCTTCATTGCAAAGAGCTAATACAAAATGAATGGTGTAAGACATACCTAAAACAGGATTCAGGACTGAGATGATGTTTGCTACTTCTCCCTTTTCTCCTTTTTTTTTAAGATTTTATTTATTTATTTTTAGAGAGGGAAGGGAGGGAGATAGAGAGAGAGAGAGAAACATCAATGTGTGGTTGCTGGGGGTTATGGCCTGCAACCCAGGCATGTACCCTGGCTGGGAATCGAGCCTGGGACACTTTGGTTCCCAGCCCGAGCTCAATCCACTGAGCTACACCAGCCAGGGCCCCCTTTTCTCCTTTATGTGAGCGCTCATTCTACTAATTCTCTGTATGAACAGGTTTTACAATTTGCAGAAACTGCAAGGCCATGAACAAAAGTCTGTTACCAAGGCCAGACACTAAAACCATCTGGGAAAACCTCCCCGCGACCTCCCAAGAGTCCACCTTCAAGACACCAGCCTGGAAGTCAGTCTCATTTGCATTAAACTGGGTCACTGAGGACAATTTTCATTTTATATCTTTTTTCACAGGGAAGTTCAGTGTGAAATTCTCGTTTTTATAATGCCTTTAGACAAATGTCAGTATTTGTGAACCACAGGATTCCAATGACCCAAATTTAATTCCAATGATCACAAACTGAAAAATACTCCAGTGGAAAAATGACTTCTTCCATCACCAAGCATAACATTTTGAAGGCCTAATTAAAAGTTTGTTTTGTTCTCTCCTACTCTGAAATTATTATTTCCCTTTCTTTTCTATATTTTTCCAAATCTGTTTGGTCATTAGATGTTGTAAAATTAGTGTCACTTCACCTCTCACAATGATTTTTATAGTTGTCACAGTGATATTTTGACAGAATGATGTTCAAACTCCCCATAGAAATCTAGCATTCCGGATGATAATTAGAGTCACTTCAGTATAAAAATGAGTTTTATATTTACTCTAATGATTATAAATACCTAACATGAAAAGCAGTTTTGAGCCTTTTGTGATGGATACCCTTAACACAATTGTTAAAAATTAAACATTTGAGCCATACAAGCAAGTGTCAGCTAGAAAAGGAGAAAAACAAATCAATACAGATATTTATAAATATGAACTAATATGAGTTACTAGTTTGGAAAGTGAATATTAACATACCATAATTTACTCTAAACAGATATTTGCTAAAATAAACTTTATAACTTTGTATGCAAATACCAAAGCACTGGAAATATTATTTCCATTTTGACTATTTTTCTAGCCAATTTAATGTGTCACAACAAAGAAAATCCTTCAAGTGTTAGAAGTCCACATTATAATTATGGATTTCAAGTCAATAAAATTGAGGAAAATGTTTCAGTTTTAATACTAAGAAGTTTGTTTTCTTTAATTTGATTGAATTTTGAGCTCTCTCTCGAATCTTGGATTTCTTTCTTAATTAATGTAAGTTTCCAAAGGAGAGAGCTAACATTATGTACTTTCGTTTAATTAGTCATATGCCTATCTTAAGAATACTTATGCTCGAACTATTTCTAAATCTATTTAAGACATATATCTGTATGAAAAATTATCTAGCAGATTTCACTGCAGCTTGCATCTTGGAGTTAAACTATACGCTGGCTTGTTCTCACTGGTGTATATGTGATTTTGATTGTGTGAGAAGTGAGACTAAAAAGGGTATGACTATGGTTTTACATATCGAATCTATAAGCCGAGCATTTGCAATAATAGATTGTACCTACCTACGCCTTCTATCACCATTGGCTGAAAGCAATACAAATAATGAGAGCTCAGCAATTATTCACATTATTTAATCTGCTAAAGCGAGGAGAAGAATTAGCCCTATCCATGCTCACTGTTTTCATATGAAGAACACTTCTTTACAGGAATTATATGTGAAAGGACAAATGCACAATGATGCTAGCTTGAGTTATACATACCAACCTTCATTTTGTAGATTCATGTAGAATTATTACAATTTCCTGCTGATAAACACCAATAATAGTGCTCCAAGATTAGAAAAGTGCTCCTACTTTGAATGTGAAATATGTATGTGATTATTTATGACAGTGCTGGAGAGCAATAACACGTTTTTAAAAATGTTGTTAACAACTTTCCAAGATCCTTGCTTATAGTCTTTGATCTAAGTAAATATGAAAAATTATCTGGGAAGCCAAACTAACATTACACCTTACATGCTCTGAATTAACTTTCAGTACATTTAGTTCAAAGATCTTAAAAGCAAGGAATGAAATAAAATCACTCCATTCAAATGTTGATTATTTCAGAAATCACTCTTTTTCGACTCCATAATTTCTCACTTTAAAATCATGCTAAAATCCCCCTTCTAAACCTCTCTAAACACAATTCCACCAAAAGTACTGAAAAACAGTAAGGAAGATATAGCTTATGATTAATTTGGCTCTTCTCTTTTATTAAATAAGTTATTTAAATATAAATAAATTATCATGGAAGAAACTATTTTCATGTTTTCAGAGCTATGAAAATAGCTTTTTGTGGAGAAGGGACAACAAAGCATGTAATTGCCTATTTACTAATTATTATAGTAATAATGTAGAAAGAACATTTAAACAAGGTTATCTTAAGCTCTATGTTCAAATTCAAGAAAATTAAATGTGGGGCAATGAATCATGCTATGTTCCCTGAGACTTTTCCGAATCACTCAATTACATAGGTGACACAGAAATATCTGTCAGATGACTCATAAAAAACTGCGAGACACGGTCACAGTGAATGTGAAAAGGTCAAACCACTGGATGAAGAGTACTCCTTTCAGTCCCGGCCACGTTACCTCTGTGCTTTCAGAATGGGGCTAAAACTTAGAAAACGATTTCTTAGTTTGTATTATTCACCTGAATAATTCGATATTTTAAAAATAAAGTGTTTCTATTTGCTATAAACAAAAACAATGTTGCATAAACTAGTGGTCATTAGGGGTTTTTTTGTTTGTTTTTTCAGATTCTCTTCAGGTTAGAATCCAATTTCAAGCCTAGTAGCTCTTTGAACTGGTTGGTGTGCAGCATTAACAAGCACTAATGGAACGGTATTCCTTGTACTATTATTATATACAAGTGTAATATTGAAACAGCTCAACTTTACTTGTATAAATGGAAAAAAACCTTCTGTTCATTTATTTTTCAAAAATTGCCCCTCACAATGTTCTGATGCATGTTCCCTTCGCCACTGGGTGGATAGTGGTTGTGCTGAACACCTCATCCAGGTTCCCACAATTGTTCTGTTACTTTGTGCAATGTGTACACATTTATGTGCCTTTCAAATGTTTATTCCACACCTAAGAAAATACTCATCTTTTCTCTGGCTTAGTAAAGGCTAGAGTTGTGTCTATGAGATGAGAAAAATGTGGAATGTGGTCTGACTCTCAGACAATTTGACCTTCCTTAAAATGGTGGTACTAAGAAAGATGGGGAAAACAAAAAGTAAATTCTTCTCACTAGTACCTGGCTAGAATGTGTTGCTACTAGTGTAACTAATAGTCTATTGTCTGTTAGTTGTGACTATTTCTCTTATGATTACTGTAATCTGGGTCATGAAAAACTCAAACGCTGTCTCATTTTGAGGTGCTTAGAGCATAATTTCTAGCGTCCTATGGGACTGTCATATTGCATATCTCATAACATGCACCTGTTCCACCTTTTCCAGGTTCAATCACTTCCTGTTCCAGATAATCTGTTCTCTTTCCCTTGGTGAACCAGAAGACTTCTTGGGATGGAAGTTGATAGCAAAGTTTCTTAATCCTTACTACAGCCCAAGATATTTTCTATACATGGCATGAGAAGAAGCAATAAACAGGTGGCAGCCTCTTGGTTTTCTTTTTCTCCACATCTTAGTGGCCTTCTGTTTTCTGAAGTCTCAGGGACTCCCCAGACTTCCTTAATGAAATGTCACTAGTATCTCGGTGGCAAACAGAAGCTGGGTGGTTCTAAAATCCCCCTTTTCCTCATAAACCTAAAAGTGCAAGTTGCTTGGTGTGTTCACTCAGCATTTTACTCCAAGGTAGTCAGATATCTCCTCTTCCTCTCTCACTTTTAGTGGCTGGTGGGGGGAGGTGGCAAATATGGTTGCTGGGCAGCAGTTGTTATGAAACACCCACCCCTTGATGGGCCCAGCAGAAGTGAAGTGGGACCTAAAGCTGGCATTCATATGCTAGGAGAGAGTATATGTATTAAGAACTTTGATTCTCTGATTTGATTTTTAACAACAGTTTCAATTTCAAAGGATAGGTGTCACTGGGTGATTATGGAGAGGAGGGACTGAGCAAAACTGGGAAAAAGACTCATGGACATGGACAACAGGGTGATCTCTGTGGGGAGAAGGTATAAGGGGACTAAGTGGTAATGGAAAAATACAATAAAGATTACATCGAAATCACGGCTATCAGATGGAATAAAAAAGATTGGCTGAACTGTCAGTTTAGTTTCCCTAGCACAGACACGTTGTATGGAGAGTTGTGTTTTAGAGCATCGTGAGTGCTGCCTTCAATGAAAGGAGATGGATTCCTGCTACACCAGTTTTCACGTACGTTTACTCTGAAAGATTTAAATGTGTGTGTTCTGCTTTATTTCACAGGTCAGCTCCAGATTATTGGCTCTGTTAAATGAGTTTTTGAAATATTTCATAATGTGAACACTTTGAGATTCCCAAGAGTTTTAGTGTCTAGTTTACAAAACTAGATTTCCCCCCTTCCATTTCTGCTTAGAGTATTATCCCTGGATATTGTTTTTCTGAAATTTTTTTTTACTTAAAATACTTGTTGTATGTCTGCATTGTTTTCTTACCCCAGTAAGGAAAATTAGTAACCATTCCAATTATCTTTTGATACCAGCTGTATTCCTGGTGGTTTGAAAACATCTACAGCCGGCCTACACCCACATGCTGGGCCAAACTATAATTAAAGGCTTTTCATCCCTCACGTTTATCATTTCTGCTCCACTTGTTAACACTTCAGCTTCAGGTGTTAGAAAATAACTACTGGTGTGATGATTGATTACTATTAATTTATATCATTACTGTATCAGTGTAAAAGTCTCCTTTTGGCTGTAAGCTATTTGTTAATTTCACAGCAAAGGTATAAATTTGTCTCAGAGGTAAAAGCAGTAAAGAGCTGTAGCTGGCTTCCAAAGATTAATAAATCTGTTAAAGCATATTTCAAATTCAACTGGGTATGGAAGCCATTAAAACCATGAATTTGTATATGATCCGATTTGAGAGTGATAAATTAAAAAGTAGCAGATTTAGAGGATTTTTTGTTATTGTTCATGCACAATTTCATTTAGTGACTTAATATTATGATTTCTCTTTATAGAAACTTTCTGTTTTTTTTAAGGTACCAGTTGTTTTCTACATTCGCACAATTACACTACAGGATTTGCTTTCAATTAATATATTTTAGGTCAATAGAAAACCCTAAACAGATGTTGCTTTTCTTACTTTGTATTGTATATTTTTATAATATAAAAATAGGTTTTATTTAATACAAGTTATGCCCGGGCACTGTGGCTCAGTTGGTTGGGCACCGTGGTTCAGCTGGTTGGACACCATTCTGCAAACTGAAAGGTCTCTTCTTAGGTTTCCGGTCGGGGCTCACACCTGTGTTCCATGGCTTAGGAGACTCAGTTCTGGGCAGGACATGTGCACAAGCCAACGTTCTCCCCCCATTGATATGTCTCTCCCTCTCTTCCTGTTATAGTTTGTTTCTCTTCTATTCTCATTCAGTACTACCTTATTTTTCTTCTAGTAAGCACTCCAATGTCACCAAAGTAACATTGTTGAACTGCATTAACTGAAATTTGAGCATTATTGATAGCATGGAAGGCAGACAAATAAAATAGATTCTGAATATTGGGTCACTGATAAAATTTCAATTGATGTAAGAATTTTGTTACAGATTTTGAATGTAAATGGGAATCAACCATTACATTTCAACCAGTGGAATTTTAAAGGCACATACTTTATAAATAATGTTTTCTTTACATGAAGCAGCTATAAAATTATTTTAATATATTTTTAAAGTTAGTGTATATTTCTCATGATAATCCAGAGAAATGGAATTAATGGACTATATATCCAGTTGACATATATAATGTATGTATAGAGACATATCTTATTAAAATACATATTCTAAACATATATATATATATACATATATTGTATATCTGGAGAGAGAGAGAGAGAGAGAGAGAGAGAGAGAGAGAGAGAGATTTTAGGGAATTGGCTCACCTGATTATGGGGATAAGTTTGAAATTGGTAGGGCAAGTTGACGTTTCAGTGTTGGATCCGTAAGTCACAGTGCAGACCAGACAGGCTGGAAATTCAAGCAGGGTTTTTTACATCTAGTCTTGAGTACAGCATTTTCCCTCTTAAGAACTTGGATTGATTGAATGAGGTCCAGCATTAAGGAAGGCACACTTGCACTCAATGTCTCATGATTTATATATTAATCACATCTAAAAAATATGTCTGTAGCAACATCAAGACTTGATTTGGCCAAGCAGCTGGGTACTCTGGCTAGTCAAGTGGACACCTAAAATTAACTCTCACACAGTTCCTGCAGTTATTTATATGACTCCTCCATGCAGCCACTGAGAAATGCAATTTTGAATAGGTCATATCTTCAAGTTCTCTCCCCAACTCTGGATCTCAGTTAAGATATGTTCTCCCATTTTATCAATTTCAGGAGAGGCTGGTTCTTGCTCAAAGCCTCTTAGTGTTCCCATCACCCTGTGTTACTTTTCTGTTTCACATCCTCATGGCCCTGGGAAGGTTTTCAGTTTCTTTTTTCCCAAATTAGTTTCAGGCCTAAATTCTAACCACAGATCAGGCTTTTGTATTACACTGTTAAAATATTTGGTTTTATATTCCCATAGCCTAAATCATCAAATACTTATAAATTTTAATACATGAGTCCTTGAACATTTGATCCTAGAATCCCCAAATGTACATATTTCAGCCTTAGTCCCCAGGGATTGTATTTTATTTTATTATTTCCATGCATTGTTCCATTACCATTTATGCCCCCAATACCTTCTTCCCTCTCCGCCTGACCCACCCCCCTACAGCACCACACTGCTGTCCATGTCTATGAGTTCTTTCTCTTTTTCTTCCTTTTTTGCTCAATCCTTCAACCCACCCTCCCACTTGCCCTGCCTAAAGCTGTCAGCCTTGCTCTCTTTGAGCCCATCTCTATTCAGTTCCTAAGAATGTTACACTGCAGTTCCTTATCATAGACTCCATCTATGTGGCAAAGACAGATGCATTTACTAGGCTAAAGATGTTGACATTAAACATGTAGACCTATAATAAACTATCTTATATATTAGCCAGAATTTAAGTCAATTTAAGCTACAGTTTGGTTTAATCAATGTTATAATTTAAGAACTACTATTTGAGATTGATTTCACATCTAACTTGTGGCTTGTTCAACAGAATAAATTCAAATAGAGTATATTAGGTAGTGTGTCTTGGTTGTTACTGACTGTTTTATAATACATCATATATGATAACAGTAACTGCATTGGAAGGAGAAGACAATGGTCATGGAAAATGTCTAAAAATTTGGAGCGTTAAAGTTGTAAAAAACCTTAAAGTACAGATTTCAATTTGAACTTGGTCTGCATACCCCCTTGGGTCAGGTTGTCATTAGCCCCCCACCCCCTTACATTCCTCACAAGCATCCTAAATAAAGTCTACTGCTTTCTTCTCTGAAGTATCTAGTTTGAAACCTGGCTAATCTTTAGGCTCACATCAACAGTTCTATCCATGCCATTCATCCCCATGGCATAAAAGACCAAGCACTCAGAGTTGGAACTGACCCTGGATTGCACTGGACATCTGAGGTAGACCCCATATGTGGGCATGCTGGAACCCAATGTAGTCTTCTTTGTTTTATATAACCCCTATAGCCAACACTCCTATATCTACTATAAAGCACTCATTTATTGACTCACTTACTATATGTAGAAGAATTTGCTAGGATTCTGGTACTTGTAAGGGGACAGTGAGGGCATCAAAATAATTGTGCTAATGATCCATGCCCTTGAAATTATGATTTATTCCTCTTTCTTTCTCTGAGAGTTGCAAACAAAAATAAATAAGCAAACTGATTCTGCACAATGACTGAATTAGGGTCATGTCTGCACGACTATTGTTACCAATTCTAAATTCACCAAACTGATAAGTAGCATGTATGAGATACAGTATGGAGCTCTCCCACCAAAGCCTTTTAATCCCTGGATATCTCTCTTTGCAGTCAAAAAAGAAACAAAGAGGCAACAATATAGCAGATACAAAAAATGTATCAAGGCAAAGTTGTGATTATTGTTACATGGAATTAATGGCAAAGAAATTAAATAGAAGTCTACTACAGTTTTGAGATAGTGTTAATAACTCTAAAAACAATAAACTTGAACTAAAAAACAGCCAAGGCTTAAAATAGTCCTTACACTAATATCTTCTCTGGAGAATACAAATGGCAAGATCCACCTTGCAAGATAGAGTACCAATTCATGGGCACTTCATGAATTTACAAACATATCTAAATACACTTGTATGGTTATATTGCTATGAGTTTACTCACACTTTTTCCTTTACCCTTCTATAAAAACAGCCCCTAGCTATCTGTGAGAGTCTAACTCATATGATTTTCCTGCCTATGAAATTATCTGTGACCTCTTTAACAGAACTCTTCCTCTTCATAATGCTCTTACAGAACTCTTCTCAAAGTACTGCAATGTTTAGAAACTTATTGTTTATTTAACAACATTCTGTGTGAGTAGAATGTGAGCATTTTTGCATGTTCAGTGCCTGTTTTCTAATAAAGGGCTTTCCAATAAATGAATGAAATGAGTAATTATCCTCCCAAAGTCACCTATGAACACTTGAGATTTTACTTTCTAAACCAGACTGTTCTTTTGTGTTATTAATAGTATCTAGATTTTGGAAAGGTTATGAGACAAGATCTTTCATTTGTCATAGTCTTTGTGATGAGTGCTAATTGTATAATTAATGATTAATTCCATTTTAGAAAAGGAGTGTTTTCCTTAGAAAATATATCCATAAAGAAGAAAGCAACTTATTTAATAAAAGGCCATGAGTACTGAAAATGACATACCAATTTATTCATAGATAACCATTTGATAAGTCATAGGAATGACAATAATTATAGCTGGATAAAATATGTCAATTCTCTCTTCACTTTACCAATTACTTAGTGATAGTCTTCAAATGGAAAGTCTGCTAAAATTAATTACGAAGCAGTGACAACATGTCATAAAAACATTATTATTATTTTAGCTCTATGAAGTCCCACTTATCTGCTGTTGCTGTTATATTTTGTTAGAAAAGTTTTGTTTCAAAGAAAATACAACAGTATACAACAGATAGGATTCAGCTAAATTTACAAAGTACATCAGATGGTTAGAATACTCCAAATTTATCCCTAACTACTGAAAACTTTAATGTTTAAGTTTAATGAGTCAGTTTTAAGAAAATATGATAGGGTTCAGTAGATTATTTTACCTTGTTTTAGAAGTACAGAAAATATCTCAAAAAATTATCTGATACATCTCTTTAAATGCCACTATTTTTCTAATGAAAAGCCATCTCCCTAATTCATGTTTCCAATGCATTGTCACTAATTTCATCATAATTATTTGGATGATTTTAACATTCAATAAACAAAATAACAAATGTAACATCCACATTTGAAGATTTTTTGTTTATGTTATTTCTTCCTATTCTTTACAATACTACATCTTCTACTATATTACAAAATTAAAACATTTAAAAAGTTATTGAATTAAATTTTCATTTCAATCCAATGTATTGGAAATACAATGGTTAATAAAATTATATAAGTTTCAAGTGTACAATTCTGTGATACATCACGTGTATATTGCACTGTGTGCTCACCACCAAAAGTCGTATCTTCTTCCATCACTATCTTTTGACACCCTTCATATTTTACTCCACCTGTGATGACATCAAATATAGTAGGTGTGATGAATACTAAAATTCTTTACTCATGGATTCTTGAATTTATATTTACTTAAGATTCACTTATATCATATGTTAGACATGCATATATGTAATGTTATGTAATGATAAACGTACACAGGGTATGCTTTTTACCTTTCTTCCTCCAACATTATCTCTATAACCTGACTTACAAAGTGGTGTCAAAGAGTGAACGAAATTATGAGTGAATACAAAAATCATAAGAAATTAAATAAATAGTGTTTAGTTCACAAAATACACATGGCAGCACATAATTGGAATTGTATTCCATGGAAGATACACTAGTATCTATATGTATAACCTCAAATTTCACTTGAGAAGGAGGAAAAATTAACTAGAAGTGCTTAGAACAAAGGGGATAAAAAACATTTTGGGATAAATGGGAGTTTATTGAAGGTTCATTCCAGCAGAATGAGCAGCCCTTGCAAAGCCACAGACTGCTGACAAAGTGAGGCGGGATCGTGTTGTTGAAAAGTGAGGGATGAACAATGAGGCTGAGAAACCACTCAGGCAGGAGTCTACTGATGGATCACATTGTGGAGTGGAGGGTACGTTTCAGGTACAAGTTGTTGACAAGTTTAAAATAGAAATTGTCCCTGCTGGGATTTGCTTTAAAAAAAAAAAAAAAACTTTGTTCTATTGATAGCTTCAGTCAGGGATAAATGTAAGAAACCTGTTATAAATACCCAAGTTAAGGGAGACTGAGAAATGGGACTAATGAGACAGAGAGAAGGTTACGGAATCATATGAATGATGATGATTAAAGGGTCAGAGAAAGATTAGATGAATTTTAAATTGATTAATCATTTCAAATGGGCTTGCAGATGCAAAACAATGTAAATGCACTCAATGTCATTGAGCTGGATGTTTAAAATATTTAAGATAGTAAATTTTATGTCATGTGTTAAAATGAAGTTTAAAAATTATACTTGAAAAGGACCACCTCTCATAAGGCTTTTTATTAATGCATGAGCCAGAAGATTTAAAAAAAACACAAAGTAAGTTAAACTTAGCAAAGTACCTGTATTTATTATTTATCTGATCATCAAGGTGATTAAAAAATAATGCACTTCAGGGGATACATAGAAGCACTGAAGAGTTTTTGAAACTAGCTTACATAATTCAGTATTGTGTTATTATTTTAACTGTATTTTAAGTCAATGGATTGTGGATAGAAACATATTTTATAACTGAGTCACTTCCATTAAACTGATCGGAGGGGCTTCATGTGCTGTAGGAAATGGAACCTTTATAATTTAGGATTTCAATATCAAAATCACGGGCACACCTGGGCTAATTTTAAATTTTTTAAAGATTTTATTTATTTATTTTTAGAGACGAGACAAGACAAGGAGAAGGGAAGGAGAAAGAGAAAGTGAAACCTAAATGTGTGGTTGTCTCTCTCCTGCCGCTCCTACTGGGGACCTGGCCCAAGACCCAGGCATGTGCCCTGACTGGAAATCCAACCAGCAGCACTTATGGTTCACAGGCCCGTGCTCAATCCACCGAGCTACAGCAGCCAGGACTGAACTAATTTTTAAAATTCTACAGGAAGCTATGAAAATATCACAGGGTATATAAGGCTAGAGGTTCTATTTTTTTTCTGTTTGGTTGTTTTGTTGTTTTATCTTTGAATGAAAACATAATGACATCGGACAAAGAGGGAGGGTCAGTGATAAACAGCATGCATTTCCCGGTAAGTGCTTCTTTAATTTTGAAATGAATTCACAGACTTTTAATCTTTCTCAACATGGTCTGCAAGATGATGCTTTGTTTATCTGACCTTATTTTTGAGCAAGTCAACAGTATACTAAATTTTCAGAGAGAAAAACAGTTCTTGCTGAAAATAGCAGTATAGAAAGCAACTGGCCAGGTGGTGTCGTGATGACTTACAGCCACACATCTTTAGTAGTGCTGTTCCCTTACAATCACGGCGATGAATTACAGTAATACATTCAGTCCTGATAAATGATCTACTCAGCTCCTGCTTAAATTAAACCGACGGCAATCCAGAGGAGTGCAGCCACCTATTAACGCGGGGCCCACCATTTCTTGTCTCTATCCTGGTGAATTATGGAATGGCAGTCCTAGCTTTATGCACTGATTAACATTGCTGCTGCCGCTTTTTCCCAGATCAATGTTCAAGTGGAAGGAAAAGTAGGTTCGAACATCCCGCTGCCGCATTTAAATGCTGTCATCATAAAATAAATGGGCAGTGTTTAAAATCAAATCTAATAAATAACTCAAGACATAGCCACGCTACAAAATATTAATCACTAATTTCTTTTATCATTACTATCTTTTTATCCTACTCCTATGAATATAATTTTCACAAATGTCAGTACAGACATCTAAGGAGTCATGACTATTTATTTTCATTACATTTCTTTGCCTTTTCCCTGAGGGTCTAAGAAATACTCTTAAATTGGATGTTTCTGCTCACTTCATGGTATCACTTTTGAAAACAATCTGTGTTTTTTAATTTAATTTAATGCATAAAACATACCTACATGTATACATATTCCTCAGTCAAACACTGTTATCTCTGGACAAGATATATTTTCCTAATATGAGATGCACAGACTTTATCATATTACCATTTTGTCTTTGATTTGCTGCATGCTTAGAATGGAATGGAGTACTTAAACATTTAAACAAAAGGAAGATTAGTCATATAATTATGTTCTACTGCTCTCTGTTTCAGCAGCACACCATTATACATTCATCTCAAAATCACCTCGAATTCATAAAGGAGCATATGGAACTTCTACGAAACATTTACAAGGTGGCTCCATTAGCATGAATACAAGAATGCTTAAGTTTTAACAAAGTAGGTTATAGTTCTTTATAAGTAAAAGGCAACCCCAGTTGTTAATGCACCTGACAGTTCTGGAGACAGAGCTAAAAGTCAAGGAGAGACCTTGAGACCACTGATGAGTATTCAGAAACACACTTATGTGACGATGTTGTCACATCTGGATAAAGTAGAGCAAAATTAATCTTTTTTTAAAGATTTTATTTATTTATTTCTTAGATAGGGAAAGGAGAGAGAGAGAGAGAGAGAGAGAGAGAGAGAGAGAGAGATCAATGTGTCGTTGCTGAGGGCTGTGGCCTGCAACCCAGGCATGTGCCCTGACTGGGAATTGAACCTGCAACACTTTCGTTCGCACCCCATGCTCAATCCAGTGAGCTACCCCAGCCAGGGCAAATTAATCTTAAAAAAAATGCCTTCTGTATCTTAGTTATTATTAACTAATTTTAAAATTATTATCCATATAAAGCAGTCTTCATTTATATTTTATTTCAGTGCAAAACATTTAATAACTTGAAACAACTGAATGCAAATATGATTATTTTCTCATTAGTACCTTATTATGATACAAATTTTCATACTATAGATTTCATGAAAAATAGAAATACAAAGTATTTCCTAGTGATTTTAGTTTATCAGTACTAATGAAACTACTTAATGGCATATATTGAAAATTACTCTTGTCATTTTTTAGAAAACTGTATATGTAAAATATTGACATAAGTGAATTACACCTAATACAGAATTACTGAAATTACATTACAGTGTTATGGATTATTCTTATTAAAATATGTCAAAATATTAACTAAGCAAGAACATAATCTTATTTTGTCAATGATGATATTTTTCTGCATATGCTGCTTCTAAAAATTAAAATAAAATTTAGGTTGCATAGCATACATGTGAATCCAATAAAAATATGTTAGTAAGACTGTAAGATTAATTTCTGTATATAATGAGAAAATGATGGAGAGGAAGGAAACAGAGAGAGGACTTGAGAAAATCTACAAGTTTAACAGGCTAATTTACAAATTGAGACACAATATAATAGCCTCAAATAATTCATACAATAATTATTTATTTAAATAAACAAAATAGGATAAGTATAAATATGTTATCAGATTTATCTCCTAAAAGAAAGTTCATAAGAAACATATGAACATTCCATCAAATCAGAGTAACTCATTGGTTGAGTTCAATAGCATCAGTGAGAATTGTAGTGATGGGATCTTATCAAAATGTCTGTCATATTCTCTTTGTTTCAATATTCAGGAGATAAAGACATAAGCAGTAAATCTGCTTAATGTCAAGTATTAGACAATTTACACTATTATAAATGATAATAACAGAAGGATAATCTCATGTGCAATGTCTCTTTTGACTTAGAATATATTAAAATCTTGATATCTTTAAACTACATTAAAATGGGTTATATTATTTTATGTTTATAGTCTCATAATAAATTTTTAAAAATTGGGTTTATATAACCTGTACATATATGGATAATAAAGTTTCCTAAAAATGTTATCTCAAACTGAATGGAAATGTATAAATGATTATACATTAGGTTTGTTAATGCTTTGGTGGGTTTGTGTATTTGCACATACCCTCTCTCATTCATGAGCCAATCATTTGGATCACTTAGTAATTCATTTCAAAATTTTAGGTATCTATTATATGTTATAAATTGGAATGACATATAAACAAGCTGTAAGAAGATGCATTGTATTGAAACAATTCTAGTGAACACAACACAGTTAAAATTGGCTGCCTTGGAAGTTGTAAAGTTGTCTGTCATTGGAGGTATTTAAATAAATAACTGGAAGGAAGCTCACTGGACATGTTGTAGAATAGAGTAAAAGAGAGAATGAGATTTTGTACCAGCCAGAGCTTCAACTTTCTCAAAGCAAAAACATAATGTGAATGTACATGAAGCTCACAGCCCATGGCTCCGACAAAGAGCCCACTCCTACATGTTTCTTCCCAGGTTCCTTTCCATGGAAGGAGTGATATTTCTCCAGGGATCCATGTGGTAATTCACTAACTCATTTTGATGATGACAGCTTTTCTAATGATTATTTTTCAGTATATGTAAATGACCCTTTTAGATTAAATGCTCATGAAATACAAAAGCTATTATAGTTGCCTTAAATTTTTATTAAAGATTTTACACAGAATATGCTTTTAACAAATATTATGGGTAGTTATATCACCCTTAATATACTGTGGCTGTTGTGGAAAAATCCACCCACACTCGGGGAGATAATGAAGCACAGACTTTATTCCCCGGGGGCTCAGAGGGGGTGGTTAACATCCAAATCCTCTGAGCACCGATCCTCACTCTCCCGGGTTTAAATGGTCCTGGGCTCCCTACCTACGTGGCGAAGCAAGGTTACAGAAGCTGAATGCGGAAGTTAGGTCCAGCTACCTTATATGGGAGACAAAAGGAAAACGCAGGAGGAATTTGCAGAACCTACAGAGCACAGGAGCTTATCATGGGAGTCAGTGTACGACCTTGGGTAACTGGCTGTTGCTTTGGTTATGATTGGTCAGCTTCTACAGTCCTGTGTGAAATTTTGCAAGTGTTACAGTTACAGAGCATAAGAAACTTTGGAGTTTTCTTTTCCTGCCACGTTCCATGGCTGTAGTATATACACCCTTAATATACTGTGGGTGTATACTGTAGATAACACAATATACTTAATATATTAGCAACAAGTGGACATTTTCAAAAACTTAGAAAGTTCAGATAAATTATATCAAACTATACAAACTTAGATTATATTATAATAGTATGAGTATTTTATGTTATTTACATCATGCTTTAATTTAATTTATGCCACTTCTTAAAATTTTTATTTTCTACCTTTGTGATACCTCGGGAATGCACCACAGTGTACATTTAAATAAAAGGACAGTTTTATTTTCTTCAAATATGCTTTGGAAAGTAGTATTTTATTTCATCTATGACATCAGATTTTTCCAAAGTTATCTGCAAGCTAATAGGACAAATTAGAGCAAAGTGATATCTAATCACTGAATGGTAGTGAAAAACCTGGGAGTTAAATGGTCAAGTGAAGAAAATTCAAAAATAGTTCGGAATGAACCACTGTTACCAGAACAGATCAGAATAAAGTGAGGGGAGGTGGGAGAAAATAATGAGGGGAAGAGGAAGGGTTTTCAGGAACAAGTATAAAGGACACATGGACAGAACCAAAGGTAGGTAAGATCAAGGGTGGGAGGTGGGGATGACTGGGTGACAGAGAGTTATGGGGGAGAAAATGGAGACAATTGTACTTGAACAACAATAAAAAAAGTTAAAAAGAGAATAAAGTATTGTCAAGCAGTTGGATAGAACTGAAAACCTGGATTTAATGATAGAATAAAGATAATTCCTAATGTGGTTAAGAGAGAAAGGAAAGTCCAAAGTAAATCTGTATTTCCTCAGTTAACTGACTAACTTAGGGAGAATGACTAGTGAGAATTCAATTGAATAGAGTTGAGATGATTTGTAGTTTAAAGAACATTGAAGATGAACTTTTATAAATTAAATGATTTTTAAATTAAAAGTATATTTTTAGAGAAAAAGTTATAACAAATATGGATATGGTTTAAATGCCTATAAAATAAAATACTTGGTTAATATATGTATGTAAATGCATATATTCATATTTTTATGTGAAGTCTTGATTTAAAAAAAAAAAGACATTCATTTGGAAAGGGACCATTTTATGACCAAGTGGTCATTAAGGCAAACATTTAGCTCTATATATAGTCATTTGTAAACAAGACACTCAAAAAGAAAAGCTTTGAACTAGATATATTTTTTGTTGCTATATTTGATTAATTTTTTACGGCCAGAGGATGATGTTTGGAATTAATTGAAAATGTCTTGATAAAAGGAACCAATTTCTAGAGCTGACTGAGAAAGAAGTATTTAATCTAAATGAATGAGTCACAATTCCAGCAAAACAAAACAAAAAATAATAATTGCTTATACACATGTAAAAAAATGCCTAAATCCATGCTTAAAATATAAGTAGAAGAGTCAATATTTTATTTTTTCCTTAACCCAATTACTCATTCCTTTAAATTACACTGCTGTGATTGAGTGTAGTAAATTCAGTTTTTAAAGAAAACATCTACCTTAGAAAAGTTTGTTTTTATAGAAATTTAAAGAAATAGGCTGCAAATCACAGTATTAGTTTTAGATTTCCACTGAAATAAATCTGCTCTTAATTCCCAGAGCAGCAGACAATTTCAAGGTTGTGTTAAATGTGTAGCAGCTGGAGGTTTTCAAATAAATGTGTTGAATGAGTGTATTTTGGTGAAGGGAGTGCTATCTTTTTTTGACACGCATGCAATGATAACACATTTTTTGGCAGCTGGATTCCCCAGGGCAGAAGGAAGTTGTAATAGAAGATAAAACATCCCGCGATGTAATGGCCATAAAATAGCACGTATATATTTCACAAGAAATGTCTCAATTGGATGATGAGTTTAGCTGAGGTCATATTTTACAATTCATATTAGTGAAATATTTTTCAATATCCTGAGTTGAATGTGAAATACCAAAATATATGCATCTAACAAATTTAGCTCTTGTAAACAAAATCTTAAATTTTAGTTATCACACCATCAAATTGTCTTAGCAAAACACTTTTTAAATGAAAGTATCAACTAATTCTAGTAATTTTAATTTTTTCCAACCACAAGTCTATAATAAATTATAGAGTTCAGTGTTTTTCTTTTTAATTTATAATCTGATTTTGCATATATGAGAAAATTTTGTACAAAATACTAGTTAGATATTATAACTTCCTCTCTCCACAAAACAGCATATAGTCAGTCACTGATTTTGCATAATGACTTTATTCTAAACATTGCATGTTAAAATGATCAGTTTTTAATTTTTAATATAATTTTATTTTTTAATTATTTTGCTGTGCAATTACAACTGTCTGCATCCCCCCCACTATTTCCCCCCCACTCCAGCCAAACCCACCTCCCTCCCTTGCCTCCACCCACCCCCTTGGCTTTATCCATGTGTCCTTCACAGTAGTTCCTGAAAACCCTTCCCCCTACTATTCCCTCCCCCCTCCCCTCTGGTTACTGTCAGATTGTTCTTAATTTCAATGTCTCTGGTTATATTTTGCTTTTTTTTTTCTTTTGTTGATTACATTCCAATTAAAGGTGAGATCATTTTTGCCAATGATACCTCAGACAAGGGTTTAATCTCCAAAATATATAAAGAACTCAAACAACTCTACTCCAGGAAGACCAAAAAAAATTTAAAAATGGGCAAAAGACTTGAACAAACACACTTCTCCAAGGAGGACATACAGAGGTCCCAGAAACATATGAAAAGATACTCAGCATCACTAGCCATGAGAGATGTAAATTAAAGCAACAATGAGATACCACTTTATACAAGTCGGAATGGCCATCATAAACAAATCAACAATCAAATGTTGGAGAGGATGTGGAGAAAAGGGAACCCTAGTGCCCTGCTGGTTGGAACGCAGACTGATGCAGCCACTGTGGAGAACAGTATGGAATTTCCCCTGAAAACTAAAAATCAAACTGCCTTTTGACTTAGCAATTCCACTGCTGGGATTATATCCTAAGAACCCTGAAACACCAATCCAAAAGAACCTATGCATCCCAATGTTCATAGCAGCACAATTGACAATAGCCAAGTGCTGGAAGCAACTTAAGTGCCCAACAATAATTGAGGGGATTAAAAAACTATGGTTTCCCTGGCTGGCATAGCTCATTGGATTGAGCTCGGGCTGCAAACCAAAGCATCACAGGTTCGATTCCCAGTCAGGGCACATGCCTGGGTTGCAGGCCATGGCCCCCAGCAACTGCTCATTGATGTTTCTCTCTTTCTCCCTCCATTCCCTCTCTAAAAATAAATAAATTTTAAAAATCTTAAAAAATAATTAAAAAAATTAAAAACTATGGTTTATGTATATAATGGAATACTATCCAGCAGAGAGAAAGAAGGAGCTCCTACCCTTTGTGACAGAATGGATGGAACTGGAGAGCGTTATGCTAAGTGAAATAAGCCAGATGAGAGACAAAATTATCAAATTTAATTGTTAAAATATATTTGTATACACATCAGGCTTTATATTTTTACCCATCATAACTTTCTTTAGTCCGCATCAGTATAATGTGGATTTTGATTAATATTTCATCATGTTTAATTTTACTATAGCAGAAGAAAAAGTAAACAATTGGATAGATGAAATTCATAAAATGTATTAGTATACAGAATGAGTATGTCATCAGGTTTCAAAATATAGGAAGACTATATAAAATGTTTTAAATATGGATCCTAACATAGAAGGCGTTATAGAAAGAGGTAAAATGCATTGAACAGATGACAAAAGATTCAGGAAGAATATTCCTAATTCTAAAATGAATGGTAATAATAAAAAAGAGGAAGAGTAACACTTTACTTTTTTATTTATTTTAAAAATTATTTTATTGTGGTTCAATTACAGGTGTCTGCATTTCCCCCCCACCACTCCCCCCAGCCAAGCCCACCTCCCTCCCTTGCTTCTACCCTCCCCCTTGGTTTTGTCCATGTGTCCTTTATAGTAGTTCCTGAAAACCCTCCCCCCCCATGATCCCCTCCATCCTCCCCTCTAGCTGTTATTAGACTGTTCTTAATTTCAATGTCTCTGGTTATATTTTATTTTCTTTTTTTCATTTGTTGATTATGCTCCAGTTAAGGGTGAGATCATATGGTATTTGTCCCTCACTGCCTGGCTTATTTCACTTAGCATAGTGCTCTCCAGTTCTATCCATGCTGTCACAAAGGGTAGGAGTTCCTTCTTTCTTTCTGCTGGGCAGTGTTCCATCGTGTAAATGTACCACAGTTTTTTGATCCACTCATTTACTGTTGGTCATTTAGGCTTCTTCTAGAACTTGGCTGTTGTAAATTGTGTTGCTATGAACATTGTGGAGCACAGATTCTTTTGGGTTGGTGTTTCAGGGCTCTTAAGATTTACATTTTTATAGGTTATTATGTTAAATAAAAGAGAAAGGCTATGAAAATCAAACACAAGAGTGCTGTAGGAATGTTAACTCAGAAATAGAACCTGTTATTGGGGGAAAGATAATAAGAAGAGTGTGATGTTTGGAGAGATGAAATGTTTATTAATTTCTCTAGGAAAAATTTAGTTATGTATAACTTTGGGTGATGCCTATATATATTTATGTGTATATGTATATATACATACATTATACATGTACATATATATATAATATCTATTTACAAAGGTGTCGCATATATTAGCAAGTTTTTCACAGTATTTTACTAAATGTTTGACTATACTTTATACACGTGACTGTATTAATTTTCTATTTCCAATATTGATAATTTGAACATTTCTCTAGTTTCATTGTCTAATCTCATTAGAAGTTTTTTCCTTAAAGTGCTTTTTAAAATTTATTTCTTAGATTTATAATTATATTTTGCTCCTTCAAATTCTTATTGAATTTTGTCTTTATATTTGCATTACCTCCTTCTCATAAAAGTATAAATTTTTAATTCAATGATTTTATTTAATTCATTATTTTATTTAATTATATTTTACTTAATATTATTTGATGACTCCGACCCTGTCCTTTGAATACTCACTTATTATCCTTCTCTTTGATTTTTGTAGACATAAGCTCTTGATTGATGCGAGGATTATTCAGGAAATCGCTGCATTATTTAAGGAGACAATGTTAGCAATTTATTATTAATTGTATTGCATTGTGATCAGTTAATTGGGAGTTCTGTGGGTGGACACCGTTGTCTGCCCTTTAAACTCTGCATTTCAGCTGAAGGGAGTCTCGTCACCCAAATCACATTTTCTCTGGGGAATCCCCGTCTGTCTGGTACTGGACTACAAAGGCCTGGCCATCTCGGCCCAAGCACCACCACTCTGAAAAGATAAAACATTCTCTCTTCACAACTCCCTTTAAGGAAGTCCAAGGCTGCCCCTGGGTTTGCAATCCTAGTTAACTTTTTCCTCTTCCCATTCCCTCTTTCTTCACTCTTTTTTTCCTTATGTGTTCATCCTACCAAAATTCTGCACAATAAAGAAGAGTAACATGCATGCTGAAATCCATCTAAAACTTATTGTCCAAGTCACCCCATCTGCAAGAGTTGCTACAGAGAGCCATCTGAAAAGGAAAGCCATGATATGGGATCCCAGGCATTCTGGCTAAAAATAAGGGTCCATCCACAGTAGTGTAACACACCTTCTAGACAAGCGACAGTACAACTACTCAACTTATGCTTGTGGTATCTATAACATATACTGAAGGAAATAGATCATTAATTTGAGTGACAAGTCAAGTACTTGAGAAACATGGAAGACAGAACCAATATAAAAATAAGTAATTGATGGCTGGTGCCTCTGAAAAAATGGTAATGCAAGTCTGAGAGGGCTGAATTGCTAACTAAATACGAAGTGTGTAACCAGATAACTTCTGGGTAGTTTACAATCATGCTCTCATTCTTTACCAAAAAAAAAAAGTCGGGGGGGGGGGGGAAGAAAACTGAAGACCAACCTTAGAACTTAATTGACAAAATAGCTCCAAAATATATTAAACTCCCAAGCAGAGAAGGGTCATGCTCAGGACCTTGTTACAAAATAATAGGATATTGACACAAAACATGCAGACATATATCTGGTTGATGTTCCACAAACTGAATTGTCATATTTTCCTGAGCCTACCAAGCCTGCAGAAGTGGTCCAATTCTCCTTAATAAGAGCTAGTATTTCCTCCTTCTTGGGAGCAGATACAAAGGTTTCTTCTCTCCTGGAAGATACCATGCTCTGGATTTTTCCCTTATGCCTCTCCTGAAAACATTGTCTGTGACCAAGATTAAGCAACAATGTAACCCAGCAAGGGATGTGGCTGATATAACAAGAAAAAAAGATTGAACACCCAAAGGAGCTATAAGTTCTCTCTGGGTTATGCTAGATACTAGCAAGAGTCAGATAAAAACATTTGAATTCGATCAGGTAGAAAAGGGATTCTGATGGATAGTTTAACAAACTGGAAGAACAATTCCAGGGCACATGATTTGAAATTCTAGAAAGGACAGAATTGCAAAGTTATTGCTAAGATATCTCCTAGATGTATTGAAAATGTGACATACAACACTAAATATAATTGGACACCTGAATTTTTGTGACAGACCCCTGGGGGAAAAAAAAGATTTTTAAAAGCTCAGAAAAATGGACATGCTGCAGTAGATATATTATGTAAAGCTAAAATTATGACAAATTATCATGTTCCATGAGAAGAACATGGAGATACATGATTTATGAACACAAAGAAAGAATGCAGAGGTGAGAAAGCATGGTTGTTTTCCTTTATGAACAAGGGGCAATGATATAGAAAGTTATTAAGGAGTTAAGCTGCATGACAGCTACAGGGTATTGGATTTATCACAGTTGTCTGCAGCAGTTTCATGGATGCTAGCAAAGGACAAAATTCTGGATCAGAGACAAATTTAAACATACTTACAAAATAAAAAGTAGTCAGGAACAATGGAGTCATTGGCAAGGAGAAGGAAGATGGCTCTTTGTTGAAAGGGAATGTGACCTCACTTCTCAGAACTGCCGGCTACGTAAAGAATCCTGAGAAATGGCCAGATTAGCAAGTAGCCAGGCCTTGCAATCTTGACTTATTCAACAGTATGTGTAGGAATGCAAGAGGCCCATCCTGGCCTGCCTCCAAATAGCCAATGGGATGACAGAGCTCCCTTACAGTGGCAGCCAGGTGGATGAAATTACCTTAGTAAGTGGTAAGGTTAGACCATCAGGTAGGGACCAGATCCTCAGAGATTAATAGACAATTAAATCTTGTCCTAAATGGAGTAGCCCCATTTCTACCAGGTCCTCCTTGAGAGCTTGTTTGAAGGTTTCTAGTAGGGGAGCACAGCTACTCGTATACCCTTGACCAAAGACTGGTCTCTCCTCTAATTGGAAGGTTGTCCTCTTCGACTGAGAGCACAGCTTCGGGAGGGATGCACAGGAATCAGTGAGGGAGGGAGGGGACACCCACCTAGCCAGCTAGATTAGCCAAATCAACCAGGGCAATCAATGGGGTAACAGATGTCGCAGCAAGATCACCCTCACATACACTACCAGGTCCTTTTTCTTCTACGAAAATGTCCTGAATCAAGACAAAAAAGAAGTATAACCTAGAAATTGGATAACAGAAGGAGAATTTTTA
Source organism: Phyllostomus discolor (assembly GCF_004126475.2). Taxonomy (NCBI): domain Eukaryota; kingdom Metazoa; phylum Chordata; class Mammalia; order Chiroptera; family Phyllostomidae; genus Phyllostomus; species Phyllostomus discolor. The sequence goes on from NC_040913.2 coordinate 14,083,831, forward strand.
ATGGATCATGTGATTTGAGGAATGTTTCTGTAGTGGGTCCTGGATTTTCTTATCGTGTCCCATGAATCTCCAGCTGGCTATTCCAGAAATCTGCAAGCCAGAAACTACAGCAAACTGACAAATAAAAGATCCATTGAAACCCTGCTCTCTAGCTAGAGGGATGGGAAAATGGTGCCCTAATGAACAGAAAACTCTTTTGAGAATGCCAGCTATCCCCTAGCTGAACAACAATAAAAAAAAAAAAGAAAAAGAAAAAGAAACTCTCCTCCTGCCCCCATGTTTAAGCATGGAGGAGTGAGTTTCTGATCTTCCAACCCCACTTCTCATGGATGAAAAATATTAGAATCATCTAACCAAAATTTTAAAGTAGCCATCATGAGATTACTTTAATAAAAATTATTATCTTAAGTGAAATTAAGAGAAAGGAGAAAATCTTGGCAAAAACATTAAAGTTATAGAGAAAGAACTGAATGCAAATTATGGAATACAAAAATAGTGATATTCAGAACCAAAAATAAGGATGGGCTTAACAATGTAAGAAAAATGACAGAAGATAGAATTGGTGGAGTCAATGAATTTGAAGTCAGATCAATTGAATTTACCCACCCAGAACACAGAGAAGGTAGAATTAAAAATAAATAAATAAATAAATAAATAAATAATAAATAAAGTCTCAGAGACCTTAGCAACAATACAAAAAAGAGATAATATTCTTAATATTAGACTCCCAGATATGAAGGAGAAAGAATATGGGATTGAAAAAGGTTTCAAGGAATAGCGGTTTAAAGTTCTCAAATTTGGTGTAATATACAAATCTACAGATGTAAGAATATGAACCTCAAAAAGAAAAATAAACCTAAATGAACTCATTCCAAGATACAACATAATTCATTGTCTAAAAGCTAGTAACAAAAAGTAATGTTGAAAGAATTCATAGAGAAGTGACTTTTTCAGGGGAAAACCATTTCAGATACACTAAATCTATCATATGAAATCACGCAGGTCAGAAAGGGATACCATCACACGCTTTAAGTGTTGGAAGAAAGGAACCATTAACTATGAGTTCTATTGTCTGGCAAAACTTCACTTGAGAAATAAAAATAAAATAAAACATTATCAGATGAAACAAAGCTGAGGAAGTTTATTACTAGCAAGCTACACTTTCTATAAACAGAAATGAAATGAAGGATAAAAGACAACTTGAAATTCCAGGAAAGTAAGAGAACATTGAAATCAGTCAAAATAATGGTACATATAATAGGCTATTCTTGTCATGAGATTTTAAAATCCTATTTAATGGTTGAAGTAAAAGCGACAGCATTTGATTTTGTATTAAGTGCATACAAAGGGCATTCTTAAAATAATTATATTATAAATTAGGGACAGAAAAGGGACCTAGATAAAAGTAAGATTTTGACATTAACTGGAGAGACATAAAAAAAAAAAATCAATACTATTAGACAGGTAAGCTCCTTATGTATATTGCAATAGCCAGAGAAATCACTAAGAAAACTATACAAAACAAGATATTATAAAAATGTAAATGGCTCAAGAAAGAAACCTGAATAAGTTTAAGTGACTCACATGTCTTAGACCATTAGGGAACCTCTAAAAATGGCTTAAACAACAAATATTTTTTTTTCACACAGTTATGGAAGTTTAGAAGTCCAAGATCAAAGTACCCCAGCTAGATCCAGTTCTTAGTGAGAACCTTCCTTCTGACTTGTGGATGGCCACATTCTCTCTGTGTCTTCACATGGCAGGGAGCTGAAAGAACTCTGGTTTCTTATTGCTGAATGTACAACTCTTCCAGCAACTGACACCAATGCTGAGTCCTTGGGATGACATCATCCCTCCAAGAAACCATACTTTATTCCCACACATTTTTTTTCAATCTGAGACAGTGATTCATTCTTACAGGGATAGACACATAATACAGGAATGAATTTTGCTTTCCTACCCATAGTACCTCAGCCAGTACAACTGTACAGAGCCTTATTGAGTATTGGATTTTACATGGGATCACCCTTACCATCATATCTGCCCAGTGTTCTCACTTTATTCCAAGTCCTAGGAGCCGACCGAGGACCTTGGGATCCAAAGCACTCTACAGAACTTCTTGGTCTGATCTGCTGTGTGATAATTTAACAAGGCAGACCAACCTATCACATTTGTATTCACACATATACATGCATTTACATATGCACCTTTATATAGTGTTTCCCCAGAAGGAACCACGGAGTCCAAGACCAAAGAAATTGCAAATAAGAGCAGTTCTACTTATCATCATTCTCACTATGCTCTTGGTGATTACAACTCTAGGATCTTCAAATTTACAGGCTTTGGTTTCCAAAGAGGGACACCACTGGCAGGAGATACATAAAGAGAGCTAGTCAATGATAACCTGTAACTGCCACATGGACCCATCACATTCTTTATAGGAAGGGAATAGAGGTAGGAAGAGGACTCACTATTGAGGACGGGAAATTGATTCTGATTAACAAGAGAAGGTAAGGCTGCAGTCACACAGGGAAAGGGCTGAGGAGGGTGTCAGGTACCCAGGTGATAGTCTCGAGTAGCTCCTATATTTCCCTTGACAGCAAATGCAAAAGTAGAGCAATTGCATCCTGAGAAAGGAATGGCACCAGGGCTCAAATCCCACAGAGCTGCAGGTCTTGGTTATATCTCTAGGTAATCATTGACACCAGCTGTTGTTTCAACTGAGGAGGGAGGGAATGTAGCATGGATGGAAGAACAGAAGATGATGTGCTTTATCTTTGGCTACGAGACCAGCTGTAGCATTTGGATTAGTAGTTCAACCCAAATGTATTCACTTCCTACGTTTCTCCCAGAAAGAGGAGTTTATCAGAACTCTGGAGAAACCAGCATTATAATGGAGCAAACTGCATTAAACACTGATGCATTCCCCGGTATCCTTTCCTTAAGAAACCAGTTGCCTCAAATGCTAAACTTGCTTCGAGCAGGCTGTCTTCAGCTGAATGCTCTTCTCAGATTTTTCAGGTGCCCAGTGTTTTCTCTCCCAAAGTCATCTCTTTTCACAAAACCACCATCCAATGAGGGATTGAAAGAGTACGTAAAGCCTCGAAGACCACTCAGGGCAACACTGGCGAGCTGTTACAGCTCCAGATCACCCCAGGTCAAGAGAATTGCTGGATCTACATCATACCCCAGCGTGTCCATCTGCCCAGTCCTGCTTCCTATCTCTTCCTCCCACAGCGATTGTTTGCAGGGTTGCTACACACAGGAAACACAAACACAGTCTGCATGGCAAACGACATCATCAAATCTACTTCCCAGGGAACACCTCATATCGGGTGCTCACCCGGAACTTGAACCATAATGAGATCCTGGAGCGCAGATACCCGTGAGCAACCAGAGCCCTGAAAGATGCATCCTGGTTTCTCCCCCTTCCAGCTCAATCAGCTAATCTCTATAAAATTCATTACCAGAACTTGGCTCGAAGCCAGTTGGCAAGGTAGCTTGAGAAATGTTTGTGCTGTAATATCCAGAACAGAGAGGGAAATAAAAAGTTATTTATCTCAAAGCAAACAAGAAAACAATTGGCGAAACCAATATGTAATATACCAGATTCCCAATATTTAGGGACATCATTTTTTTTTTAATTTTTAGGCTTAGAAGTAACATAAAAATGAAAATTTTAAATATAAACCTCCATTTCAAAATAGGTTTTAAAGTACTAATAGATATCTCACTGATTGGTTTTATATTTTTCTACGTCTTGTGCAATATGTTCTGTGGGTTCTTATTGTACTCAGTGAAACTAATTGTCTCTCATATTTTTAGAAGGTTATTTACCTATCTAGTTAAGTAACCAACTATGGTCTATTTAAATATTTGGAAGAATAGTATTATATTATGGCTACTAACTTTGCAGGTAGTCCCCAATATGAGCAGGCAGAATGGCTTTTGCCATCTAATAGTCCTGGGGTTAATATAGGGCTATGATCATAGAAAAGTGAGTCTTTTATCAACTGCATGCATGAGAGAAAGCACAGCAATATTACCTAGTAAAATATGCTTAAGATTTAAAAAATACTGTAGTTATATGCACATGAAATAAAAATATGTATTTTTTCAGGGTTCTAACCATAAAGAGTAGAAGAATGAAATAATCCATGCTGGTAGCTACAGTTTTTGCTATGGCATTGCATGTAATTAGAGACAATTTTTGTTTTGTTTTGATTTGTTTTTGGGTTTGTTTATGTCAGCTACATACTCTATAAATAAACTTACTAGAGTATATTTACTGAATTTTCTTAAATCTAATAGGGAAAACCTACTTGATATAAGAACTTTAAACTTGTCCATGATTTCTGAATAATGTAATTGTTTCAGGTACTAATGAAAGCAGCTTTGATTTGTTAGATAAAATATTTTGTAAATGCAGATAAAATAATTTAAACTTATAGAGTACAATGAAAACATTTATATAATTTTAATTTTAAATAGTTACAAACTGAAATACATGCTTTAAATAATCAAAATTGCAAGAACCAATTAAAAACAATATTTTAAGTAGTAAAAGTATATATTTTCACAGATATATTTGTAATGAAAACATTTTTCTAATACAAAACTCAAGTATTTTCCTTCACTGAGTTTTCAGTTGAATGTTAAATATTGTCTTTAATAGGTTTGTGTTTGAAGTAAATATAATGCAATTGTTCAAATTTTGGATTAGATAAAATATAATGGTATACTTAAAGTTTTAACTCGGCTTCTTTTATGAAATCCAGAAAAATTTCCAAAGTGGTTTAAACATGCAAGGCAAGTTGGTTGAATCTCCAGAAGACTTGATCTATATTTTGAGTGTATGTGACTAATGGTTACATTTTCATCTCATAAATCTGTAGCTGAAATTTAGTCATTTAACAAAGCTCTGATTCACAGCATATTATGCATTTCCTGTGAAGCAGGAAGTCAGAATTATGTTAGCAAGCAGTAACAAATAAAATATGTTGACCTTCATATATAAAGATGACACTTCTGACATTCCTTGAATTGAATAGGAATATTGAGTTATTTTTCTGCAAATGAGAAATTTAAGCTTTAAATTATCTGCATAATTTCTTTTCCTTTTCTCTGAGATAGCTGCAATTCTTTCCACTCTTATTTCTCTATTAGCTACTGCCATTTACACTGAAAATTTCACTTACTGAATTTTACATTTCAAAGTATTTTATACATACAAAATAGTATTAATAGACATAAATATATATAAATGAAACAACAATCAAATACAATTAAAAATAATGATTAAAAGTATGAGTAGGTTAATTTAGATATTTTAAGGATTATTTTATAATAATTTTAAAGATTCAAAAATCAAGCCCTGGTTGCTGTGGCCTAGTGGATTGAGTGCAGGACTGTGAAGCAAAGGGTCCTAGGTTTGATTCCCAGTCAGGACATATGCCTGGGTTACAGGCCAGGTCCCCAGCAGGGGGCATGCAAGAAGCAAGCATATGTTGATGTTTCTCTCCTTCTCTTTCTCCCTCCCTTCCCTTCTGTCTAAAAATACATAAATAAAATATTTTTTAAATCAATGTAATATTTAATTTTTTTCTCAAAGGAATATAAATATATATTACTTATTTCCAGAGGGCATCTGTGTTCTATTGGATGATATTTTGAAAAATTCTGATTTATGCAACCTAGTTGGGTAATAAAAGTAACATCAAAATGTTAGCCATACTTTCTATTTCTGAAATTTTGGTGGCTTGGCAAAGGTGATTTAATTTATTTCCAATTACAAAATTTAATATAAGATGCTTTTGTTTTTTAACACTAGTGAATATATTTCAGGAACTGAAAATGTCATTAAATATTATCATTTATTTTGAAAAAATAAAGTTTAAAATGTGTCAGTCCAGGAAGTATTTTTCTTATCAAAACTGGGTATTATGTCACAGATGCCTTACTGGTTATTATTATTTTGGGGAAAAAATAAAGTATCTTCCCTAATTTTTTATATGATGTCCTCATTTTTTTCCTCTTGGCTCCATAGTCTAAAATATTTTATGTACTATCTAGCTGTATACAGAAAAAGTTTGCCAAACTCTGAAATATCATTCCAAACCCTGAACAATTTTTCTATACCCCAAGACAGTTATTTTATGCTTTTTACACTCTTCTACAAATAAAGACTTTGCCCCTTTATTGTTAGAAGCAAACAGTCTACAATAGTGGTTCCCAAGATTATCTGTACTTTGGAATTATCGGGGTAGCTTTAAAAATAATGACACATAACCCAGGGGCAGAGATTGTGATTTCCTTGGTTTGGGCTGTTCCCTCAGCACTGAAAGTTGGAGAAAATGCATAGGTGATTGTAATGTGGAGTATGGGTGTCACATTCGAATCCACCTAACTTGACCTGGGCCCTCCCTTCTGCGGACAGCTGTTCCTCTTGCCAATTCCTTAGCACATGACCCAATACAGTTGCTCCAAGCTCTTCAAATTCTTCATAGGCCTTTCATTCCCAATCCCCCAGGCTCCATTTTTACTGAGGTACCCAGCTAGCTCAGTCAGTATAGCATGAGACTCTTTTAATCTCCTCCAACTCTTGAACAGTACATGATGAATACTGTTGGAAACCATCGAACACCTGCAATTATCAAAAGCAATTTTGATTCTGACAATTAGAAAACAACATCTGTACAATATTGTTTTAACAAAAAAATAACAGAAATATTTTATAGTTTCCTTGGGTGGTAACTATGTTTTAATCAGATATCAGTTTTTAATAGTAATTTATAATAATCCTCAAACTGAGATTAGCATTAGCAGGCAGTGTAAGGCTTCTGGTACTTTTTTTCTTTTTCCCTTTCTCCCCTTCTCTCTCTCTCCTCTTCCCTTCCCCCATCCATCCCTCCTTCCTTCCCTTCCCCCCTCCCTTCCTCCCTTCCTTCCTTCCTTCCTTCCTTCCTTCCTTCCTTCCTTTCTTCCTTCCTTCCTTCCTTCCTTCCATTTTTCTTATAAAACTTTTATTCTCTTTCCAATTCTTAGTGCTCTTTCTCATGGAGACTTTAGACATTTCATTATATTTTATACACAAAAACTATTGTGTTATAAATCTTTCCTTTTTTCAGCCAGCCACTTACAGGAACTATCCATGTAACACCAACAATATCTTACTTTTCCCCAATTTATATATCAGTCGCATTTTGCTCCTCCACTCACCTAGTGATAGGTTTCTAGGTAACTCAATCCCCCATTATCAAAAGTCATAATAATTTTAATATTTTTGTGGATACCTACTAATCATATGTGTGAGAATTTAACTAAGAAGTAAGTTCACCTGATCTGGTGGCTCAGTTGGATGAGACATTATCCTATACACCAAAAGGTTGCAGGTTCAATTTCTGATCAGGGCACATCCCTAAGTTGTGGGTTTGAAACCTGATGGGGTGCACACAGGAGGAAACCGAATAAACATTTCCCATTTCTCTCTCCCTCCCCTCTTCCTCTCTCTCTAAAATCAATAAACATACCCTTGTCTTTGGGTGAGGATGAAAGAAAGAAGAAAGAAAGAAAGAAAGAGAGGGAGGGAGGGAGGGAGGGAGGGAGGGGAGGGAGGGAGGGAGGAAGGAAGGAAGGAAGGAAGGAAGGAAGGAAGGAAGAAACAAGAAAGAAAGAAAGAAAGAAAGGAAGAAAGGAAGAAAGGAAGAAGGAAGTCTGGCAGTAGGAATTTTGAGTATAAAGCACATGCACTTCTGATTGTAAAAAGTAATGTTGGAAAATTATTTTAGTTTATACTTCCTTCAGTGAGTGTTTCTATAAACTTATATTCTTGCCAATACTTGGCATCATACTTACTTCTAAATTTGTCATTCTGTTGCATGTAAATGGTTTAAATTATTATTTTTTTTACATTATTATTACTTATTAACTTTCAATACCAGTTTGAACATCTGTTTATATATTTGGCAGGGATTAGCCTTTTCTGCCTTAAATTTACATATTCTTATTCTTAGCGAATTTTTATGATAGGCTTTTATATTTTAATTGTTACAAGTAATAAATTGCTGAACATTTTAATTAATAATTTATTCTCAGTCTAAGATTGTTTGGGTACAGTCTCTAAGTGCTTTTACATTTGTTAATTTTGTCTATGATGTTCTTTGTTTGCCACAAAATTTTTCACCGTGTTTTCTTTTTATTTTATGTTTTTTAGAAATTGTATTCAAATTCAAACTCCTCCATCTTATATCATTTCATCTATAGATTTTCCATAGAACATGCTTCTGTTTGAGTCTGTCTAATAATTGTCATCTTATTCAATATGGCAGGTAACCAGAGAAATGATGTTCTTGTCTTCTTAGTCAATCATATTAACAAGCAGAAGATATTGATGTGCCCCATTAGTGTTCATTTTGATCACCTGGATAACATGGTGATTTATTCATGTAAGATCATTATTTTTCTAATCAATAAGTTCTTGATGGGAAGATACCCTAAGACTGTCTAAATAGACTATTTTTCTTATTCATACTGTAGAAAATCAAGAATCATCATCAAAATTACAGGAAAATGTTTAATATAAATGTTAGGAAAATATACAATAATAAAAATGAAATAAGAAAATAGAGCACATTCATGAATAAAAAGAAAACTTGAAACATTCTTTAAAATCTGTATTTAAATTGTTCAAATATTGTATGTGAAAGAACAGAATTCTATAAAAATAACAGAAGCACATAAAAGTTCTTAGAAATTTAACATGATACATGTTTTTTTTTTATTGTAAAGCTGAGGATTGAGAAAGAGAAAGAGACACAGGCAGAAAAAAATGGAAAGACAAAAAAGGGCATTCATTCTTACAAACATTAAAATAATTAAAGCAGAAATAAAACAATGTCTGGCATTCATGAACAAATGTCTAATAAAGATAGATTAGACACATTTAGTATGTGTGTATAAACATAGTGTTTATTCATATACCTATGTTGATTTGATATGATAAATCAGATGTGATGTGATAAATGAGAAACACTATGTGTAAGTGACAGTTTATCAGATTAAATTATAATAAATGCAACTAAAGGCAGTGTATGATCTGAAGTTTTCACTCATTAGTTTTATTGATGGTTCTAGCCTGTATAATTTGTACGATGATTGTCAATGTTAACTTTCTAATTTCATTATTTCCTATACAATTTTTTGCTTTTCTATTGTAAGGAATTTGTTTTCTTCTTACATAATTTACTTTAGTATTTATGTATCTACATATGCATTTCTCTACATCAAATGTAGTTAGTGGTTTCTGATTTCATTCCCTGCCTTATACCCTTTTCCTCTCACTGGTAGACCCTTCATCCAGGCCCCTCTGCCCTTTACACATATCCCCATTGTCCTTTGATTACTTTTTTTTTTTATTTTCTGCCACCACAAGATGTTACAGGCTCATTTTTTTTTATATATATATTATGATCCAGCCCTAGTGGCAATGGTTTCCTTATGGAGCACTGGTTTTTACTTGTAAAGAATATTTGAATCTGAAGGCTGAGTGTTACTTGTGCTTTTTTTCTTCTGTCATTGCTTCTTGGGCCTTGCAGTGGACAGAGCTAAGAAGTGGATGCATACATCCCAGCCACATGTATATACATGTACATGCAGATATGTATGTACATGTGTAAACACATAAATGCACATTCCTACTTCCATATACAAAATCATGAGTTCATTGTGATATCTTTTATTTCTAACCAACACAACAGGATTCACCTATCTCCCCCCTTTTCATATTTATATATCCCTGCCAGTGATAAGTCATTACCTAAAATATATTTACTTATTTGCCAGTCCAGAATATATGGAAAGTTGTTTCAACTACTTTTTTCTCACCCATCTGTCCTTTGTTGCTGCTATATAATTCACTAGAAATATGGTTGGTTGCTTTGTTCCTCTTTGTATTTCTAGCATTGTCTCCCAATTGTTGTTTGCTATAATCACTTTCTTTGTTTGGATATTTAAAATATAATCATGGTTCCAATATCAGAACTGTACCAAAGGGGCAGTGAGAAGAGTGGGTTCACTCCACTCCGTATTACTGTCATCGTCTTCACCTAGCTCCCCCTATCTTCTCTAGGTAACCAATCATAATGCTATGTGCTAACCTTTGCATTGTATTATTGCATTGATATTCAAACACCTGTGTATTTCACTATTATTCCCCTACCCCCCAACACTTTTTTAACCAAAAACATGCAGCAACAAATTGACACTTTTAAAAAAAGAGAGAAGGCAAAGAATGACTGGCTAAAAATGATTATGTCTTCAAAACAGATCAGGAAGTGTTTCTATACCAAAGTAACATACTGAGAAATGAAATAAAATGATAAGTATCAGATTCTGTATCTCTGGAATGTTTTTTTCTTCATGTTTTAGATTTTTAATTGTTATGTCTTGTTGATTGTTTTGACTTTATGATATTATTGCATTACATCTCAGAACCTAATATATTCTTAAGGTATGGTTCATTATCTCCATAGTGAATATAAATTCATGAAAGAAAAACTATTCTTTAGAGTTATTTTTGAAAATGTCTTGAGATATGATTATGTCATCATTTCTGGATGTTATAAATCACAGAAATGTGAAATATATCTGGCATCCTCAAATTTGCTATCCTTTCATTATACTCTATATTATAGTGACATACAAAGAAAATATGTTGTGTTTCACAGTAAGTAGAAATGTAAATTATAGTAATACAACCAAAAGTTCTGAGGTAAAATAGCCAGCAATAATATGTCATTGTTAAGTGATTTTATGTGATAAAATACTGCTAAATATTAAAGAAAACTGGAGAAATTTAGACCATGGAAATTATGAGTAAAATATAATTGAAACTATGACAGTAGAAGTTAAAATCATGTTTATTTTTTAAAAATATTCTTATTATACACTTACTTTTTTTTACTGTAGTTACATCTAAAGGTATATAGCTGTTTATATTGGTACCTCTAATGTACTTAGCTACAATATATTTATAGCTATTTGCTTAATCTAGACTATACATAAATAATTTAAAATTGTTAAATTGTATTTGTTAATAACAAGTTTACTGACTGAAGTAAAATATTTGTTTACTGTCTTTTCTGGCTTTAGGTTAGATGGTCAAAATACAGTTTTTTGAAATTACCCAAGTCAGTTTCCCCTCCTTTCTTCAGTGTAGCATGGTTATATATAACTCATTTGAATTGAATGATTCATTTCTTTATATTCGAATTCCATTTTTAATTTTCTGCTCCTTTTTATCTTATTTTTAGTATGTATACCATTTTTATGGCTCTAAAGGTTCTATATAAAATTATATTCAGAAAAGTGTTATCTCCACTCCTTTTATTTTATCATTGAGACATAATTCATGTTATAACATCCATCCCATTGAAAGTATACAATTCATTGTTTTTGAGTATATCGTATTTAATTTTCCCATTTATTTCATCTTTTTTCTTACCCCCCCAATGTTAAATGAAGTTAATAAATTATTTAATTTGTATTTTACACCATGTGGCGTATCTTACACTTCACATATATTACCTCATCATTATATATACACACTACATCTATGGATGAGGATACTGAAATTAAAACAGATTATGTAGCTATTACAATATCATAGCACTTTGTGTGTAAATTTGGCTTATGATGCATGTACCTTATATCACTAAGCCTTCTCCTCTACTGCTCTAATTCTGGTCCAGATAATACAACATCTCAATTGGTACTTTGCAAAATGCCCAATTGGTATTCATGCTTTTGTCAATTCTTTCTAATAGCCTGTTCTTTGCAATGCAAGTCAAATGATTTACTAAAACACAGAGGTTAGATCATGTTTCTTCTTTGCTTGAATCCATGCAAATTTCCCCTTTTCAGTGATTACTATCACTGCAAAAGAACTCAAAGCCAAAGAACTCATATGCCTTAAGGTTTCAATGTGATTTTTTCATCTTTTTTCTATGGCTTCACCTTCTAACTGTCTATCTTGATGCATCAGCCACATTCAATTAAACATTCTATTATTGATACATCAGCCACACTAGAGCTCATGCTAAACAACAATCAGTTCTCTCCTTAAAAGCGATTATTATTATTGATTCTCATTACTTTCTCTTACTGTCATGGGTTATTCAATTTCTTCCCATATGTCTAGCTTATTAAGGTGTCATTTTATTTTTAGCACCGTGCACTTTTGCCCTGCACCAGCATTTCATATCACATTCCTAGTTATTTTTCTCTGTATCATTTATTACTGAGTGGCATAGGTTAAAAGCCTGTTGTCATTCTTCTGTCTCTACTGTTAGAATAATGACAGGAAGTATGATGGTTTTGCCCACTACAGTATCTCCAGCACCCATGACATGTACTCTCCCAAGAACATGAGATTAGGTTACTACAATAAAAGATGATGGTGTACTCTAAAATGTGAAGCAGATTTGGTTTGATTCACTGCTCCACAATTATCATAGAAAAGAAGTAAACAAAAAAATGAATAGTATACTAACATCTGCTATTGAATTTATTCACATTATACTAATAAATCTTGAAATTGTCATTTCCCACCACACAGATAATTATATAATAGCTTATTTGCATGTGAATCTATATGGGTGTAAATTAGTGCAAATAAGAACCCAAATAAACAATCCCCTCATGTAAATTGTTGGGGTCAATTAATTGTATGAGACTTTACTATAAATAATTTCAACTCTATGAACTTATAACTAGTTTACTGCAGTAAAAATAAATGTCATTGTAATATTCTGTTGCTGGGAGTCTAGTTGTGAATTATAGACATTCACTGATATGAACAGCTTCAGCTAAATATGGACTAATGAGGATTTTTGGAAAACAGAATCTACTAAATATTAAAAAGTTATTTGTTCACATCTAGTTGAAAGGTAAAGTTAAAGGAATGATGTTTAGTGTAATCTGATAAGTATTTAGAATAAAAGCATGTCATGAATTATATTATACTCATGGAACTGCTTACTGCTGTTGAACTAAGCATGCAATTCTCTTTAGTTCTTGTATTACTAAAAGGAACAATAAACACATTTTTTATAAATCTTTGATTCTGACTTAGAACGTTTCTCTTCTGCTGAAATTGGACTTCAGTTAATGCATAGTGATAGAGCTAATCTTGATATTTTCCTTAAAAAATTTATTTTCAAAAGAGCATTTCAAAATAAATGGTGAAGAAAAACACAAGGTGTTGATGAGTCTCTGTAATTTGTTGTTTACTTTAAAACAATGCCGTGTTTTGTTATGGCCATGGACTTAGTAGCAGATCAGGAAAAAGTAATCAATGGATTGGTAGAAAGAGAACAAGGAAAAATAATCCCATAATTCTGTTGCATTTTTAGATTTTATTTCTACCTTAAATTGTAATATCTTCCATAAAATGTCAAAATGTCATAGCTAATCTATTTGTTTATATGACAAAATGAAGGATTTTATCATTAAACCCACTTCACAACTATTACTATTAAAGGAGATGGAAAGCTCCTGACACGATGTGAAATTGCTGTATTAGTTGGAATTATCCAATTTTGTTACATAAAATGAGAAAAAAAAACTTAGAAGAGTAAAATGTATAACAAGAGCATAGATAATAAGTAACATATTGGCTCATGATACACAGATGTTCTTGTAGGATGCTTTAAGTCCACAGAGTGAAGTAGTGGCATGAGCTTCTAGAAGCGTGTTAAATGTACAGTAAGTTAAATATTTTTTAAAAGCAAGGACAATAGCAAAATAGAAAATCTCATGAAAGAAATGTCTGTTTTTTAATACATGAAAAAGTCATGATTATGGCACATCTGGGCTAACAGCTAGGTCTGCCCTAAATTGGCCACCTATTGGTGGCACTCGGTGTGCCTCGTTCTGCCTGTTGTGTTCAACCCAAAGAATGCAGATCAAACTCATAACTGCTCAGCAGGATAATTGGCAAGCTGCAGCTACTGGCAAGGCATATTTTTACCTATTTTTGTTCTTCATTTTAATAGAAGATATGTATTTACCATTGGCCCATCTGTTGGGACCCTTTTGTTCGAACATCGACTCTGGTTCTTATAACCAAACCATCTGTGGAGAAGCTGATGGTGGGATGAGGAAAGTGAGTGAGATAACATATGAAGATTACATAACTCAGGAGTCAGGCGCTGTAGTTCTTCCACTTTGGAGTACACTTTTCTAAGTATATCTACCTCCCCAGTATCTTTCTCCTTGCTTTTCTCTGTGCATTTCAAATTAATTTGATGAGCCAGATGTTTCATTCAACTTAAGTCTTTGAGTGTTTCTGTTTCATAGCATTAGAAGAGTTCACTGGTATTGCACTTGGAGGCTACCTCTTCATCAAGGTCAGTCTCCTACATGACAAGGAACTATGTTCCTATGACCTTGGCAAAATATCAAGTGCATCAACCACTTTTTTGGAGGTTATTAGGTTCCGTCTCTTCACATACCCCTTCTCACAGACTAAGGGAACATTCCCACTTACAGCCCCTACCTCCACTTTTGTGCAGCATTCCCTGGGTACCTGAGGCTGAAATTCTGAATTCAGTTGTTGCTGAGACTCTTATCCAAGTCTGCATGAAACTATACCCAGGTCTATCTTCATTGACAGTGGACAAGAGGACTTGATTTCTGAGGGTATGAACAAAATCTAGTCACGTGGGCCCACCAGCACGTGCTCAAGGATGGAACCGCAGATAGGAAGCCCTGGAGGCCGGGGCTGGCTCTCTCCATGGTACCATGGAGACGCCGTTCTGGCACTAAAATAAGTCCAGTATTCTCAAAGTCAACCATGAGTATCTAAAACTTTATGAAGGTATATTTTTTCAAAATAGAAAGATAAAATACACTGTACTTCACAATCTGTTAACTTGATTTTTAACTTTGTGTTTGGACATATGGCGTGTGGGCCACTATTTGTACCTAACCATGCGAGTGCTAAGACTAGGCCTGTCTTCAGGTCTTTATTGATCTATATAAAGACAGAAAGTGTAACAACGTGAAAACAGGATGATTTTTTGAAGCAACAGCAGAACTTTGACTTAAAATATTACATGATTTTCAAACAACATTTTTCCTTCAAGACTATTTAGCAAGTTAGTTGTTTTAAGTTTGAGAAGCATTTCAAATAAGATAACTAGTGTTTAAGGGAAGGCAGGTGTAAGTAGATAAGGGAGGCAATGGAAACTTTGGAAAAAATAGGGTTTGGTGACATAAAGTAATACTTTAGTGAAGTCTCTAGAAAAGAGTAGGTGTTGGAACAGTGTGAGGTTAGACTTGGGTATGAATACAAGGTTTCAGTCAGTTATTCAAAAATAAAACTGTATGCTAACCCTAAATTATAAAACAAATGCAGGGTGAAAATCAGTTATTCTTCCACCTGGCCTATCACTTGATATGAATTATATTAGCTACCAATCCTTTCTTTAAAATGTTTTACTTTAACATTATTTAGTACATTACAGAAAAGTAATGACTATATGTGCTTGTGGTTACTTAATTATGCAATGTAAAAAAGTGCTCACAAACCCAGTAAGATTCCTACCATTTCCTAAAGAAGTTGGAGAATGTGGCTGTGTTTACAACATTTTGACTGTCAGCCTGTCTTTGTTAAAAAATTAAGAATCCCCTTCCTGTCTCCCTGTACAGTATAATCTATAAGTTTTATCACCTGTGGTAGGTAAAAATAAAATGAGAAACAGCAAAAGAAAATAACAAAACAAAGAAACAAAGAAAATAAGAAAATCTGAGGCGAAAATAGAACTTTAAAAAATACTAGTTTCTGAACATTTTTGGAGATTATTTGCATAAGCAAACACAAAATTGACTTCTATGAAAGAAGAGAAAGTAAAGAAGCAATATAGTGCTGAATATTTTGAAAAGTTATATTCATATTTAAACATTGCTGAAGGAAAGGACATATAAAGTATAAAAATATAAGAACCCTTATGTCCTACAGTAATTTTTTTACTTTCATAAAAACAGATAAAATTAGAACAAAGTGACAGTAGGAAACAACAAACACAATATTAAAATAAAAACTATTGAAATCAACTTAAGAAACATGCATATTTTCAAACAGAAAAATGCTATCAAACTGCCAAATAATTCTAATTAAGTTTTATAAAGATAATTATAGATGGGGAAAATGCAATATTAATAAAACAAAAAAATGTAAAAAATTCACAGGGAAAAGCAAATATATAACCTTGGTAAAATTTAAAAAAGGAAACATTTTTGAAAATAGAACCCCATACTCAAGAGACTACCTTCTAATTCTACGTAAATAATAAAATAAATTTTAAATGTTCAAGGACTCAGAATTTAACATTCTCTCTCTCTCTCTTGAGCAACATAAATCTGTCACAGAGAAAGAGGAATAAGATAAAAGACATATCAGTGAACCAATTCTAGGGGCCATCAAGAATAACAAGTCTATAACAACCTAGAAATCATTTGACTCAAAGTTTATGAAGGAAAGTTGACTCTGTAAAATTTTAACATAAGAATTTAGTAGGATTTACTAATATATGCACATTTCAACTTATACTGTTATAAGAAATAGCTAATTTGAAATGGCACTGCTGGAGAAGAAATGAAAACAACAGAAAAAAACTTTATAAGCACTATGGACATTGTATATGGCCCCAGGATAAACACAATGCTGTGATGTTGAAAACCATGATAGCACGCAGGTACAGAGAGTCCATTGTATTGTTAAACTTCAAGTATCCTCTTTGAGCAGCATAGGGTTAACATAGTAGATTCGCATTTTTTCCTAATGTCTTTATTTGTTTTAGTGATTTCTCCAGTCAATAGTATATAGTAAAAAATGTAAGAGTGACTTATTGCAGAGTACAATAACAATAAACCTAAAAAAAACCATGTAACTAAATTATGGAAACTGAAAGACAACTTTGGTTTAAACACTGTGTATAAATTGACATCAATCCCAAGTGTTTGCTGTTTCTTCAATCTTTTCCCTCAAAACTTGCCCTATCGTATTAAATCAATCAGTGACATTCAAAGCTTCAGTATCATTTATTAATGAGAGAATGACATTAAAAGTGAAGTCAAAAACAAAAAAGTGAAATTTCTCACTCTATATTCTAAAAAAGCTATTTTAAAGCCAATACTTTAGACAAATAAAAACTATTTTGCAATATAAAATGTTATACTTGGCAAGAATGAAATAGACTGGAAAGAATAAATAAAACAACAGACCACCCTTGAAAATTATTTTTATTTTCCTGGCAAAGGAAGTAATTTAAAAGCAGAGATGGGACCAACAGAGTCATACAATACTCTGAAATCTCAGTTGAAATTTAAGTAGAGTGCTAAAATTCCCTAAAATGTGGGAACTCCAGGACAGGTGAGGCTGCATCTACCTCCTGGGAGTGAAATATCTAACAGGCCTCACAGAGCAATCTCCCGTTTAAATGCATTGGTGAGGACAGGACGTGTCAAGAGTGGTGCGCTGTGGTAACGCATGGAGGTCCAGAGCAACCTGGGTGAGTTCCATACTTAGGGGTCTGTTCGGAGGCAATCAGAGAGTAGAACGGATGGCGTGCCTGCTGTGTGTACGCACGTAGGTGCAGAGTAAACTGACTCTGACCCAAAAGCCTGCAGTGAGGCGCAAAAACACAGATGCAAAGAAAGCTGAAAAAAGGCGATAGATGATGTTGTAGCTCAATAGAAGTTACTTAGGAGGGACAGATGACCAGTAAACAAAGAGCCTGCCTTGTTTGCCCAATGAAAATGAAGCCCTTTACCCTCACACTTTCCTTTCCCCAGAGTGGAATTGGATCAGTCTTTGAGAAGAAATGAAGTGAATTATCAGAAAAGAAAGGGTTAAAAGGTTGAATCCAAAAAAGAAAAGGAAAAACAGTGATTCAGTTTCCTCCCGTTTAATTCTGCAAACCTAGTCATCATAGTCAGTAGTCAGAATGAGGGTTTCGTATGTTTTGAAAACGCCCCGTCGTAGTGGAAGTACTGAAGTTACTGTGTCACGCTAGACAGCCCACAGCCTCTGTTCTTGCTCAAGATTCTCTGCTTGCAGAGTCCGTACCTTTTTGTTTTTGAAAGCATTTAGTCTACTATTGAAGAGGATATTTTACACTTCTGTAATTGTACCTAGTAGCTAGTTAAAAAATAGATCAGATGAGCCATGTATAGCAGAGTTGAAATTAATTCTGTTTATAAGGAAACCTCCCAAATTAAAGTATCATTGTCCTGCAAAATTTTAATTTTATAACTAAAATAGTTATCTTATTCAAACATTTTTTCTTTCACCCACTAGGAATCCTTCATACCCTCCCTTTCTTTCAGAATCATATTTGTCAGCAGGCTAGTGTCCCCGTTAATTAAATATTTGACTCACTCTTTATCTCTCTCTCCCTCAATATATTTTCAGTTAAAAAATATCACAGCATTAGAAAAAATTATTATTGTTATAAATTCACAGGAAGAACATTTTAATATTGAAGGAATTGCACAGTAAAATTAATAGTTTGTTTTGTTGGTTATGATGTTTTTACTTTTATAAATTATTGCAGAAAAGAGAAACTATGGTATATCTAAGTGACAAGCATTGAGAATCTTTGACATTTAATATGTAAATTTTCAAACCAAAAACAAACAAAAAAATGCATCCAACTCACTCAAGCCAAATGCTGTGGCCTTGAACACAAGCCCCAGATCTTCCCTAACAGCTTTTCTACTTTTCCCTGGAATTTGGGCCCAAATTCCATCATGTTCCCTGGAAAGGAATCTAAGTCCACACTTGAGGCTATAAAGCATTACTATTTTCTGGTAATTTGAGATTTCACTTCTAAAATGACCTCTGTCTGATATAGATTACAGATAATTTTTAAAAACGTATGGCTTTTGTGCTGAAAATTTTCTAATACCTAACTAATTTGAATTTCTGTGAAAATAGCAGAATGCTGAAGGAATGTCTGGAAAGATAAAACAGATTATAATTCTTCATGTTAAACTCCTGAACACACATCAAAAGGTAGATGATACTGATCCAGAGGGTATGTTGTACTAGGAAAAAAAAATTCAGAAGGCAGAGAAAAGAGAAGTGAATTAAGGTTATTTTCATCAAGTATCAGTGATATCTACTTTTAAGTAACTCCACATAGAATGCTTGATTGCATTCTTGTGGCAGTGCTCACTGAAGTTAATTTAAGAGAGCCTAATTTCCATTGAAATAGTTGTATTGCATTTGTTTTTGTTACACACACACACACCCATAAACAACAGCGCTTGCTTGCAGATGCCCACTGCTACACACCACCAACCTGAAGGGAATTTTAGGACAACTGAATATGGGCAGAACTCTTCTTGTTAAACCCACATCACAAATTCTTGCTTTAGATATGAATTAAACAAAAAGTGAAAATAAAGTTAGTACCATTTAAATGTTAGCAGTCAGAAGTAACACAGCCATGACCTAACTGGGTCATGTTAGGATTATGAAAATAAAATATTTTCATACTTTCATAAGATTACGAAAATAAAATATTCTTTTTGACTTTTACTTCTGAAAAATTCATTTGTTTAAATTTAATTAGGTGACATTGGTTAATAGGATCAGGTAGATTTCAAGTGTATATTACTATGACACATGATCTATATACTACACTGCATGCCCACCACCCCATGTCAAATATTCTGAAAATGAACGTTAATTACCTGCTTAACATGACTAAGAAGGATTAAAACTCACATATTTCTAGTGCATATGCTAGACAAATGTGGAATACCTTAAGCACAGCACACTGTTAAGCACATAATATTTATTCAAATATCTACCTTGTTTCATAAAACATCAAAAGAAATAACTCACTACAGCTGTGTGTGCCTTTGTCAGTTGTGATTATGGTAGTGGTGGTATTAATTGACATGCCATCTAAATTCCTCAGAGCCTGTCACAATACAGATCTATGGTATTTTGTATGAAGACATAAGAATAAAAAAGTGAAAAACATGGTATCTTTTTATACAATTGTAAAATGTGAATCTAGTCTTCAATATAGAAGGTTCTCAATAGAATAGAAGGTTCTCAATGTCTCTGGAGTAGACATTGATTTTATGCCCATGGGAAAAAAAAAGACCTGTGCACGCATAACACTTAATGAATCACTTATTTGGGAAGTTATTACAAAGATTGCTTTAATAAAGATTAATACCCAATCACAGTATGTTAACCGGTTTTTATGTAATCTGACATTAACAATAATCTCCAATTGAGAGGTAAATCAGAACAAGATTAAACATTTCCAGACATAGTGGTACATAATGTATATACTAACAAGTATGTGTGGCTGAGAAAAATAACCTACAAGAAAAGGGTGTCAAGATTTAAAAAGCCTCATGCAGCCAAGTCAATAGTGAAACAACAGGAAATATTATTAGTAGGTAGCTAACATAGCACAAAGAAGTGCTGAAATGCAAACATTCAGAGGGTAGAGTGGGTAGAAGATGCTGCAAGAACAGAAGACTATGTGCTTTATAACATGAGGACATGTTGGCAAGTAGGAGACAGGCAGTGGAGTAATGAGAAAATAGGCTGTTTATCCTATCGCTGCTTCAGGCCGCAAACACCAAGGTCAGGTTTCCTTTAAATCAAGTGGAATCAAGTAGACACTGTTCTAATCGGGCTATGTGGCACTCATTGGGCTCTTGAGAAACACAGAATAAACTGTGAACTAGAGGATGATATAGGAAAGTCACTTAATCCTTCTGCATATTTTGATAATGATTAAAGTGTCAATGGCTGTGCATTTTTCACTTCACTGTAATACTGAGGAAATTTGAAGTGGGAGAAGATGAGAAAAGGATCAAGACAAAATGAACAGCAACTTCCCTCGTTAAGCCTCCCTCTTCTCTGCCCCCCTACTTTTGAGTAAATGACACAGTCTTCTGAAATAGAAGAAATGCAGGGGTTCAGGCACAAAATGGCAGGCACTTTATTTAGGGCACAGCAGAGAACCTCAACTTCTATTCTAGCTCTTCTGGGCTTAGCAAAGGCTATTTGCCAAATGACCCTAATTTGAGGCATTGCCTGGGATAGCCTCCCTTTCAAGGTCATATTCCAAAACAATCAATAATCATGCTCATTTTAACTCTTGCAAGCCTCTCATTTGGAAGGTAAGTTGGAGGACTTAGGAATTATCAGCTCTTAGCTATGAGGCTTACAGTGGTTTATGTGGACATAATCACTTGGAGGAAGGGGTCCGATGAAGTGACAGGTGTAAGAATTGATAAAAATTGTGCCTTGGCCTGTTCTTTTTGTCTGTATGTGTGTGTGTGTTTAAGGAAAGCAAAATGATGAGCATAATAGTTCGGTGTGGAAGCAGGGAGAAAAAATGAAACTTTTTATTGGAAATAACAACATATCAGGGAAATAAGATATTTTTTAAGCTGTGACAATCCAAAAACAATTAGAACATGCCATCATTCTTCATAAAATAGGGTAACTGTTAGTTTATTTCTACAACAGCAGGGATATACCACATAAATACACCTGATACTTTTCTTAACACTTTTTTTTTGTGTTGTACCATGAAACATTCATGTAAACCATAAATGATAGGTGCTGTTATTTGAGATGTTTTGTGGAGAAAAAAACTAAAGTAGAGGAATTTAACTGATTTTCCAAGGTCTCATAAACAGTTATTGAGCAGACATTATGTTAACACAGGCTTTGTGGAAATCCAGTGTGAATTTTCAAAAATAACCTCTCCAACAGTGTTGTCTAATAAATGTTTAGCAATGATGGAAACAGTGTACTATGTTGTACCATATGATAGACACTAGCTACAGTCGGTGACCGAGCACTTGAAATGCGTATACATTGATTGAAGAATTAAAAGTTAATTTTGTTTTATCGAAAATTAATTTTAATTTAAACAGCCAAATGTGTTAATGGTTACCATATTACAGCATCTGTGGCAAAATCACTTATTAATAAGAAAATAATACACTTTGTGGCTTTTAGTTTTTTTCTCATGACATTTCCCACATTTTATGTAAAAAACATTGATCTTGTCTCAACATGTTAAACCTTATTTGGAAATGGAATTTGATTTGTATATTATGATAATGGACATATATTGCAGCAGATGGAGAGTACTTTGAAGGTGACTGAAGTTTAAACATGTAAGAATAAATACATATTTTTTAAGAAATAAATCCCAGGTTTCTGCGTCCCCCTCATATATTAATGATGCCTCTTAAAATCAAACGTATTTCTTATTTAAAGTAATGAGCGTTGAAAGAATTTCAACTTATAAATATAATTTAAATACAGTTTGGACACAAATAAATAATTTGATAGGTCAATAATGAAAATAGACAATTAGACAACAAGGCTTTAGAGCGTATACAGTTATATGGAAAATAATATTAGACACAAAATATCAATTACATCACTTTGTCTTCTATTAAGAGTTTAATATCCTCATGGTTTGAGAAAGTCCAATATGCTACAGTATTTTAAAATATAAATAATTTACAAGTATGAGGCATTATCATCAGTCCCTCTAAAATACGCAATTGTATCTCCAATGAGATGGATGCAAGAGCTCAAAAACCTGAAGTTTTTTCCTGAGAAGCCATTGTCTAAAGAAAGAGATTGGTCCTGTAGAGTAATCCCCATGTGAAAATCTTCAAGTGAATAGTGAAGGAGTTTTGGGAGTACCCAAGGTCAGTGATCTGGGCACAGTCTGTAGACACTTCACTGAAATATTACTAGAAATAATGAACAGGGAGTCACTTCATTATTTTAATACAATATTTAAATAGTTATAACTGAAGGAGAAAAGTTTGGAAGAATGCAATCAGATGCATATGAAACCTTTAGAGTTGTCCTAGGCAAATATAGATACATGGTTGTATCAGGGTAATGTACTCAATCATCATGAATAAACAGGCAACATTATTATGTGAATGTACCAGATATACAGAAACAGCTAATGATAATTTTAGCATATGTAAAAGTGTATACCCTTCACTATTTTTGAAAAGTTTTAAAACTTGGTGTTACTGAAAGAAGTTTCTTGGAAAAAATCCAGGTTCATATGGCTGGTAAATTGCAGTCCAGATGATACACAGACCTGGTGTAGTTTCTGGTTTTCAGCATTCTAGTGCAGGGTAGGATTTTTTAATTTTACTTACTATCTTCTCCTGGGGTGGAACTATGTGAGGTTCTGGTCTAAGAACTGTTAGAAGAATATGTATGTGCAATTTCCTCATGATGGGATATTTAATTAAGGTAGCAAGAGCTAAAACCAAGTGATGACTATACAGAAACTGTACTCCTTGCAACTTTTCTGTAAATCTAAAAGTATTGTATAATAAAATTTTATGAATTTTGAAATGTAGAAAATCAAAGCTAACAGTATATGAAATTTAATTTTTCATGGCCTAGTGAGTTTATCACAGAAAGATAAAGTTGGTTTTACATTTGAACATCATTAAATACAACTTATTCTACTATAATGAAAACATATGATCATCTTAAAGCAGAAAAAAATTGAAAACTATTTTAAATGAATAACTGCTAACAATTCTTAGCAACTTAGGAGTAAACAAAAATGCCTTGTATTTCCTGAAAGACATTCATGTAAAACCTAGAGCTGACACTGACCTGGACGGTAAAAGTCTGAATGCTTCCTCCCAAGACAGGAACCAGTCAAAGATGTTGATTCCCATCACTTCTGTGGTGGTTACAACCAGCTTGATAAGACAAGACAAATAAATTAAAGTTATCCAGGAAAAGATGAAATATTTTTATATGTTTATAGAAAATTATCCAAAGTCTGCAGAAAGCTACTAGAACTTCTGAGCTTAACAAGCATGATGGGCAGAAATATCCATGTATTGTTTGTTGTGTCAGTCCAACCCCCCAACCCTTTTATGTACACAGTTTATTATTTACAAAGTGGATGGCTCTATTTACAACAGAGCCATCGTCGCTCTGTTATTTCGTGTCCTCTCTTGAGCATGTTTTCCCAATGTCTGTCTTCTGTCTCTCGTTCAGTTCTCATTCTCTCACTCTGATTTTCTTTAAATATATTCTTAAATATATATATTCTTCATATTGATCTTATTTTGTGACTTTTAAAATGAAAATGAATTTCAGCTACCAGAGATCAAGTTAAAGTGAAAAGCCAAGTAAGTTTTGAGCCTTTGCTATAAATTGTTTAAAAAGATTTAACCATGAGGTTTTTGAAAACTTTTCTAGTATAGTTCAAATGACTTTTAAATGAAAAAACTTGCATTCTTTAAGCTTTAATGTTTTTCAACTTAAAGGTTAATTTATATTTTATTTATATGCGTATATATAAATTGGAGAATTTTAATTACAGGCATTTAATTGTATTGCATTTTGATTAAGCTTCTTTATATTATGTTTGCCCACAGCTGGGAAAAACTACCCTCTGTTGTTCCAGTTTAAGAATTCTTAAAGACAATACTTTCATTTTATTTGTTTAAAAAGCCAGGTGCTACCTTGCAGGCTTAGGAGATAATTGAGGTTTTGTTTTGTTTGGGGCTTTTCTTGTAATTTTAAAGTATATATCAAGAGTATTAAAATAAGTGCAATGTGGGGATAGCATTTAATAGAAGCTTCATAGATTCTAAGGAATGTAATATCTTAAAACTGTGGACAGAATATTAATGTACTTAGTAATGCATTTATTACAAAAAAGTATAAAAAAGGAAAAGTCATAAATGTCAAACATCTATTTGCAATTGAAAAATGTAAACAAAAACAAAAGAAAATATATGCATTCAGATAATTTTTGTAATGTATGTTGTTTTATGTATAGTGCTCCAATGTAATATTTTCTATGTAGATTGGTTTTGGTTGTTATATTTGGAGTATGTGTTTTATGAAGTCATGGTATATAAAAACATTACAATAATGCTTAAGCCTTACCAAGGTCAATAAAATAATCTTATGTACAATTTAGATAATATTAGGCAGTTTGTTTTGATCAAATTTATTTTAAAAACTCCATTCTTCTAGAAAGTAATTTATGAAAAACACAATGAGTTATTTCTGCTTCTCAACAAATTGTTGTTATACTTTTAATTGGAGGATGCTCTTTAATCATATAGAAAGAACAATCTTTGTATTGATTGCTTGAATGGATTACAGAGAGGTTGTGAGCATTCTGGTGGTCATTATTTCCGAATTGCAAAGAATCAAGCAGTGATTATCACGATACAAGAGTGCTTGATAACACAATCAAGAATTTGCATAGTTCATTATGATCTCTTTATCCAGGAAGATGTAATGACAGCATGCAGTAGGGAGATAAATTATAGAAAATTGCCTGCTTACCACTTCATACATATTTAAAAGAAAGATTATTTTTTTCCGATAAAGCAGGCTCTGGATTTCAAGGCTATTTTGTAAAAAGTTATAATGCTCCTGTTGCTACAGGACTTAATGCTCACCTTGATCTTCTCCTACTTGCTCATATATAAAAGCATCTTTATAAATATTGCTATTTATAATGTATATGTATATATGCACATATATGCACACATAATAGAGTTTTAAAAGTTTCAAATAATCACTGGTTATTTTTGGAGCCGAACAAATGCAGGTTTTTTAAAAATAATTTTTAATCTGTCTTCTTGCATTAGTGTCTCCCATTTTACAATTCCTTTAAAATCCTCAGCTGAAAACATAATAATGATTTTAATAAGACATTGAAGTTTAAACAATGGTATATAAAATGCACATTTGCATTGTAATTTCAACTATGGAATTAAAAGCCTTTTAAGCCAGCTATTTCTCCTCTATGTCAGTTTGGAATATGAAACAAAAATTAAATATATAACTTCAAATTTTATTAATACAACCCACATTTTTAATATACTTAAAATTTCACTAGAACAAAGCAATGTTACTTCTCAGGGATATATATCAAATGTCAAATAGTGTAAAAAAATAAAATATTTTTCAATGTGTTTATTTGATCTATTCTTTTACACATCTGATATTTCAAAGATGCATACATATACTAACTTTGGTATAAACCAGGCTGAGATGAATAGCTAAAACAATACCACCTTTTTTTCTTAATTAATCTTGTCTGTGAAACAGATTTAAATAGAGGGTTTTTTTCCTATTTAGTGATTTTGAAAAGTTCTGAACTGCACCCAAATTTTCCCTTAATAATACTACCTCCTTCTTTGGTTTTACTTTTTTTGGTAAATCAACAAAATATCTAGACATTTTTATCAAGTAGAAATCTATAGGATAGCCTCATTTTTCTTCCTATATTGTGGAATCAATCACTTGGCCCAGTCTCTTCTGTTTACTTTTTATCTTTTAACCTTATCTACCGAATCGAACCACTATTGTTACTTTTCTGAGTCACCCGTGCCACTGACATCTTTAACTCTTGTGACATTACAAGTGGAGATATATTTCTAAGGAAATGGTTTTATTAGGCTTCTATGCTTGAATACTTCAACAACCATTCTTTGTTCTCAAAATAAAGTTTAATGTCCTTACATTAGCATCCAACAACATAATGATCAGAATGCCTCTTTTGTGTTTTCCACTTTGTACTTCACACTCTGTCCTCTGGGTTGTACCCTTGTAATCCACAGTCTCCTACTCCACACGCTTCTGATAATCTTTTTAACTTTCTTTAATTTATCTAAATGCTGGAAATTTCCCCTCAATTTACAGGTTTGACTTCAAATAATCTGGTAAATTTCTTTGATTCAAAAAAATTATACAATAATGGACAAAATTTTCATACACCTTCAGAGTTCCTTGAGTCTATTTCTATTGAGAAATCACATCATATTTTGCAATGCATGTTTCTCAACAAATACACTCCTATATCCTGCAGTTTACCAGAAGTCTCAGATCCTGGCTTAAACAAGAGTTGCTTAAACGTTTGTATAATGAGTACTGAGTCAAAGATAAATTAATGGATTAGCTAACTACCGTCTTCCCTTCTTTCTTTCCTGAGTAATTAAATCTCAATAATAAAAAACTGGCTAAAATGCGTGCTTCCAAAATAGAATAAAATTTATTTTCTTTCTTTTATCCATAGTCCAACACTGGTTAATCTGTTAGGCTAACTAGCAAGTATATTGGAAAGGATACATGGAGAGGCCAAGCCCAAGAATGCTTGCTTTCGTTGCATGTCAATAAATATAAGAAAATAAATAAAATACAGCAACACAGATGAAGTTTTGAGACACAAAGAAAAATACATGCTTATGTTTATGCTCAAAGAAGAGTCTTAATATTTCTTCTGATTGTGGATAATTCAGGAAGAAGATAATCTCTAGTCTTCTAAGAACTAAGGTCAGTGTTTTAAACCTGTTTTACACTATATTTTTTTTTTCATCATTTTTATGAATTGAAGAATAATTGACTGGGACCACATTAGTAAATTTGTGAAAAACAGTCATTATATAAATAAAGTATGTGTAAGCTAGTCAAATCACATGTTTCCAAAGAAATATAAATTCAAAGAATTTTTTAATGAAAGTAATAAACAATCTTGAAAAAAACAACCTATACAGATTATAAAAATAGCTACTAAATATTATCTTTCCCTTCTCCTTATTTGTTTCTATATGTTATACTTGCAAAAAGTAGTTTTTGCCTTCTCATTTTCCCCATATGTATGAAAATACATTGAAAGAAAGAAGAAGCAAGTCATAAAAATAGAAAGATGGGGTGTAGCAGCAATAGTATAGGGAAAAGGGAGGGATAGGAAATTAATAAAGTTAAAAAATAAAAAGGAGGGCTCAGAAAAAGAGGTAATAAAGATCATGTGAAAATTGTTGCTACTAAGCCATTATTTGACTTGATTTTAATATTTTAAAAATATTTTATACATTTTTCTCAAAATTAAGAGTTTAAGCAGTGAATGGTTGAAGCACAGCATGCAATACTGTGTGGGCGAAAAGTGTACTTACATTTGTTCATATGGGATATAATATAATAATTAATTAATAATAATACAAGAATAAACTATGGATTACAGCATAGTTGCAACTGTAAGCCTACTCTCATCTCATCCTGTAACACAACATTATCCAAATATTTACGCAATTCAGCATTTTCCTACGACAAGCATTCATCCTCAGAAAAAAAAAAAGGTGATAAACATATCCTGAACAGATTGCTATCCTCTTTGAATTAACACCACTTTCATGCTAGCTGAGGTGCATGAACACATACCGATGGGGATGGACTGAGGACGCTCTGCTTGGCTTTAGACCCGCTTCTCCTTTCTCCTGCTGTATGCTCTTGGGTAAAATGTATTGTAGCTAAATGGTATCTATCTAAATGGATTTGGACTTCTATCGTTGTTTTTCATATTTTAGCATTTAGACAGGTAAGTCAGAGAATGGGAAAAAATCTGAAGGTTAAAATTATTTCTAGTGACTTTCAAACTCACTACCACACTTCTAGTGGTGCTACTTCATCAGGGTCTAGGGTGGATTAATTTTTCTAATGTTGTAAACTTCCTTGAAGCTATTCTATTAAAGTAACATATATTAATCCTCTCTGGATTGTTAGAAGTGTCTTCTTGACTTTCTCAAAGTAACAAGGGGCCAGTGACTCATTTAATTTAGGAAAGCTTCATACAAGTTGGAAAGGCTTTTAATAAATTATTAAATGTGATTATAAACATCTGATCACTGTCTAATGCATAAATTGCCTCAAAGCATATGTGTCAATAACATAAGTTTTTAAATGTAGGTGGCCTTTATAAAGATACACTTCAGGAAAGAAATTTTGATAAGTTTAAAATTATTTTATTTATTAGAAATTAGGCCAACATTTGAATGATCATGCTGAAATTAACCCTTGACCTTCATAATATATATATATATATATATATATGTTAATTAATTATACAAATTCAATCAGGTAAGTTGTGTTTTTGTGAATATTGTTATATGTCATACAGTATTTTTTAAATCTCAGAGTAATAAGAATAATTACACAGGAAATTTAATATTTTCCATTGCTAGAATGATAACTGAATACTTCTTACTTAAACAACTGATTAACTACTACACATATTTCATAAAAGATTGACAATACCGCGTTAACAGTTAAATTGTAGTGACATGTCTGTTCAACATAACAGAATTTTAGAGTAATATCTTTTTTTCAGTCTTTTTTTTAAAGATTTTTATTTATTTATTTTTAGAGAGGGAAGGGAGGGAGATAGAGAGAGAGAGAAACATCAATGTGCGGTTGCTGGGGGTCATGGCCTGCAACCCAGGCATGTGCCCTGACTGGGAATCGAAACTGTGACACTTTGGTTCACAGCCTGCGCTCAATCCACTGAACTATGCCAGCCAGGGCTAGAGTAATATCTTTATGTAATCTACCATTTGTCTAGTTCCTTTCAAACAAAATGGATTTTAGACTTTAAAAGTAAACTTTATAAAACATTTTTTTTACTTTAAATTGGTATATTTGCATGACAATCGCTTAAATTAATTGTACAATTCTAGTTAATTTGGAGCCCATTTTATTTTTTCTGTTTCCTATTTTTTAAGTGCACTGTTAAGTGTACTTAAAGGAAGAAAGGAAGGAAGGAAGAAAAATAGGAAGGAAAAATAGCAAGATTGAAACATACCAAGTTATTTTCTTTAAATAATATATGAGCTTTAAATGGCTGTTCATATGATTAATATGTACATTTTTTAATGGAATTATTTGTTTGAAATGAAAAACATACAATTAGACTTTGGAGACTTTGTTTCATTACTTTTAAAAATGAGCTATTAACATATATAAATCACAATAAGACACCATAGAACTATTACAGGTGATTATCTGATAAAAAATAGCATGAGGACAATTTTAATAGAATGTTGATTACTGTACTTAATAATTTTTTAATTGCTGTTGATTAAGTGAAATCTGTGGAAAATCTTCGTGTGATTGACATAACATTATCTTCAATTAATGCTAATGAAGTGTTGCATTAGCAAATAAATCTATGCACACTTGCCTTTAACATGAATAAGAGCCATGACCCTGTCATTTAAAAATAATTCTAAGTTAATATTAATTATGTTAACATGGAGTCATATTTATATTCAACATAAAACAATATTACAGATGAATGTGAGATTGACATTCTTTGTGTTTTGAATTAGAGGTGAGAAAGCCAAATAGCACCCCCTTCTCATTCATCTAATAATTCTACTGATGTTTAATTAATATACACTGAAGTACACACTTTTAAAATATACAGTCTGATGCACCTTAACATAATGTGTGAATGTCTGAAACTGTGACCAAATTAAGATAATAAACATTTCCATTATCCCTAAACATTGTTTCATGCCCTTTGGCCATCCCTTCCTGCAGTGCATCCTTGCTCTCTTCCCTGTCCCATACAAAAACAACCATTGATCTATTGAATTCACTATAGATTAGTTTTCATGTTGTAAAATTGTTTATAAATTGAATCAGGCCATTTTTTCATTGCATTACCTCTTTCACTTTGCATAATTATTTTGAACTTTAATATTGTATGAATCAATTAAATATTCATATCACTAAGTAGCGTTTCTTTGTATGGATATGCCAAAATTAGTTTATTCCAACCTCTTCTTGTTGCAAAACATTTCAGTTATTTCTACATATAGCTATTACAAATAAGCATTTGTATTCAGGTCCTGTTTTGGCCATATGTTTTCATTTATTTTGGCTACATAGCAACAATGAAATATAGTGTGTTTTTAACTATTGTGGAATTGCCTACATGTTATTTAAAGTTATCGAAAATTTTTATATTTATGCCAGTAATATAGGAAAAATCGAGTTGTTCCACATCCTTGCCAACACTTAAAATAGTTTTTTTCTTCCAGTTAAGGTATTCTGCTGTGAGTGTAGTTACTTGAAAATGTACCCAGATTTTCCTTTCTATTCAAATATGGTGAGGTCAAGTATGGAGTAGGAGATTATTGTAATTGAAAAATAGCTTGTTCCTCAGAGTTCCCAAGAGTAGGAAGCACATCATGCTATACTGGGCCACATATGGGATTAATTATCAGGTCAGTCTAGAGGCAAAGGAATTAGGGTGAAACATGAGCAAAAGTCTTTATTTTTCATGGGAAGGAATATATGAGACATAGTAAACAACTGAACAGGTTCCAGAATCAGATAGTTTGAATAATTTCAGGAGAGTCTGAGGTATAAGAATTTTCCTCTAGCTTTCTGGTACCTGTCCCTGGCAGATGGGGAAGATGAAAAAGGACATGGGTAGAATATGGATTCTACATCAGAAGATTTGCATTTCAAACGTGTATTTACAGGAAAGTTGTTCTCTATCTCTAGAAATGAGCTAAACCTGGGAGGTACATTCTTGCATTCTTCCCTGTATCTGTAAGATGCAGAGATGGCAAACCATCATAAAATATAGAAAAAAAATTAAAAGAGGATTATCTCATGGGGTTTCATTTATTTCCCAAAAATCTACTGATGCTGAGCATCATTTCATGTACATCTTTGCTATATCTATATATTTGGTGTTGAAAGGTGTATCCAAATAGTTTGCTGACTTTGTATAAGATTCCTTGTCTTCTTCTTATTAAGATGTAATAACTCTTGTTTTAAGTGAATTCCTTTGTGAGATATGTATTTTGTGAGTAAACATAGTGTGTGGTTTGTTTTTTATTTTGAAAAGCAAAATGCTTAATTTTCTTCAATTGATAAAACACTATTTCTTACAGTATTTCTTCTATCATTCATGCTATTTGTTTTGTATGTAAGAAATCACTGAAACCCAAGATCACTAAGATTTTTTCCTTTATCATATTCTACAAGCTTTATAATTTTGGCAACTACAATGAAATCATCTATGCTGACATATTCTTTGTACAGAATAAGGTAAACGGATCAGTTTTTTATATGTCCCCACACTAGTTGTTGACAAGATTTTTTTCTCCAATAAATTGCTTTGACAGTTTTGTAAGAAATCAATTGACCATGTATGTGTAGTTCTATTTCTGGAGTCTTAATTATTTTCCACTGCATTGCCTTATTTATATTTATGTCAATACCAGACTGTTTTGATTAGTGTACATTTATAGTGTATCAGGTAGGGTGAGTCCTCTTTGTTCTTATTTTTCATATATGTCTTTCCAAGATTCTTCATATTTGCATGTAAATATTAGAATCAATTTCTAAATTTCTACATAGAAGTCTATAGGTATATAATGAGGATTATATTCCTTAAATTTATTGAAATTAGGGGAGGATTGATAACAATAATGAGTTTTCTGATCCACAAACATGGTATACATCTCAGTTTATTTAGGACTTTATTTTTTCTGACCAATATTTTATGGTGCTCATTTTGCAAATCATTCACATACTTCATAAGTACATCCCTGCACACTACACACATTGCTATTATAAAATGCATTGTTTTTAATTAAAACAGATAAATGTTATTACTCAATGATACAATTATTTTTACATATATTGATAATATATCTTTTTTTGGTTTTGTTTTTTCATTTTTAAATATGTTTTATTAATCATGCTATTACAGTTATTCCATTTCCCCCTTTATTCTCCTCTGCCCTGCACCCCATCTCCCACCCACAACCCCTCTAAGTTCATGTCCATGGGTTGTACATATAAGTTCTTTGTCTTCTCCATGTCCTATACTACTCTTAATCTCCTCCTGTCTATTTCGTACCTACCATTTATGCTTCTTATTCCTCGTACCATTTCCCCTAATCTCCCTCTGATTACACTCCACGTGATCTCCATTTCTGTTATCCTGTTCCTGTTCTAGTCATTTGCTTAGTTTGTTTCTGTTTTTAGGTTCAGTTGTTGATAGTTGTTTGTTGTCATTTTACTGTTCATAGTTTGATCATCTTCTTTTTCTTAGATAAGTCCCTTTGACATTCATATAATAATGATAGCAGATATTGATAGTAAATCTTGCCACATTGATAAACTTACTTATTCGATTTTACAACTATTTTTGTAGGATGTTTACAATTATCTACATAATGTTGTGTGTGAATTCATACAGTAATATTTTCTAATCTGTATGCTTTTTAAAACAATATTTGTCTTAAATATCTCTGGCTAAATCTAAACAGAAATGTCGAATATAGGTAATGAAAGCTGATATCTTTGCTTTCTTCCTGATTTTAAAGTAGAATAAAACATTTAATCCTCCAGTAAAAAAATATAAAATATACCATCAGTGTTATATTATTTTACATGTTCTTTATCTGTTTCATAATTTCCTTTCTAATTGGTATGCTGAAAGTTTCAGCATGATTTGAGGTAGAATTTTTTCAAGTAATTTTCTGCATCTATGGAGGTATTATTTGTTGATTTATTATTATCTGTTAACCTTGTGGATTACTTTGATTGATCTTCAAGTGATAAGAGAATTTACCTCTCCAAGCTGAATATTAGCATGTCATTATTATTGTGATATATTATTGAAATTGATTTTCTAAAATTATATTAAGGAGTTATGCATACATTTTTCACTTGTAGGTTAATCTGTAAGGGGTTTTTTGGTGATTTTTTTTAGAGTGTTTGTTATGATGGCAATGCTGGCCTGATAGAATGATTTAAAATACCCATGCTTTTTCAGTTTTTCTGGAAACATTTGATTAGAATTGGTGTTTTTTTATTCTCTAAAAATCTATTAGATTTTACCAGTAAAGTTATTTCAGCTTGGAATTTTCTTGTTGTAAACTACATATTCAATGAATTACCAAAACCCAGTTATTTTTTGGTTTGAATTGACTGATCTGGTCCTAGCTCAGGAATCCTACAAACATGCTATCCAAGTGCCTTTATAAAACCTGTGTCCCAGGTCCTGCTGCCCACCCTCCGTCTGCACCCTGCGGCCCCTGGAAGTGTGCCTTGTACCTCCTGTAGGACCTGAGAATAATACACTTCTCTAGTTCATTTTCTGTCACAGTCTATGTCGAACCATGGCTCACCATCTGACACCCCACTCTGCGCTGCACTTAAAATTCTCACTTTAACAACATCACAATGTGTAAAATGTAGTATTGGATCAAAAAGAAATAGGAAACACAAATATCAAGTACCAGCAAAGAAATTAAATGGTAAACCAAACTCAACATTATATCCTCAACAAAACAAATAAAATATGATCAACTTATGTTTGTTATTAGTTAAAACATGTTAAAACTCTATTTCATCCTAGGAAATGATAACACAGTGAGGATGCTCATTTCATTTAATGGCTATTTTGTACCAAAATCGATAATGCCTTTTAAAGAAGTTAACAGTATAAGTCAGTGTCACTGATGAAGGTGAATAAAAATAAGCAAGTAAATAAATACATAAATAAATATTCGTTCACGACACAGGACAACATGGCTAAATAGGTTGTATCGTTAGGTAGCAGCTAGGAATGAGAGGACAGAGAGGAAATAAAACAGGGCCCTCACCATGACAGTGTAACAAAGAACTTAATCCAGGAGGCTAGAAGCAAAAGGGAGGCATGTCTCACCCATTAGTTTTGCAGTCCTGAGCTCGGTTTGACAAGACGCCAGCTATCTCAGTCATCACAAACAAAATAGTGCGGTAGAGGGGAAGTCTTTGAGACTATGCTGAGCAAAAGGGTCTCTGTAACAATCTTACTAAATTGCAAAGTTTTCTGAACGTCACAAGTGGGGATAGCACAGGGGGAAGTGGTGGTGGCTTTTGTGTTGGAAACGGAGTCTCTTTAACAACTTCATTTTTGTAGCTGTACATCTTTCCCAAGATTTAGAAGGGAGAGGAGGAGGGGAAACCTAAGAGCTGACTAAGGTATATAACCCCTGAATCCGAATAGTTGGGGTGTTTAGATTAGCTCAGTAACCACTTGCAGTCTCAATTCAGGTGTACAGAATAAATATACCAACAAACTTAGGAAGAACTTTATTTCCCCTCTACGTGGTGCATTTAGATTAGCAGGATGCTTGTGTGCAGCTTTGTGCTTTTATGTGTTTCATAAATAAACTTGCTATTTCATGTCCACTATTCGTGTTGTCTCTCGCCTGAATTCATCTGTTGTGAACGAGATAAGAACTGAGGCAGGTGAGGGTAGGACCCCCTGACCTGGGTTTCCTAGTCTCCTAGGAAAGGAGATTAGTTTGATACCAGAAAATCTATCAATGCAATCAAACACTATTACTGCCAAGTAAGTCTTGCCTTTGATTAAGGAGCAGAATTGGAAGAGGCAGTCCAAGTAAATACTTGTGACTGATGCCACTTATTCATATCATTATTGTCCTGTATTTGATCTTATTTTAATATAAAAAATATTTGTACTATGAAGTAATATTTCCCAAGGATTCTTCAGTAAATAATTTGACTCATATAGTACATGTGGAGATGATGCCACGAGATAACATTTGGTTCAAGGGGAAGAATACATATGCTGGTTTTGGTGGTTAAAATATTTTATGATATCTTAGGAAACCTGGGACACTCCTCCATTATATCTCTAATCTAAATATAAGAAGGTTTCTTTCCTTTAGCAATTACCTGCTTCAACCCTAGAATGGGAAAGTAGAGCTAGAGAGTCAAATCCCTCCAGTCTCTGAGGAAAATCTGCTGTATTCACCTGAAGAATAATTACTTATGTTCATAGGGTGTTTAAATTCTAGGATTAAATGGTAGTAGAAAAATACAATAAAGACTAAATAAAAATATAGGCATGACTCTCCCTTCTCATGGAATCTAGTAATAACTTATTTATATCAGTAGTATGTCCTGCAAAGCAAATGAGTAAATACACATTTTGAGTGGGTAAGCTGATCAGTTTGGTCAGTGAGAACTTTAGAATACCCCTCAATAAAGCACTGTGAGGTTAACAGAGAGTGCAGGTAATGTCAAGATGACACAGGAAATCAGGAAGTGTGACCTCTCATACTTATTGATAGCAAACTGACATTGGAGGGTACATTAGTATGATCAGGATGTCAAAATACCCAATTTCCCTCTTACATACGTACTCTTTTAATCTTCAATAAATTTCAATAAAAGCATCAGATAGCTCTCTAGATCTTCAGTATTATTCTGGGATATTATTTTATTCATGTAGTTTATTCATGTGTCTAAATCATCTTTTTTTGTATTTTATTCCCTCTGCTCAGTGAGTCTTAAGTCTTTTTTTCTAATAGTTAATTGTATTAATTACTAGTTGCTATGCCCATAATACACTAAACTATTTTTTTTTGTTTTCAACCCTATCTGCATTTTCTAGCAGATCACTAATCCTTCCTTCCAGAAAAACAAGAAAGAACACTTTAACTTCTTTAGCTATTTTAACAAATCTTTTCATGTATTAGGCAAGTTCTGACAAAAAAAAAAAAACTATCTGTTATGCTTGCAGAAGCAACAAAATGTGTCAAAGTGATTCAATAAAATTTCTTCATGACTTGACAACTAATAGAAAGGACAAAGGAAATAAAAATTATTTTATGTATCAAATGAGTACCATCATGCTGAAACCTGAAAAATATTTGCTGAGAACATCAGTTCAATAATTTTTTTGATTCAGTGGTTTAAGTTGAATTTTTTGCTGGGTGAAGAGAACCTTCTCAGACTAAAATATTATATATAGGTTAGTGTGAAAAATACATATTCAATTAATTAGATTTGTTTATACCTTCTTAAAGATACTTATGAGATTCTATAATTTTATATTTGTCAAAAATATTTTAATCACATATACTTCATAGCTAAAATGGAGGAAATTAAACTGATTGATTATTCTTTTCATTCATTTCTTGATAATATAACGTGACTCTATCATTTCCTTTAATGCTAACATATGACTTTGAAGATAGGGTGAAATTTGCTCCAATAACTTTCAAATTATTTCTGTCCTAATGTAATTGCTCTTGTAAACATAATGCCCCACTGGTTTATTGATTACAATTATAATGTGCTTTTTATACTCCTGCACTGTTGCCTACCCTTCTTTGGTACATTAACTTACATGATTTAAAACTCATTTTGTTTTTTCTTAACTCTATACTAATAAAATCTTACATTCATTTTTACCAAATGTGATTAGTGACACCACCTAGTAGCTAAGTGCATGGGCTTTGGGATTAGTCAAATCTAGGTTCATATTTAAATGTTGGTATTTGTAAATTTGGGAAATTGTATAATTTAAATTTAGTTAAATTTTACAAGAACAAATCACCACAATTTAAAAATGATAATTAGAGTGTATCACCCTCTTTAAAGTATTATATGTGTAATCAGTGAAAGTTATTTACTACAGTTCTGGCTGTAGGGACTTTCATTGTCTTCTGGCTGATGGTGTCAGCCATTACTAGTATTTACAGTTTGGCCATCTGAGTAATATGATAGTTTCTGAATATTTTCAATGAACAGAGAATTAAAGTTATTTATACATGCTATCTACTTGTCTTATTACTTTCTTTTTCTTTTACTATCATTCTAATTCATCTCATAATTATCAAGGATTGTTCCTGGTTGTATAATATAAAACAAAGCTTACCAAACAGTTTGAAAAACAGAAAACACACCATTAATTCCTGCTAATGGAAACTCCACTTCCAAATTATTGTGATGTATATTGTTTGTGAAAAAACCCTACATTCCTATTTTTATGATATTCAAACAGTGAATGTCTCTATTTTAGGTAATTGAAAATTATTACGAAATATTGATTTTAGGAATGGCCAACTGATCCATAGTGGTACTGATTTTATATGAATTAAAAAATATGAAAGTGATATTTTTAATGTCAATTCATACATCAATTATTTAGTATACATTGAATAGATACTAAGCAATTATCGATAATATGTATAAAATCCAGAACCCACTTATCTCATAAGCTCTCACAATTACTGTGTGGTACGGCTTAAAATATTCTCTGTATCTCTCTTACTGAAAGTAGTTGTCATCACTGTCTAAACATAAACCTTCAATCAAGAAATTATTTATGTTAGAAATGGAAATGACCATTTCCATTATTTTAACTTTTGTCTTTAAATGTTTTTCTAACATAATGTAATTTTGTGTCTTTAGCTTAATTTCTAGGAAAGAAAGAGCTTAGGCATGACTCATTTGAACGTTTCAAAGTAACTAACTGCCTATGTTCAGAACCTCAGATTTGCAGCAGTTAGAACTTGCTTTGAGTTAATGTCTATGGGTATATCACTTTTGAATATCCTAAAATATTTTTTAACTGTGTTGCTCTGTTAAGTCAGAAGTAATTATGACAGTGTTTAGCTTCTTTTTGGTAATTTCATCTTCTCAAAGATCACAAGTTATTGCTAGGCATTTGCAACATGATTATACAAAGGATTAACTGAGTCATTGATTCAACAGGCATTAATAAGAGGTTACTAGTAACATTGTGGTCTGTCTTTTTTATTTTTGTTTTAAAGTATTTTTAGTAATGACAAAAATTTTTGAAT
This sequence comes from Phyllostomus discolor, assembly GCF_004126475.2. NCBI lineage: Eukaryota > Metazoa > Chordata > Mammalia > Chiroptera > Phyllostomidae > Phyllostomus > Phyllostomus discolor. Next base: position 14,122,378 of record NC_040913.2, read on the forward strand.
AGAAGAAAACATATCCAGCCCATATTTATAAGGAAAAATAAAAAATTTGAATGATTACCAACTAAATACCTAAGCAAATAGTTTTTAAGATAATTGAGAATAGTAAGCATAGTTATCTGTTAATGAAGAATGTAAGCTGTCAAAATACACATATAAATACAAAAAAGTGTATTACTTGCACATTCTGTTTGTTTATCTCTTGTAGATCCATATGTGTTCATCCTGTACACAATATTGAATTGTTAATTTATCTTTATAATAATTTTCATGCATTATATTCACTAGTTATGTCATCAAATCTGCATAAAATGGCTTTTAATGTCTAAAAACTTTAGGTTTATAAAAGACAAAAATAAGTGGATTCTCTCTCTAATAATATTGTAAAAATTAGTACATTTAGTTAATTTTCATAACCTGTATTTCAATCAGCATTTGTTGTGTCAGTAACACAAAATCATCATTTATTTCTCAATTACATCTGTAAGTTGGCTGGTGTCAAGTTCATTCAAGTTGACCTCAGCTGGCTTTGAAGACAACAGTGGACCTGGGTCATCTTTAGACATCTAAAATTCTTTTCATCCAGAAGCTACCTACAGTAGGTTAATGTCATGAAAAACTGCAGGAGAAAAGAAGGAACTGCCCAACTTTGCAAGGGTATGTCAAGGTCTCATTTGTACCACATCCTTAACATCACTTTGGCCAAAGCATGTTACCCATATATGTCCTGAGTCTAGCATCAGTGAGTTGGAAGAATACACTCCTTCCGTAGAGACCAAGGTTGGGGGCCAGAGTGCTTGTTTGCTGAATAATAATTGAGCCTACCACTGTCCTGAAAAAATACAAATAACAACTCCATGACATCATGTAGAGGAGAGGAGTTGTACAAGCACTATGAAAGTTCAAAGTACCAAAAGATATGAGGATATATTTATTAATAGTTACTGTTAAATAATACTAAATGGGAACTAATATATCTATTAGTTGTTTCAAACAAAAGGTAACTTATTTAGTAATTTTATAAAATATCTTAGTTCCAACTGACTTTAGCTGGAATCTGGAAATATGTAAAGTGTGGTGAAATGATTATATCTTAACAAAAGTAGAGAACTGACCTTTTGTTCATCTTTGTTAACAGTAATAAAACAACAGTTAGTCTCAAGTTGAATAGAATCTTGATAAAATCAAAGAGTTTAGATAGATAGAAATGATAGCTAGCTAGCCAGCTAGCTATATAAATAAATAGATGTCATTGTTTCCAAACAGTGTGACACCAAAATCAGGTCCAAAAACATGCTTGAGAGTATTTCTGTCATATTTAATTTTATACAATATCACTGTTTGTGTTTTCAATCAGTATTTTACTAAACCTTAAATCAAAAAAATTTGAAGTTATTTTCAAACCATTTAATATGTTTAATTTGATTATCAATATATTTGTAGGAGGTAAGTGTTGAAATGGAGAAAAACTCAAGATTTTATATTTTACCCCATATCATACATCTTATTAAAGAAAGAAACGTATTCCTCCATGTATTAACAACCTTGGTGCATTTTATTAAGATTCACATTGTTCACAAATCCAAAGATCCAAAATTAATTTCAGCATGATCATTTTCTACTCTTTTCTCCAGCAGTCCAATATAATGCCGATTTTTAATTTCAAGAGTTTGAAAGTGAACCTCACAATCAACCTATTTTACTGCTACTGTGGTTCATGTCTTCGAGTTACCGTCTACAGGCGGTTCCTCCCCACCTATCTGGGTTTGTTTTGCCCCCTGCCTGAGGAAAGGTGTCTCTTAATACAAGAGATCAGTGAAAAGGAAAGGAATTCATTATTCATTTGAAATAACACAAACTAAAGTTCCCCACAAATGCACACAATCCTCCCAGCACCTTCCACGTGGCAAAAAGGAGCACTTCCAAAGCCTCGTGGTCCTGACTCTCACCCAAGCCTCATGGTCCCAAACAAGACACCAAAGTCGCGTGGTCCTAAACAGATGTGTGGTCCCAAAAAGAGAGACGCCCAATGGCTGCTGTGCCTCCGTTTAAATCCCAGCACTAATCTTCCTCTGCAGCCCCACTTCTGGCTCCTCCCACAATTGGCCACAGCTGCCCGCATTCTGGGCAGGTGTGGCCCTGTGGTGTGGAGCCAATCATCTCCAAGCTCTTCTGGACTCTATTACAAACCCCTACTTGGGGCTCCCCTCTTGGCTGCACCCTGTTACACTTGTGCACTCTGTCTTGCATGCTGCACCTTGTTATATCAGTGCAGTCCATATGGCTCTCGTCAACTTTCGAAATCAAATCTTTTCAAGTGTTTAAATTATAGTATTTTATGGAGAATGTTTTAATTTCAGCCATTATCCTTTAGCGTAATCATGAGATAACCATTAATGTGACTGTTCATCATAAAGTTAAAATGATACTCAGAGATGACAGCTCTTTCAACAGCTCTGTCTCAGTTCTAGTTGTTACTCTTTCTTTCCCATTGGTATAGCAGTTATCTCTTTGTACATGTATTCACCATTTTCCCCTAAGTATGTATGTATATTCATGTATTTAAATATAGACATGCCCACCATCAGTTTGTGAGTGTGCTTTCTTTCTATGAATGTGTATATGTTAAATATAAGGTATACTTTGAATTTTAGTACAGTCGTCCCTTGCTATATCATGGTTCACTCATTGTGGCTTTACTGTATGGTGGTAAAAATACCCACAATACAGTGAACCCTCAATGAGTGAACCGTGATATAATGAGGGATGACCGTATACTTCACTGGTGAGTACACATATAGAATTTTATATGTTGTTAAAATTACGTAGGCTGAAGAGTGTAGAAAGTATTTAAGAGCATATGAAGTGTTTATAAGAGTGTGGGAAAGGTTTATAGGAGTGTGGGAAGGGTTTATAAAGCCTTAAAATATATATAAATAATAAAATAAATATAACGCCACTACTTTGCAGATTTTCACCTATCGTGGGGGGCTCAGGAACATAATTCCCACAATAGGTGAGGGATCATTGTATTCATATTATTATAATTTTAATAATTTGAAAATTTCACATATGTATGTATATTTGAGTTATTTCCATAAGAATACACTGTGGTAATGCATTTCATGATATGGATGTATCCTAAGTTTTTTAATCATTTTAAAATAATCTGTATTTATGCTTTTTTTATTTTTTTACTACTAGAAACAATGCTTCCCCAGGTGTTAGTGTACATATCTCATCATTTGACTAACTTGAGAATCAACAAAAAAAATAATTGCTCAATATGAGACATGCACTATTCTAATAGTTTTAGTCAAACTACTTTCTGTGGAGCAATCCAGTGTTTACTCTCAACATCAGTCAGCCTTGTTAAAAGCTGATGGCTAAAATATGCTAATGATGTTCTAATCTACATTTTATTTATTACTAACGAAATAGTGTACCAGTTTATTGACCAAATTTATTTCCTTATTTTTGGCTCCATCTGATCATTGTTTCCCAATTACACAAGTTGATTTTATTTCCTTTATTTGCTTTGTAGGAAACATTTATGTATTCTGGATATCAATCCTCCGTGTGTTAACAGGTGGCAAATGTGTCTTCTCAGTCTGTTGCTTGTCTTTTAACAATGTTTATGGTACAGTGGAATTTTGTGAAGTAACCAAGCTTATTAATGTATACCTTATGACTTTTGTTTTTTGTGCTTTATTAAAATTTTCCCATTGTCACAGATATTGTGTGCTGATTTTATTATCATTCTTGTAGGAATTTTAAAGCATATACTTCAGACCCAGAATGTTTGGTTAACACCCCGGTATGCTATTTAGTAACATCATGACATTGGGCAAGAAACATAATCACTCCATGATTCAGTTTTCCAAACTATAAAATTGTTATTATAAACATAAATAACATGCATGCTTATTATGGTGATATAGTGACTCAGAGGAAAACATGCTCACTAAGCATATTGTGAGTGGCATGCACTCTATTATGAAATTTTTTTTTTTTAATTTAACTCTCCAAATTTTCACACCTGGCTTGGGATATCACATAGGTTAAATGCAACTGAAATATGTGCATAGACCATCTCCAAAGTGTTTATTTTATTTCCTGTTAGGTTGTATTACCAACCAAACAGCCTATTGTGTAAACAATTACTTGATAACAAGACTTTTGGTTCTAGCTATAATGGAGTAGTTTACATCACAATAATCATTCCAATGAAACTAACAATGAAATCTGAATAAAATGAAACATAAAAGCATATATACTATAATCAAAGGAGATAAATCAAGGAGGCCTAGTTGGAAAAGGCCAATGTGAGGACCCTGAAGGAAGCCTGTTTTCCTGTGTGAGGTATTTGACAACACGTACGTAAAAATGAAATGAAGAATGGGACCTCCATATCTTCCTTTAAGATGGATCCTTGCTTAGCAGGCCAGCATTTTTAGTTTAGAACTAGGTCAAAGTCTTAGTTATAAAGGTGAAACAAATTAATTGCATACCAATGGAGAAAACCTTAACCTTGAAGTATGTTAACACCTGATTGACAAAATGTCTATGCCCCTCGTCTAACTTTCCAGAATAAAAGCAAACACCGTTTAGAGAAAGGTGATGTTTTCCAGCAGCAGCAGCAGTATGCACGTCCTGGCTTAGGTTTAAAGGTGGAAAGGTACTAGCACTTCTGTAGGTTCAGGAGAATGAATAGATACTTTGTGGCATACTAACAAAGTAGCTTAAGTATCTGTGGATTTGAAAGTTTCTGAGTAAGTCTGGAAAAAACTTAGGGCTCTGGGATAAGACTAACACTTGAGAAATTAATTCACAAGAACATAGATGGTCACAAAACTCTAGAAATACTAACTCAACTCTGGAGGTATGTACTTTATATTTCAAGGGAAAATGACATCAGGGAGCTTGGAAACACTTCTAGGTAATAAGAGGTGTGAAGACATCCAGGTTCATCCTCTCATTGGAGAGAAATATTTACATCCTGAATGGCTAGATAGCCCAGTGATATTTTAATCTCAACTCCAAAGAGCAAAGATTTGTTTCCCTTCTTTTCAAAAGGAATGGGGAGAACGCTGTCTCTTTTCTATACAGAAGCAGTGCAAATAAATTTTTCTCCATTTTTTCACCTGTGGTGGATGAGGTCACTCACTGGAGAATTTCCATTCTGGTTTGTATTACTTTGTCCAAATGGTACACCACTGGGTGGGGGGCAGTTAAATGTGGTTATCACTGTGTACATAATAATGGATATGTAACTAGCCAAGAGCACTTAATATGCACATTCAGAATAAAATTCATATAGATCAAATTATGACATGAAGAGTTTATGATTCTGTATATTTGTTAACCAGATATTTCTTCATATATTGTATGAGATCCTCATGCATTCTAGATACCAATATTTTAACAGGTGTGATTTTTGCAAGTTTTCTCTGAGCCTTTGGCTTATTTTAAATTTTATTGAGTGTCTTAATAAAGCAGAAGTCTTTGATGTTGATAACTACAATTTATTAATATTTTACTTTATTGTTTATGCTGCTGTTTCTATGTAATAAATATATGCTGACTTCTTTTACATTTAATTTGAGGATTAACATACAGATGTCATAAATGATGCAGTGATCAAGAATACACTTCCCCTTTTTTTTGCTTATATATCTCCAATAGTTGCATGTCTTTTTGTTGGAAAGATTTACCTCTCTCTAGATGTGGGTACTCAGTTCTTTCCATAGATGCCTGTGTCTGTCGAGGGTGACCAAACATCTGAGTTTTCTTTTAAATGTCATTTCAATTAACAAATTTTAGGTTGCTAGTAAAGAGAATCACATTTACTGGTTGTGTGTTTGCTTGTATGTTTTTTATTACCACACTTCATGATTAGTTTTGTCTTGGCTGGTGCAGCTCAAGTGGATTGAATGCCAGCCTGCAAACCAAAAAGACACCGGATCAATTCCCAGTCAGGGCACATGCCTGGGTTGTGGGCCAGGTCCCCAGTTGGGGACATGCAAGAGGCAATCACACATTGATGTTTCTCTCCCTCTCTTTCTCCCCCGCTTCCTCTCTGTCTAAAAATAAATAAATATTTTTTAAAAAAGCAAAAAATAAGTCTTAAAAAATTAAAAACTCATTAGTACTCAATATACTATGGAAATATAATCAATGCAAATGGTTAATATTTTTCTCAAAGAGTTTTGGTAGATAAATACAACTAAATGAACACTTCAACACATTTCACTGATATCTTAATTATATATAGCTTTAGATATAATTTTACATATTCTGTATTGTGAGAACCTGAGCAAAATAATAAACATATTCATTATTTAAATCAGGTGGAAGAATAACATACATTGAAAATATGCAAAAAATAATATAGGAAGCACATAAACCATAACATTTTATAGACCATGACTAAGTTTTGAGATACAAAAATTATTATTCTACATATGTAAAAATATTATCCCTTTGTGTGCAAGCTAGAAATTTCGATTTTTGAAATAAGTTTTCTTTTTTCTACTTTAAAATGCTGTTAGAATGTGGTTGGGCAGCAATTCAATGGCAATTTTGAGCTCGCCTTTCCTATAATTCTGTAACGATCATAACATTGATTGAACCGAACAAAAAATGCCAAAATTCGGCTATGATATAAAGGAATATTGGTTAAACTATTCACAGAATTGCCCTCAAAATCACACTTGGCATTTTCCTCTAATTTTTATTGTTGTTTTGCAGCATTTTCAATTCGTATGTTAATCTTGCCTCCTATGTCAAGTGCAGATGCAGTGTGTAATCACTACTTTTCAGAACAGTAGTAGTTACATCCACACACTGCTTATGGCTTTATAATTAGAGGACTAAATGGAAAGGAAATCGCTGTAGTTCATTTTAAGCAAGATAATGTAACTATTTTTCTTTTTTTTCCAAAATGAATCACTGACCTTGGGATAAAAGCATTATTTGGACATATATTCTCAAAATGATGCATTATTTTCAGAATGTTCTGACACTTTGACTGGTTTAACTTTATTTGTAAGCTACAGAGTTGACAAATTGCGCTAATATCAATATCACTGCCCTATTCTGTCCACGCACTCGTATTTTGCTCATTATTTTATAAAAAGGCATTCTATTTTATAAATGGACTAGTAGCAAGGCATATTAAAGCATTCACCAAGACAGAAATTCATTTCATATCTAAGAGCCATCCATGCTCAACTTTTAAAAAAACCTGATAGATAGATAGATAGATCCTCTCTATTTTTATTTCTTAAAGTAGATTTTATTGATTATGTTATTGCAGTTGTCCCAATTTATTTCTCCCCTTTATCCCTCCTCCACCCTGTGCCCCCCACCCTCCAGCATCCCCCCTTAGTTCATGTCCATGGGTTGTGCATATAAGTTCTACTCTATTTCCTATACTACTCTTAACCTTCCCTTAATTCATGCTTACCAATTATGCTTCTTATTCCCTGTAGTTTTCCTCCCCCATTCTACCCCTCCCCCTACCTGCTGATAAACCTCCATGTAATCTCCATTTCTGTAATTTTGTTCCTGTTCTACTTGTTTGCTTAGTTTTTCTGTTTGTTTTCTTTTTTAGGTTCAGGTGTCAATAGTTTTGAGTTTGTTGTCATTTTACTGTCCACATTTTCTTTATCTTCTATTTCTTTGATAAGTCCCTTTAACATTTAATATAATAAGAGCTTGGTAATAATGAACTAATTTAACTTTTCCTTATCTAAAAAGCACTTTACCTGTCCTTCCTTTCTAAATGAAAGCTTTGCTGGATAGATTAATCTTGGATGTAGTTCCTTGCCTTTCATGACTTTGAATACTTTTTCTAGACCATTCTAGCCCATAAGGTTTTTATTGAGAAATCAGCCGATAATCTTATGGGCACTCCTTTGTAGGTAACTGTCTCCTTTTCTCTTGCTTCTTTTAAGATTCCTTCCTTACCTTTATTCTTGGGTAATGTAATTTTGATGTGCCTGGGTGTGTTCTTCCATGGGTCCCATTTCTTTGGGACTGTCTGGGCTTCTAGATTTCTTGGAAGTCTGTTTCCTTTACTAGATTGAGGAATTTTTTCAAATCAGTTTTGAATTTCTTGCTCTTCTTCTTCTCCTTCTGGCACCCCTATAATTTGTATATTGGAACATTTGAAGTTGTCCCAGAGGTTCCTAAGCCTCTCCTCATTTTTTTGAATTTTTGTTTCCTCGTTCTGTTTCAGTTGGATATTCGTTTCTTTGTTTTGTTCCAGATTGTTGATTTGAGTCCCAGTATCCTTCCCTTCACTGGTGGTTCCCTGAATGTTTTAATTTATTTCACTTTGTATAGCCTTCATCTTGCAACTGAACTCAGTTGTTTCTGTGAACATCCTGATTACCAGTGTTTTGAACTCTGCATTAGATAGGCTGTCCATCTCGTCATCGCTTAGCTCTCTTTCTGTAGTTTTCATCTCTTCTTTCATTTGGGCCATATTTCTTTGTCTCAGTGCACCTGTTAAGTTGTAAAGGGGCAGAGCTTTAGGTATTCACCAGGGTGGGACAACCCTCTTTGCTGCATTGTGGTGCTGTCTCTGAGAGCGAGGTCAGAGAGAGAACAATGTTTCTTTAACTCCTTATCTGTCAGAGTCCCATGCAGTTTGATTTTTGGGCAGTTCTTGTTGTTCATTGTTTTGAAATTGGTTGTAATAAATGATAATTAAATAATAATTCTAAATTACTCAATTTGCTCACTCATCTTAAAATGATTTTCAGTAATGATGGGTATCTAGATAAATTTAAGACATATTGGAAATGAAGTGAGAAGCTGAATATTCATACACATTTTTAAAAGTATATAGCAAATATGAGAAGTTAGAGACTGAGGCTATTATAAACTTCATCAAATATTGGATTTTGAATGAAAGACATAAATTGCAAATTATTTTTGGCACTTAAACACTCTGAAATTCAGACAGCATATGCTAACAGATTTGTGCCATATTGAGTCGGAAATGATTATATGTAACCATAATACCGACTGCTAAGTAGTAAGATCAATCACATTATTGCATTGAAAAAACAGAATAGCAGTCACAATAATAAGAATTCAGAATTATGTATTAAAAATAGAATTGTACAGGATTTTATTATCATATATATATATATATGTCTCACTTTATGTTTAAAAATTGCTAAATCACATGTGATTACACAAAGATTTGAATTATCAAGGACTATCGATTTAGACTACAATCGTAGATTTTACCATTCTTCAGATTTATTATTTAGAAGTACAAATAATTGCAAGCCACACATACAAAGGGAGAGAAATAGGACTGTGAATTCAGCTCCCCACGTCTGCTCATGTGTTACAATTCACTGTCTTCTGATTAAGATTCCAGTTGGGGTGGTATGTCACTTTCCCATTATTAAATATCCTCCCTTTTTTTTCAGAAAGTGCTTTTTTCCCTCAGTTCTAGGTTCTCCTACTTGCAAACATATGACTTTCATTTACGTAGGACTTGAATTCTGATGTAGTAAAACCATGACGCTTCACTTCACTGTTACTAACATTCACAATGCCCGGAAGAGTGTAGTTCCATAAGGTGGCATTTTCCAACACCAGAGCGGAGGCACATAAAAGTGACCAAAGGCATCCCTGACTGGCATGGCTCAGTTGGTTGGGTGCCATACTGTAAAGCAAGTTTGCTAGTTCGATTCCCAGTAAGGGAACATAACTGGGTTGCAGGTTCAATCCCTGAATGGGGCATGTAGAACAGGCAACAAAATGTTGCTCCTTCTTCACATTGATGTTTCCCTCTTTTTCTCCCCAACCAGGTCCCTTCTCTCTAAACATAAATTAATAAAAATTTTTAAAGAGGTTACAAAAGGCTTATGTTTTGTTTTTAAAAATGTCCTCATCAAAATTTCTGCCAATTTGCATAACTACAATCTTAATTTTGTCTTTTTAAATTTTACCTTACTCAGTGTGGGAAGAACACTGCTTAAAATTGCTGGTTATTGGCTATTCATCACTAAGCCATGGGGCAAATGTATTTGCTGAATATACCGTCGAGCTAGATGTACCGTTATGCATATTCATGAAAGCATTGATAGAAATTAATTCAATGTTTATGATAATTCCAAACCAACTTACATTTGTCAAAAATTATAAGATAGGTATGACATGAGCCCATAACAATTTCCCTTGTCCTGTTTTTCTTATTACTTTCTTTACCTCTCCTCTTTCATGAATTTCTGGCATTTGGTCAATACCATTCAGAAATAACTGCTGCTGCTGAATTTCATTTAGAGAAAATGACAACACACATCCATGGCTGTGACATTTAACCCACTAAATAAAAAAGTAAAAGAGCATATTCACAAATGCCTTCACCAACCTAGCAAGCAAGAGATGATTGGCTCGGGGTATATAGAGAATATTTGAAAACAACTGTACTATTATAAGCCTGCAAATACTGAGACCCTACAGGAAATTATAACTTATTCATATGCTAATGCATTCATTTTAAGAGAATAGTGATAAACTCTGTAGGTCTTTTACAAATTTACACCTTTAAATTTTCAGGGAGTCGTGCATTATAAATTATTTTATTCTAAATTTCTTCTAACATAAGCAATCCCCATCCAATGATTTGGAATCTGCTGGGAACAATTCCATAGATTACAATCCTTCTTCTAGGAAATACTATTAGCATATTTGCCAGGAATTTTGTGATTTTGGTTTTCGAGAAGCTTCCTTCTTTTTTATTGCAGAAGTGATCCCATTAAAGGGACAGGTTCCCTGGCTGTTTAACCATTTTGTACTCATTAGATAGTACTAGCTAACTAATACTAGAAGCAAACTAATCAGTTAAAAGGTCCTAACTGCAAAAACGGAATTTCCTGGAGACATAATTCTGCCTCGAGCCCTAGCCTGTGGGCCTGCCCTACAGATTTAGAATTTATCAGGCCCTCCAGTCTCATGAGCCCATTCCTTAAACTAAGTCTCTTCTCTGGGAAGGTCAGTATGTCCTCTTAGGGTCGTTCAGCTAACTGAATGTGTGACACTCACCTTTTCAAAGGCAATCTTATTTAAAATCAGCTGATTATAGATGTTGACCATACATGCAAAACACCTTCAAGGCAAAAACTTAGTGTTTCCATAAAAAAAAAAACACACACACAAAAAAACAAAAAAACTTGGTGCTATAGTTTAGCCAAGTACACACACAAAACATACCATCACAGGACATGGGCCCAAACATGCAAAAGACCATCCTGTCAGAGAATAGTCCACACTTGTTTCTAAATTCACAAATCCCACTTGATGATGGATTTCTGTCGGCAAGCCTGATTTTATAAGATGATTGGTTAGAAAATATTCTGCTGTTTGAAACAATTGCCATCCAGAAACTCATACTCCACTAGTGTCCTAGAAACACTGTCTCACTAGTGTTTCTCTAGAAATACTATTTTTGTTAAGCTTTGCTCTCTGTGGTGACAGGGAGCATTTTCCAAAAATGGCCACAGGAATGCCTCCCATCTTACTTTCTATCATGTTTCCATGGCATGTTTTTCCCACTGACAATAGTATAGAAAAAGGCTATTATATAATTTTATCAAAATATTGATTTTGAAATGGATGATGTGTCTTGATGTGAGATATTTGGCATTTAAATACTCCAATTCATTTTAAGTGGCTTTCTATTTCTGCTTTTGTTAGATTTATATTTTCTCATTATTCTTAAAGTACTTAATCTAAAATTTCCAACAAATTTTTTTCACTTAATGGACTCGCTTCCAAATGCTATCACCTCTACATTACACTGTACTGGCTGTTCTCTGGTAATCCACACTCTGCTTTTTGCCTCCCCTGTCTGTCCATGTGACTCAGTAGAGTTCTGAGCTTTTGGAACCAGGTGAAATGCACCTGTGAATTCACAAATGCCTCAGGGGTAACAAATTTTAGAATGCTTGTTTTTCTCAACTTTTTTTTACTTCTCCATGGGAGTTTGTTTCCCTCACATTTCATGAAGTTTCCCTTTCTATTTGATTGCATTACCACTTTATATCAAACTGTTGTATTATAGAGGCAGATTTCTTTCTCCCGAATGTTAGATGTCATTCCCTGAAACAGTGAGATGTCATTCCCTGCCTACAGACACAACAAAAACTTTATCACCATGAATGAAAATTTTGCACACATGTTGTCAGTGGCTTTGTTACACAGCTTTTGATGACCCACAAATGCATTCTGGCTAATGTCTTTTTGAATAGGGGATTCAAGTATTATCAAGTAGGAAATCCTAAACCTTAGTACAGTATGAACACTTATCTGCCTTGTTCTGGGTTAAGAGAAAAAAATTGGGACTGAGATCTCATTCTTTTTCTGATCTCCCATTTATAGTTCACCCTTTTAAAACTATATTTATTTATATAAAATATAGCTCCAAAATTCTGCTAGATTTCCATATTTATTTTCACTTGGCTTTTCGGTTGAAGAAGGCATTTAAGATTCTAAATGATACTTAAAAATAACATGCCTGCATTGGTGAAAACCTTAAATTCAACCTTCATAAATTAAAAACTTGGTACTTCCAAATTCTGAGCATTTGGCAGTGCCTGGGGATGGAGACACCAAGCAACCTCCTCACTTCCTATGGCTCTGCTCTTCTTATAGGCTTAGATTGTATCTTCCTGGTGTCAGATAAACTTGGGTATCTACTTTCTAGATTCTGAAACTCTCATGACACCTCTTCTCTCATTTACCCACTTTTTGAGTTTTGACCTCTTATTACAATTGATAATAACTTTCTATTATGGAAAACATTCATGTTTATACTTTCACACCCTTTGTTAAATTTATTCCTAGTTTGTTTTTAAACAACTGTAAATGGGATTGTTTTCTTACTTTACCCCCTTGAAAGTTGCATTATTGTTTTATAATAATGCAACTATATTCTGGATGTTTACTTTGAATCTGCTACTTTACTTTATTTATTAGTTCCACTAGTTTTTTGGTGGAATCTTAAGACATTGGAAAAGGAATTGAAATAAAAATAATTTCAATTTTTAAAAATAAATAAATATCATTAGGGTTATCATTAGGTAGTGATGGCAGAGTAACACATATGCCCTGAACTCCATGCTAATTGCTAAAATGATACTGGGCTGGAGTTAAGGTATGACGAAGAATTTGGCTCTACACCTACAACACCCAAGGATTGGAAACAATACTTATACTTGACATTCATGTGGTAGGCGCTTATTAACAAGACCAGCCTCATCTGAAGATGCCCATTAGGGAAAACAAAATGAGTTTACCATTATTTCTCTTGACCCTGTGCCATTTTCTCCCTCTCCAGCTCTAGGTTCTCCTACGTGGAGACAAATGACTTGAATTCTCATTCAGGAAAACCATGGTACTTCATCTCCCTGGAGCTGACACTTAGGATGCATAGTACAGTGTGGTTCTGGAAGATGGCACTTCCCAACACCAAGGCACAGGCAAATGGATGTGACCAAAGGCTATGTCTTTGTTTAAAACGGTTTTCTCATCAAAAGGAAGTTATGAAAATTTGAATGACTACAATCTTCATATTGCCTTTTAAAATTATTTTCTTTAAAATTGTTACATTCCCCCATGTGGGAAGAGCAGTATTTAATATTGTTGGTTATGGACTATTTATTACTAAACCATGGGACACAAGTATTTGCAGTATATGCTGTCAAGCTAAATGTCATTTTATACATATTCATGAAAGCATTAATAAAAATTAGCTCTCATCATTTAGCTGTGTCTTTTAAGATGCATTCTAATATTCCATTTTTGAAGAAGATATATAATTTGCACATTAAAGCAAATGACATGGAATAAGTCTTCAGCAGTTGCCAGATAATCCAATCAATTATCAGATACTGTGAATAGCTTGAACTCTCTAATTTCCTATCCACTACTCTGGCTTATATAAATATCTTGACTGCCCAAAGAGAAATGCAAAATTCATCACATAAGCTAGTGCATTTTAATTGTGATATCAGACAGAGAAATAAAATGCAGTTCCGAGTGCTCATGTTAAATGTTTCTTGTATGGATTTCTTATTTATCCTTGCTCTCATCCAATGATCTGATATAATAAAAATCACATTAAAGAAGTATATTTCACAACACTGATTTCACAGAGAAACAATCTTAGAAAAAGGATATAATAATGAAGCTCAGAAAGTTGGAGAAAAACTAAATTCTATAAAACAGTATTATTATGGGAAAGCTTTTTTGGTACCATACTGTTGAAACAGGTTTCAAATACTGATTCTTGAGTCAGTAGTTCCAAGAAAATTATCTGTGCAACAGAGACATTAAGAAGAACATCAAGTGTAGGTGTCAGAGAAATGCCTTGTAAGGAGACAAACATTTTTTTAGAGGAGTGGGCAAAGGCTTTAAAGATATATGTTAGTAAAAGACAAAGACAGAAAGACAAAAGATGCAGAAACCAAGGCAAAAGAAAGTGAAGAAAAGTGGGAAGATTAAATGTTTTGGTAAGAAAAATTGAATCAATTTTTCTGTAGGTAGAGGTCCAAGTGTCTCCTACATTTGTCAAAAAATCATAAGATATGTATGACATGCTCCCTGATCAACTTCCCCTGCCCTGTTTTTCTTATTACCTCCTTTACCTCTCCTCTTTCATGGGTTTCTGGCATTTGGTCAATACCATTTGGAAATATCTTCTGCTGCTGAATTTCACTTAGAGAAAGTGACAACACACATCTGTGACTGTGACATTTAACCCACTAAATATAAAAATAAAAGAGCATATTAACAAATGTCATCACCAACCTAGGAAGCAAGAGAAGATTGGCTCAGTGTATATTGAGAATATCTGAAAACAAATGTACTATTATAGGCCTGTAAATGAGACCCTACAGGAAATTATAACTTATTCATATGCTAATTTAATCACTTTGAGAGAACAGGGATAAACTTTGTATATCTTTTATGAATTGATAAGTTCAGTAATTCTTTCTTTAAAGTTCCATGCCAGCCCTGGCTGGCGTAGCTCAGTGGATTGAGCACGGGCTGGGAACCAAAGTGTCCCAGGTTCGATTCCCAGCCAGGGTACATTCCTGGGTTGCAGGCCATAACCCCCAGCAACCACACATTGATGTTTCTCTCTCTCCCTCTCCTTCTCTCTCTCTCTCTCTCTCTCTCTCTCCCCACCCCTAAAAATAAATAAATAAAAATCTTAAAAAAAAAAACAATAAAAAAAAAGTTCCATGCCACTATAGTTTCTCTGATTTGTGAAATTATTTTACATTATATTATAATCATGCATTATTGAGTGGGGGCAATGATTTATTTACATTGACTCATGTCAGAGACTAAGTGATATTACCAAAATGTCTGTGGTGAAATAAAACAACGTAAGAATCAACAAAAGCTAATTCTGTCTCTGAGATTTTAAATATTTGTTTGTTGTGGAGAAAATGTATATGTAATTCAAATATCACACCCCTATAAAATAGAAGGGAATTGAATTGTTACCACAGTCTCACCCACTGGGTTTCAGGAATGCCTACTGTACTAGGTAACATCATATATCTATAGCTAATTCACACTTTCTTTAGCCCTTAAACAATGGAACTTAGTGCTTTGTAATAAGATAGAATTTTAAAAGGAAATGAAAACTGTGTTATATATGTATACAAATGTAACAACGAGAGGTTGGTAATAACTCCCTTGCTTTCTCCTTGTTGACACGTGTCCTTGTAGTGGAAGATTCTCATAGGTCAAAAATGTTTCTTCATAGGAGACATGTGATGTGCTTGAAGCATTGTTTATTAAGCACTCCTTTTGAACTGTCTCTCGGCTGTGCAGAAGCCCACGTATCTTAATTATCATAGAGTTTAAGAAGTGCATTTGTTTCTAATTCTATACTAAAGGTACTAATATAAAGCTAACTGTAGGAGCCAATGTCTTTGTAGACTCAGGACATTGTACTTTCTCTCAAATTTTATTTAATGTTAAAAAAAGGCTAAGAAGGAAAAAGGGGTGTACATATACCTGTTCTTATTTTCATATTTCTGGTTAATGTTTCAGGTACAAAGAAAATCCTTATATTTATTCAACTGCTTTCTATCACTTAGCAACATATAATTAATAAATTATTACATTCATCTAATTTAACCCTGCTGAAAATTCAGTTAGCTTTTTTTTTTTATTAATCCTGCCAGGCCTGGCAGAAAGAGATGATAGAAATAGTTTATTTCAAGATAATGAGTTTACTACTTACAGCAGTGACTGCACAGTTGAGTAGAGCTGAAATGGATTGTGAATTCCTGGGGACAAGCAGTAGCTAGAAGCTATTATCGTACCTAGCTTGACAGGGAAGAGATTACTTTTATCAGACCTTACAGTAAGCATCTTAAGCCATGGAAGTGGGGCCACCCAGATGCCACTGTTACCATAGAAAATGTAACCATTGACAAAACAATGTGTCACCATGGAATATATACCAAGCACTTTCTGTCCCCCTGAACTTTGGCCAAAACTAGAACCAATGGAAAGGGGATCTAAAGGTTAGCTTTCTAGGGCACAGAAAAAAAAATGGTGAAGAATCATTCTGCACAGACCACTGAGTAAATTTATAACAGCCACGTACTAAAATTAAACACATAGTCTGTATCTAAATATTAAACATTTAAGTCAAATAAAGCTTATACACACATTGAAACTATTTTTATTACAACTTATGTCTGAAGGTTAAATGATTACGTAAATTTTAAGAAACATGTAATTCATAGTTCAAACAACTTGAGATTTTATTATGTTTATTTTAATTTTAATAACGGTTGTCTGAAAAGAATAAAATGAACAGACTCACTGCTTCATGAGCAACTCTCATTCCTGTAAAATGAACGGACAAGGTTACTATATCTACCTAGCTATTGTTCTACCTTTTCCTTTCATTCTGGGTCATTTCTCTTTAGGGCAAAGCAACTTTCTTTTTCCTTAACAAAAACACACCCTGACTACTTTGTATACAGGGTTGTTCCTCTCTACCATCAGTATTCTTATTTATAAACACCAGTGATAACTTTTATCCACAATGACTTCTTTTTCACAGTGAACACCAAGAGATGGATTGCTGTGAGCTTTCATGCACCAACATTATGAAGCAGGCTGAAAGAGCTTGTGAATACATATTGCACAAGTTTTTGTAGACATATGAGTTATATTACAAATATTGAAAGAAAATATTAAAAGAAAAAATTGAACAATGACATTAACATACCAGAATATATTCACTATATAAAAGAAGTGCAAAGTATACCATTTTTCTTATAAAGTTTCCAAAGAGATGATACTTTATGTACAATTATATATTATACTTTAACAAATAAACTTATAATTTTACATAAGAATATTCAGAGCAACCACTTGTGAGTTCTTAAATTCTCGTGAATTTAAAATACTTTTAAATTCAGTTAATGCAAATTACCAAAGAAAATTTGAGTGTAAATGTGTTTCTTCTTTTCCCCCTCCTCTTTCTCTCCTCCCTTTTCTCCTTCTTTTCCTCCTCCTCCTCTTCCTCCTCCTCCTTTGTCTTCACCTTTGCCTTCTCTTTCTTCTTCATCATAATGATATTTTTGCTAAACCACATAAAACTGTTTGTACTGAAAGTCAAATTTTTGGAAATTACTTGTACTTCAGTATAAGAGGAAAAAACAGTTAAATACCAACTCCTTAAATTTGCCTTATCTACACTATTTACAACTGTTTCTATATTTTAAAATAACTACCTTAGAACCCTGAAAAATCTGTGAAAATTTTATTTTAAATACTTTTATTATTTATCTAAAAGTAAGTTTAAGACTTTTTTTATTTTTAAAGGGAATTCTATTAATTTATGTTATCGCCAAGGTACAAATGAATCTCAAAGGAAATATTAGAATTAACCTTTTTCAAGTTTACAAATGAGATATTCACAAGCCATATCTAACAGTTTATTTTGAGAATAATTAATGGTAATGGGTATCCAAGGAAAATCATTGCTATATAAATTAGAAGTACTATAGGTAGTATTCATCAGTTGGAGTGGGTTGGAGGCAAGTAGCAATCTCAGCGAAGACCACTTAAGTGTGATCTCTGAAACTGTTGTTTAGGGGTGCTTCAAACACCAATTGGCCACTTAAACAAAGAGCTATATTTTTTTTCAAATAAAACAATGTGACATGCAGATAAAACACAGGTTTAGCTTCATGTCCTTAAGGTGTGATGGTGGAATGCTTCCATGTTGTAGAAGAAACCCACTTTAAGGCAGCTTTTTGAGTAAATATACACAGTATGGAACTAAGGTTCCATACTGTAAAGGTTCCAACAATAAATATTGCAAGTCAATTTGGTTTATTTTTACATGCAATTAAAATTGTAATTTAAAAAATTGCATTAATTAGTTACTTTCTGGTATGTAGTTATAAACACCTCAGTTGTCCAGTGAATGAATATGTGTGTGTGTATGTGTGTGTGTTTGAGCATCAAAGTGACAAATGGAAGATGTAATGTGATATGAGCCCAGAGGCCAAAGTCACTTGCAAAATGAAATTATGACAAATATGTGTGTGTGTATGTGTGTGTATATATATTTTTCATTTGCTGGACAACTGAAGTGATTATTATATATACATATATATATATATGTATATATAAAATCAGTATTAACTCCATTATTGTTGTTACCTACTACACTAGTTGGGAAAAATTAGAATATATCACCTGTGTATTGTCTTAGTGTGATTAATGGCTCAAAATAGCCACACAGATGCTATTGTTCTCTATAACTTTAAAATACTTGAATTTAATTTGTGCAGATTTAGTTTATTAGAAATAGATAACAGATAAAGTAAAATTTTGAATAGTATCATTATTTCAATAATTATTCTTAAAAAACTTTTCTTATGATTATAAACATTTTAAGAGAAAATATTGTAGACAGATAATTAAATTTGCTAATTTAAATTAAATATCAAATTCCTGCTGTATTGTATTTTACTTTAAATATAAATTTAAATTTGAGGGAAAAATTGAATACACGCATTTTATTATATGAGAGCTGAATAGAGTCCATAGAAGTACTAGCAGAATGAAAAATGAACAAATAAAATAAAACGGGCTGGAAAGTCACATTGAGATAAGATGTTTATTCCCACTTACCTCTACCCTCATAATCAGTCAAACATGCAAAATTAATTCAAGCCTTATTATATTTTATTTCGACATCTAAGATAATTGTGGATGGCTTTCCAATGACAAACCAAATGCATCATGAAAGGAAACTATCTTAAAATATAATGTAAAATAAAAGAGAAGAAAATGAGAATGTTAGAACAAATTTGAGAGGCCAAGCAAAAATTCAAAATAAAGGAGTGAAAAAAGTTAAAACTTCAAGAACACAAGTGCATGTTATTTGGTAAGCTTGATTTGTAATGAGTCAGTTGCATGTTTAAAAATACCGTTCTTGCCATTCAAATAATTTGCTTTTCAAAAAGGGCAGGTCATCTGAATTTTTTGTTATATTAAGCCTAATAGAAATAATCAAAATAAAATATACAGAGATGTTTCTGTAAGAAAAATAAATCCACTTACTGGACACTATTTTCTCATAGGCGGTTAATGCAGTTTCTCAGAAGTGCCAAAAGCGCCAAAGCTATAAAGAGATTTAGCCAACATTAGTGAAGGGTCTTGAATTAAGATGAACTAGAAACTTCCAGAAAGCTCTTTTGATTACTGGTAGTGAAATTTATTCATGACAACCGTGGGTCCAAAGGTAGTGTCCCATGAAATAATTATAGTATTTCCACAACAATAAATTATAAAAGGATATCAGTAAGATGGTTTTAGGTGAGTACATGTGTATCACTTACATTTCTGTCAGGAAAGAAACCTCTCTGGGTATTTAGAAGAAATTTAACACACTGCTTTTTGACATAGTAGGTTGAGAAGGTGAATCTGTGTCTGTGAAGCAATCCAGTCCTGTGATAGGACTCTTCTCCCTCTCCTAGGGTGAGGTGACAAATGGGAGATGTAATGTGAAATGAGCCCAGAAGCCAGTCTCTTGCAAAATCTGGAATTATGACAGATCTGTCCAGCGCAAACTGTGCTATGGACTGAATGCGCCCCCCTCCCCAGGCTCCTGGTCATATATTGAAGCCTAATCCCCAGTGAGGTAGGTAGGATTTTGAGGATGGGCCTGTGGGAGGTTATTAGGTCATTAAGAATAGAGCCCTCATGAGTGGAATTGGTGCCTCTTTACAAAAGAGAACCCAGAGAGCTCCTTCACTGCTTTGGCCTTGTAAGAACATAGAGAGAAGACAGCCATAAACCAGCCAGAAAGCAGGCTCTCATCAGCATGGAATCTGCCCCTGCCTTGGTCTGCTCGTGCTTAAGAACTGTGAGAAATAACTGTTTACTGTTTAAGCCACTCAGTCTATGGTATTTTTGTTATAGGGAACCCCAAAAAGACAAACTACAAACTACAACCATATACCTTTCACAGCTACTGTTAGAGATGCAACCAAAGTTTAAGAAAGAAGAAAGAAATCCATGAGCTCCTTCCTCCTTCATATCCCCCAACTTCTCACACTCCCCCGCCCTCATTGAACAAATGCTGCCAGACGTCAGCTAAAATCAAAGGCGGACATTTATCCTGAGATGCAGTGCAGAGCGGGAGAAGGCAGAATTATTACACAGCAGAGCTATAAGGAATACATGACTTAGAAAAGAGTGGAAAAAATTCTAAATAGGGTAGTAAGGGAAAACCTTATTGAGTACAGGTATTGTGGTGGTTCTTTCAAGGTTTTACAAATTTTATTTAACCATTTTATTGTTGGACTGGTTCAAAGTTCTATTCTCAAACTGCAATAGATGAACCCAATTTTTCTTTGTTTCAAGTCCTTCCTCACTTAGAATTACTAGTCAATTTCTGAATGATCTTCACATATATCTTATAAAAGTGTTTCCTAAAAAGGACTTGTCAATTCAAACTCCCAATACTAACGTCAAAGTGTTGAATCAATGCCATGGCTTCATCACTCATTTATAGATACACAATGAAGGGTTAATCCCTACTGTGGGAAAACATGCAAAAATATCTCTAAAAATGTTGAAGCCACTAGAAAATCAAAGAAATATTGAAAATAATTAAAAACTTTACCCCTTTCAAAGCTTTGAAATAAGTTGTAGACATTCTATTTACGAGTTCCAAAGACAGGATTGTAAATGAAAATGTCCAAGGACAGTTATCTATAAAATGACATCCCTGAGCTTTAAATTTAAATTACTTCTGAAACTCACTGCGGTACTGGACATCTCCTTGGAATAGGTTATAAGAGAACTCATGAGGGTCAAAGGATGATGCCACCCTAACTTTTCTACTACTGCAATATAAAGACAACCTATAGAGTAGTTAGCAGTTTCTATTAAACCTCATAATTCTAAATTCTCTCCTAACAGAGAGAGGAAGGTGAAGGGTGTGGTAACACACACTTTTCTTTCTTTCATCAGTAACAGATTTTGATTTGTCCTGCAAATTAACTGAGAACTAGAGTTGACCTTTATCTCAATGTATAGCTCACTGTTCATCCATTGTAAAACTTACCATGTTAGTAATCATTTTTTTTAAATCATTTTAGTTTGTCTAAAGGGCAGGTTTCAAAGAGCAGGAACAAACCCTCTTAGGAATACTAGGAGATTGTATAAGCTGCCTTTCACTCTATTCAACCTTTTACTAACAAAGAGCTCTTTTAAACTCCAAGTCACACGCCAACTGCATCAAAGGCAGGATGAAACAATGCCTTCTGCCAGTCATTTCTTTGCAATGGCCGAAGGGGCTTCCCAGGATGAACTGCATGTTTGAAAATACACCTGCAGATAGAATGGCACTTTTGTCTGGACCAAAAGCGAACTTCCTATTAAATTGATATTTATATGATTAAATGATTTTACTCCCAAATTGGTGAAACCACATTAATATACTGATAGGGGCAGAATATGGTATAAATCCAAGGGAATGTTATTACTACAAATTTCTAATCCAAAATGTTTTTCTTAATCTTAAGTATTCCATGAAAGTTTGTAAGTTCACTTGCACTTCTGTGTCACCACTTTGTATTTTTCTACTCCTCTACAGATTTGAACGTTTTATCTTATTATATGTAAATATAAAGTTTTTTCTGTCTATAAAATTAGTAAGGACAATATGAATATACAGAAAGGAAAGTTATGGGTGGTAAAACTCTCCTTGGATTACAGAAAGTTCCTATCTATTTTTCTCTTTTAAATCCATTACGCACAGCAGAAAGACATACAGGTGAAAATACAAAACCCATCCCTCAGATATTGTTTCTACTCATGTTCACCTAGAACAACATCAATTTTTCTTATTTTAATTAACTTGTCAGATTAAGGAAATTCTACGATGGCTATTGTTGATGGTTCTGTACTGTACGTAGCCAATTCATAGCTGAGATAAACTTTCAGTTGGAGGCAGAATAACTTGTTCAAATTAACTCACGAAGTCAGAATGACTGAAGGAAGTGTGGGGAGTGGCGTCATGGGGCCAGTTTTGACAGACCACGAAATATGCCCATCCAGACGTTTTCCCCAGGGCTCAAAACAGTTTCTGGACTCATCGGTTTTGATGCCTTTTAGTGCTTCTGCCTTTTTTTGTTTCACATCTCCCACATCAGCAGAACGTTTCTCTCTGAGAATGTTTTTAATCTGAAGAAACTAAGAAGGAAAGTCACTCAGGGTGAGATGGAGTTGAGTAGGGAGGATGGGGTATCAGGACTCATAATTTATTCAAAATATGCTGGACTCTCAGCACAATTCGAGCAAGTTCTTGTAAATCACGCATTATGAAATGGGCAACCGTGTTGAAAGAGCCTTCCAAAACATTCAGTGAAGCCAAATGTAGCTTCTGACAACACCACCAGCTGGTACACTGATACAGATGGGTCCCTAGCACACTCACCTATTGGGAGAAGCCTGTACTACAAGGGGCCTGCCCTCCAGAAGCCAATTCTGTTGTTTTAGGTGTTGCCCTTGTAAAATTATACCTCCCTCTTATCTAGCTCTTGGTATCAAATCCCAGCAATGTGATGTCAACACTCAGTTTGGCACCACTTTTCCAAATGCAACAGACGTCATCTGGGCATATCCTGGAAACCAACGTCACCCAGCTGGTGAATTCCCATTTCATCTGCATATGGAAACCTAGAGTCTTGAGAATTCTATTAGCCCCTCGGGACCTCCTTCCAGGTCCATGAATGTGTTGTAGTAGAATCTCAATGTTGAAGAACTGTGTGCACCATCTCGGGGTCACCAGTGCTCACAGCCCTGTGTAAAACCGTCCATTCCTCACAATTTACTTTTGTGACACCAGCTTTATGTTGGAACAAGACTCTGATAGATTCCAAATATCCCAAAGAAACACCAAGACGCAATAAGGTTTGGCCACGTGGATCTAACAAGTCATTGCAGAGTCAGGGAGGCTTATATATGAAAGCAGCAGCCTTTGTAGAGCGTGGCTTAAGAAATGTATGATGCATCTTTACAGTTCACCAAAGACGTGGACAATCTGTGTGGATCGCTCTTTTATTTCCCCTTCACACAGGGTTTCAAACACACATCACTCTTCTTCTTCCCTCTCTACATTTTTCCATTCCTTCCAACCTCAGCTAAAGTTAAAGAGGGGATGCATACAGGATCTATTTTAGATTAGGGGTTAACTATTTGCATCAAATTAAGATACACTAAAGACCACGGATGTTGCCTTAGCTTTAAAAATTACTGATAGTTTCAAATTACCTCACTTCATTTTCTGAGGGGGTCTGATTTGAACTTGTTAAGGCAGTTCCTTTGAGAGCTAGATCCTCCAGGCAAAATTCCAGCAGTTAATCCTGGCCCTGAAGGAATTGCTGGGAGAAGCTGAGCTTTGTTCTTTTTTTATTTTTTTAATTGTTGACACTACTACAGATGTCATTCATTTTCCCCACTTCACCCGTCTCCACCCAGCACCGCCACCACCCCTCCACCACACTGCTGTCTGTGTCCGTGGACTGTGCATGTATGCACGCACATTCTTTGACTGGTCTCTTCCAGTCCCTCCACCCTGCTCCCTTCTAAGATCTGTCAGTCTGATCCGTGTGTCCGTGACCCTGGATTTATTTGTTTTGGCAGCTTATTTTGTTCATTGGATTCCACATATGAGTGAAATCAGACACTCCTTTGACTGACTTATTCTGCTTAGCAGAATGATGTCCAGGTCCCTTGAGGGTGTCACAAAGAGTAAGAGTGTTTCTGTTTCACAGCTCCCTAGTATTCCACTGTGGACATGTGCCACGGGTTTTTTATCCTCTCATCTACTGACGGACACTTGGGCTGTGTTCAGATCTTGGCTACTGCAAGTAATTCTGCTGCAAACGTATGGGTGCATATATTCATTCTGATTGGTGTTACAGGATTCTTAGGATATACTATGAGAGAAGTGGAATTACTGAGTCATAAGGGAATTCTGTTTATAGTTTTTGGTGGATACTCCATACAGCTTTCCATCATGGCTGCACCAACCTGCCTTCCCATCAATAGTGCATGAGGGTTCTCTTTTCTCCACACCCTCAGCCAGCATTTCTTCTTTGTTGATTTACTGATGGTAGCCATTCTGGCAGGTGTGAAGTGATATCTCATTGTGGTTTTAATTTGCCTCTCTCTGATAATTAGTGGTGTTGAGCTTTTCTTCCTAGGTCTACTGGCCATTTGTATGTCCTCTCTGGAGCTTTGTTCTCGAAGTGGGCAGGCTGGCCAAAATACCGTACAGCATAGGACCAAACCAAGTGTGGGTTTTCCACACCTTCTCTAGTGCAGAATTTCTTTGTAGAGGCCCAGGAAGACCCACCCACAAGATATCCTGCCATCACTTGAGAAGAAAGGGTGGAAATTAGAAAGGAAACTGCAAATAGATCCCAATGGCTCTGCATTCAAATGGTGGTAATGATGTAACCAAGCAAACAGGGACCTATTCATTTGGCACCTTGATGTATGACCCAGCAACAAGTATTAGAAGAAACAGGTCTTTATTTACAATATTCCAACCTTCAGAGGGCTGGGAGCACTTGAGCTTGTAGCCTTTTCTTTCCCAATACCCAGCACTTCCCTTGCTCCCCAAAACACTAAAAGCCAAGGCCAACCCCCAAAGCTCTCCATATTCTTACCTGTGCTTATGCTGGCTGTGCAAACAGACTCACGGCAGCTCTCTCCTTCAGGACCTGGGGTGCGTTGTCATCAGCCTCCGTGTTATAGTTCAGGAAAACATGTGCCGTGACACACTGGATCATAGTGAAGTCCAGGAAAGACACAAGTCCCAATACTATGGCCTCTCCATGTGCCCCAAGTCCCAAGAGTCTGGATAGAGTTTGGTTCTGAGAGGCAAGAGGTCAACGCCTTGCAAGACAGGACCTTGATGGCCTCAGAGTTAGCTAGAGCAGGCACGGACAAGACAGCAGTATGTCTCCTTCCTTACCCGCCAGGCCTCATGGTGGGATCCTGACTACAAACCACACAGCTGCCTGCTTACTCCTCCCTTCCCATGGCTGCTACATCATGGCTCTCCTTCTTCATGGCTCCTCACCTACTACTCCCTTCCCAAACCACACCGCAGCTCCCTCATGGCTGCCCGCCTTAGTTTTCAATGTTGACCTGGGGCTTCCTACATGACCACCCACATGGCTCCTTCCTCGATGAGCTACATTTTCCAGTTTCCCCATATTGCTCTACCTTCTCTTGCTGCCATCCCTAGTCAGGGCACGCATGACTCAGTGATGCAGGGAGCTGCCTCCCTGGCTACGTCAAGGGTAAGGATGCATTTTGAAAATCACATTCACACCTATTGCACCTTTGGCCCGGGACAACTGCACAGCTCCCCTTCAGGGAAAATAGAGCTCTCCCCTTGCCATTGTAAGCAAAGCATCTCTGCTCTCCCCACCCCTCAGCTGAGGGCTGTGGGGGTTTTCTGGGGAATCTCCCTCGCTTACCTCATTACAATGATTCCACACTGCTTTTAGTTCAAATCAACATATTTCATTAATATACTCTTTAAAAGAATCTTTTTTATTATTTTTAAAAGGTATAAAAACTATTCCTGTCAGTAGCAATACCAAATTATACATTTAAACCAGATTTTTCTGGGCCTACCTTTAATAGTTAACTACTTGGTCTAACCCCTCTGTAAATAAGCATGGCAGAACATGCGGCACCCTGGGATTGCAGCTGAGGGTACCCTCACTCCGGGTGTCCTGTGTTCACTCCCACAGGTGGCACTGAAATAACCTGGCAAACAATACCCTATCTGTTGGACTTTTGGGGGGATGGAAAGTAATACGTAAACTATTGGTGCAGTTCATGTCTGTGTTATACAGTTAGCATTGCCAGTAAAACGTTCCTGGTCACAAAGAAATGTGCTTTTGATGCCATACAACCATCTGTCCTTTTTTATCATGGTCTGGCCAGAATCCCTCCCCTGCTCACCAGGCCAGTATATCCAGCATCGCATTTGTTCCAAAGACATATCCTGGCATTTTGTTTACTGAGTATTTACCGTGGGTGAGGACACTCCTCAAGGGTGGCTGCAGTCAGGCCCCACTGTGGACTCCCGAAGGAGAATCACAGGTTGTGTCTTACCTTTGCGTCCCTTTATTATGCTTCCTGATCTCTCTGCCTCTCTCCCAGGAAGTCAGTTAAAAGGGAACGGAGCTTTTAGTCAACCTGTTTTCAGCATTTTTCATTTACGTGTTCACTCTCTTAAAATGCAAATACGAATGCTTTCTTAGAGTGTGCTCACACAATTAGGAAAAAATATTTAAGTGCAAGGATTCAGGTCGGATTTAAACTCTACAGTTACTGTGAATAACACTGATTAAATGAGAATTAGCCGCAATTCTAATTCTTAATTATGGACAAATAAATTCTCATTCATTCTGAGTATACACTATGCTTTGCAATGGCATATACAATGTTTTGCTAAGGATCTAAGAGGGAAGTTCTCTCCTCAAAAAGAATTATCTTCTGGAGGGTGGGTCCCTCATAGTACAGACTTCCTCCCATAAGCAAGTGTTCTACGAACCCATCTGTATCAGTTTACTGGCTCGAATTGTTGTGAAAGGCTGCACTTGGCTTCAGTAATTTTTTTTAAGACTGAACGTATCTGCCCATTTTATGATGGGTGATTTAGCAATGTTCCTGCCCACATGGCGCTGAGTGTACAGCAGTTTTTGATGAAAAACAGCATGACCTCTGTGTTCCACGCCCCCTGTTCAACTGATCTCACCCTGAGCGACTTTGTTTCCCCAGATGAAAAAAGTCCTCAAAGGGAAATGTTTTGCCGATGTGGAAGAGGTGAGACAAAAAAAGCAGAAGAAGCGAAAGGCATCAAAACCAATGAGTCAAAAACTGTTTGAGCAGTGGGAAACCCTTCTGGACAGGTTTATTACATCGAATGGAGAGTACTTTAATGGTGACTGAAGTTTAAATATGTAGGAATAAATACGCATTTTTTATATATAAATTCTGGTTTTCTGCCCCCCCACACAAATGCATCATATAAACACATCAGAATTATTACAGAAAATTTTGAGTAAAATTTTTGTTAAAAAAATCTTTAGAAGTCAGTATAGACAGGTACAGAAAACGAGTTTACAAGTAGTTTATAAAATCATATCATTTTGATGGATTTTATGAGTCAATACAAGTTTCATTTAAAATACAAATATCCAAGGCTAATTTGTCAACAAAGATCATATAGGATTAAAGCACCTACTTTGTGTCAACACCTGCAGAGCCACATGAGAAAAAGTAACAGAGTAAACTACAACGTAGTTGAATAACTGCTGTATAGAAAGTATATGGTAAGAGCATAGTTGCCAAGGAACTAACCCTATTTAATTTGGCATTCTCAGACAACATATGAATACTCAATCTTTTTTACTACCCATACATTAATCCAAAATAGTTCAAATTGCAACAACACATTAGAAGTTATTCTCTGAGTTTTCTAACTAATCCCACTTGGATATCACCTTACATTAATTACAATTATAATGACTTTTATTTCTAATTCATCAGGTTTAAATGAACTGTCAGTGTCATCTTTTGAAATATTAGGTAATATCCTGCAGACTTTTTATATGAAGATGTCTTACCTGTGAATTCTGTATCCTGACTAGAAAAAGTAGAAACTCCATGTGTGTGATCATAATTATATTTTTGCACAGTAACTTATTAATTGATTGCTACAATACTATAAGCATCGCTTGACAAGCTGTATACAATCAATGTGCTTAGAAATGTAGTTTCATGAAAGTGACAACAGAAAAGTGTGCCTCAAAAATATCTACCCTTTGATCTAACAACGTCTTGGCTTCAGATGAATTATCCGTGACTATGCTATTCTGAGTAATCTGTGCAAAAGAGGATGAAATCACATTTATTTAATTTGTTCAAGCAGAATTAAATTAAGGCAATTATCAACAAATCTCAAGAAACAGGATGGGGCCATTCTGCAGTACTGACTTCAACTACCTCTCAAGTAGCAATGCTAAATTTAGCCAATAAAAGTACAGATTATCCAGACAATTTGAATTGCATACAACTAGTTGCTTAATATAAGTATGCCCTACATACTGTATTATATAAGAAACACCTATGGGAAAATTATTTGTTATTTATTTGATATTCAGTTTTATATATGTCCTATATTTCATCTGGCATGGTTATCTGCCTGAGTCCCTAAACTAAACAGCTGACCATATCATGTATGTCAGAGGTAAAAGGGGTACAATGGGCTTTTTTTGAAGTTTTTAATTCATCTTTCCCTTGCCCTAAAAAATTAATCAAGATACAGACGAATATGTTAGCAATGCATAAACTTTTTCTTAGCCCTTGAAAAAATCTAGGGAAATTCTATCATTCCATTACAGCGATGAACACATAATTGAGATTAACCTGAATGACTTTCATGGCCAAGATAAAATCATTAATCACGTCAGCCAAAGAAAAGGACAATTTTTTTACCACAATTTTTTAACAGCAATGACTCCTGTGGTAGGAACAAGTGCCAGCAGGATGCACATTAAAAAAAAAGTCAGTTATCACTGCAGCAGACTTCCTAGAGTAACTAAGAGTAGCACTGTTTTGGAGAGATCTCCATATTCATCAGAAAGGCTACTGTGGTGATTCTTTAAACACTTAAGTGATCTGGTGACCACTACTAAAGGGCCCATCACCATGTTTTCAAGATAGAGGGAACTGAATGCCTGGTTTCCATACAAGAAATAAAAACCCAGAAGTACTCAAGCTATCCCTAGAATGACAAAGTCACTTTGAGAGGCTCCATAGTGTTACCTCATTATCCAGGGGCCACAGGGTGGCAATGCACCCAATGCGACCTTTCAGAACGGTGGTGGGTCTTATGCTCCCAGTTCAGTTTTGATCATTGAGTCCAGCCCTGGATTTTAGAGACAAGGCAGGGCATGCTCATGCATCCACATACCCAGCCAGGTGACGTTTGTTTTCCCCGCGGGGAGGCGCCCACCACATTACCAACCCGACAGGGGTTTAGGTGGAGGGGCAGGGACCTTGGCCATCTCTTCCTGTATCTGAAAGTCTTGAGAAAGTTACCAGAATGGTAATCAAATTATGATTAGAACTCTCTGGTGAGGGATGGAACATTTAGTGGTCATTTAAATTTAAGTTGTCTGGAGGGTTTTGGAAGAATTGTTCTAGAACGTTTTCCTCCGTGAGGAAAGAACAATGCTGAAATACAAACATCGTTAACGGCCTTCTCTCCTCTGCATCGCCAGGGATTAAGGCGTCACCTCCCATGACAAAGGTGCTGTTCTCATTTTACAATCACAAAGCCCACGTATCTTTTTAAAGTAATTAAAAGTTTGCCTTTTTCTCCATCATCCCCCACGTACATCTTGACTTTTACTCTGGATAAATCAGTTGCATTTATTAGGAAGGGCATTTTTATGAAACTGAGGACATTTGTTATGACCACGGTAGAAGGAGGACACAGTAAGCAGTGCACTCAAACAGAAAGGTGTTTTTATGAGCTAAGATCATGCCGATCCACCAAGAGAATTGAAAGGCAGAACCAGAAGTATGTTTGAGTCCCCAAGGTCGTATTTTGGCCAGGCTACCATCAGTAAGACGAAGCAACCCAACAGCAATGGTAGCCATCTGAGCAGTATGGGTTAAATCTGTCCCTTAATGCCTCCCAGTCAAGCCATCAGAGAAGGGGCTTTTGTTTGGAGAAAATATAAACATGACACAGATGGTTTTATTAGCAGCCACCATTCATTTTTGAAGTTTGTGGTCTCAAACATGAGTGACTTTAATCTGCCAGGCAATCTGTAGCTTTCCAAGTGGCAGACCAAACGATTAAGAAAACATACATAGTCCAAAAGTCAGTAAAAATACAAGTTTTTTTTTTTCCAATGGGATAATGTTTAGAGCTGTGAAAATGGCCTTGATTGCTGCCTACTTACACAAGTAATCATACACATTTTATTTCCCACCAAACAGGCCCTGGGGTTGAATATCGAGAACAGCCTAGTGAACAAAACCTGGTTGCAATTTAGACACGCATCAAACCCAGGCATTAGGGAACTTCTGAGAACTGGGTAATGTGAAGTTTCCCCCGAAGGTCTAGTCTTTCCTTTTTATGTGAAGCGAATGCTACTTGGCTGCTCACTGTTCAACCAAATCCATCTACCTTCATTTCTGTCTGATCATTACTGTTTATGCAACACTTCATAGGAGGCAGCGAGGTAACCATTCATTAGGGACACGACTGTTTCTGTTCTGAGAATCTGACAAACGATTGTAAGATGTTGCTTCCTACCTGGGGTTTTGCCAGGCTTGTGCTTCGTGATTGACTGGGGCGTGGCCCCCACAGCAGGGATCTGTTTGAGGACTTCCCCTAGTGCTGGATCATTTGCCGCCACATGGTCCCAGGAAACTCTCTTACATTTTCATCTGGTTTTACTACATGAGGAATGTAAGTCTTTCAAGGTGAAAGACAGACTGCGAGAATCATTTAGATTCTCTTAGGTCAGTTTCTCATGTTCTC
This sequence comes from Phyllostomus discolor, assembly GCF_004126475.2. NCBI lineage: Eukaryota > Metazoa > Chordata > Mammalia > Chiroptera > Phyllostomidae > Phyllostomus > Phyllostomus discolor. The sequence goes on from NC_040913.2 coordinate 14,153,558, forward strand.
GAGGATCACCCTTTCTCTGAAATGCAGGTTCAGTGCTTCATCTGTGGTTTCACACAGGGTGTTTTTTGTCTCAGGAAACTGTTCCTGAGAGGGCCAGAGATCACCCATAGAAGCGAGTGCCCATTAAAAATACCCTGAGGACTTTTCTTGTCACCTCCAAATGGATCCAAATTTGGAGACTGTTGGAGGCTTTGAGCTACAAAATGACCCTTACATTATCTTATTTTTTTTACAAGTACTACGTGCTCTTCCCCCCCATCTCCCAAGAAAACCAGCATATCTTTGTAACTGTCACCTAAAGAGTTATGAAATATTAGTAACAGACATTACCAAGGGGAGAGCTTGATGCTGACTGCCAGACTGGCGAAGAAGTTTCTACTTCCCAAAGCACAGTAAGCAACAAACGAATGACCTTCCAGTCAGTTGTCTGATCTAATCCCTAATGATTCAAGTGCAACCACCCCTCGAATATTCTTGTTGCCAGCCTACCACATAAAGCACCACTTACCGCTCTGTGCACAATATAATTTAGTACGTCCACTAACCTTTCCCATGGACTTCCCTCAAATCCCATTAATTGACTCACAGACCTTGATCCTTCCTTTTCCAGAAAGCCATACCTTTTAAGCATTTCAGCCTTCTTCTAAAGTATCAATATTTATGAAGATTTTGAGATTTTATCCTTCTTAAAAGCTAACAAGTTAGCCTGCCATAGTTGAATGGATAGTACAGAAGTAATAGGAGTCCTGGGTCAAGAACAGAGGGATTTGTCACTCTAAGCATCAACATACTGGCACGAGCTCTCTTTGCTCCCCATCAGCCCCATGGAATGACTTGGGTGTGCTCAGATGTGAGCTGCATACAGAAAGGGTTGTTTTACAGGAGAAAGGCCCTGAGATGAGGACAACTGAATATTTTATAATGGCATTAAACACGCCTGCCCTTTGTGCCACAGACACAACATCAATCATCCAAGATGGTTTCTAAATAATGTTTCCTGAAAAGATATTTGGGAACAAAGGCTGCAAGTTATGCAGAAACAGAAGCTTGAAAGTTGTGAAGGAACATGAGAGAGTCACAGAGAATTGACCTATGACCCCTGAATTGCTAACCTACGATCCGCAGCCTGTGATTCCTATGTTAACGTGCATGTTTTGGAAGCAATATTCAATGACTTGTTAAAATATTTACTGTTTCATAAATACGTGTATGAGGGGGGATTCCCAAACCCAGAATTTATCTATAAAAGAAGTATCTATTTGTTCTTACATGTTTAAACTTCAGTCACCTTCAATGTACACCCATTTGACGCAGCACACCTATCATGACATTTTTTTTCCACTGCTCGGTTTTTGAACTGTTGGATTTTGATGTCTTTTAGTGCTTCCATTGTTTTCTTTTACCTCTTCCACATCGACAAAATGTTCCACTTTGAAGACTTTTTCACCCAGGGAAATAGACAAATGAAAAAGTTGTTGGGGTGAGATCAGATGAACAGGGAGGGTGGGACACAGGACTTGTGCCATTTTTTGGTCAAAAACTGCTGAACAGACAGTGAGCTGTGGGAAGGTGCTCTCATAAATCACCCATCATGAAATGGGCAAACACATTGAAAGAGTCTTCAAAAAAATTCACTGAAGGTGAATGCAGCCTCTCACAACAACTCCAGTCGGTAAGTGATAGAGCTGCATTCCTAGAACACTCACTTAGTGAGGGAAGCCTGCACTAAAAGGGGTCTGTCTTTCAAAAGATGATGCCAGTTCTTTTGGTTCCCTCCTCTTAGGTCAGCATCATAGGACCCCACATATATTCATTATTTTTGGAATGCTTGAATCTATGAAAGTCTTAAGTGGCACTTCCTTTTTGTAAGAATTGAAGTATAAACCAGTTACAGTTGCCTCTTACTAAAAGCCTAAGTGGTGATGGTGAAAAACAAAAATAGAAAATTGAGCAAGGAAATAGATATATCAGTTGGGAACATGGTATTACCATGATGGCTACTTTACAATGAATCACAATACACACACACTCAGCAGATGGCTAAGTAGGTGTATCCTACAAGAATTTCTTTGGAACTTCTACACTTCATTAGAATTCGCCTATTACTTTTAATAGTGTTGAACATTTTATAGCTATATATAATTGCTACATATCAAAATTTCAGTTATGTGAGATTTCCAATTACCCTTGTAGAGCATTTTTATTTTGCCCAGTTTTCCTACAAATCAGTCTTATATTTAAGCAAAGAAGTAAGTTAGAAATAAAGCTCAGAGAAGTGTTTGGAAATGAAAAGCTGAACTATGCTGTTAAAATATTTTGTTGTGGTTTCTCTACTCAGGGTGAGAGCTGATAACATTTTGAAAATGAACAGAAGTCAGTATTTATTGATAACTTGTATGTGTTACATATTTCATCATATCATTTCCATACTTTAATTCGTTATCACAGTACAGTAATGAGATGCTGATAGTGACTTTCAGATTGGTGAGAAAATCCCTACTGCCCCAGCGCATGGTAAGCAGCAAGCAGGGTGCCTTTCACGCAGTGGTTGATACCCTACTTCATTACCTGTGCAGCAGCTATTAAATTCAGCTACTGTTAATTATTTATTTATTAGCTATTATTTTCCTACTTAAAAATTAGCAAATTAAGCATGAGAGATCACACTATTTATCAAATGAAGTTTCATCTAACTCCAGATGTATGCTATAATGCTTTTTTCTATACATCAAATTTAGAAAAAGTATATTGTTGTAGTAAATGAAAACTATTCTGATTTATCAATAAAACTTTTGCCTAAATACATTTTATTTCATTCAATAATTGATAATCATTTTTTTCAAACCTAGTGTCCATGCCATGTTAATCTAAAATTTTATTAAACAGAAAAGAAATAATAGAGCCTGAGTTGAAAAAAAGACACAGGTGATTTTCTAGGTTATTAAACAGTTTTCCAAGCTCAGTTTTCATTTCAGTACTGTGGGGCACAGGAGTCCTTAACGACCCTGAATCTGCTCACCCAGGTCTCTGTCTACACTTCTACGATTACATTAGCAATTCAGAGATCCTCACTTTCTAGCGTCTATCAAGAGTCCCTCTACTGTTCTCAGAAAGGAAAAGAGAAGGCAGAATGAAACCTTAGATGGCAGGCAAGCAGTCCTTTGCTTTGCTGAAGCATCCTTAGAGAAAGGTTGAACAGATGCTCCAACAGTGCTGATCACATTGATTTTATTCTAATGTAGGAAAAAAATATGGGAACAAGTAGGAGAGCAACGATGTGTCTGGTCAGAAGTATTCTGTGGAATTTAGCAAACAGGTAATTTGAAGTAAGGGTTTCAAATGGTATCTCTTAGCTACTGCAGGAAGACAGATTGTTTTCAAAGTGATTCTGTATTAATAAAAGAAAAATATCTGTAAGCTGTATTCAAAGACCCGGAGACGTGATTGAATGACTGTATATCCATGATCTTAGGATGCCCTCATGCTGCCACTGAATCAACTGCAATTCTGCATTTCTATTTCTGGAGGGAATCTCCCAATTTATTTAACAAAGGGCCCATCGACTTCAATGGATTTGTGGGGGGTGGGTGTGTGGATGATGACTTTTATCTTAATTTTTCAAATTAATAGAAGCAAGTACCCATGTCTAAAAGGCCTGCAATAAGCATCGCTTTTCCCTAAGTTGAGCAAAACATTATTACTATCCAGATATATTTTAATAATTCTTGTAACAGGCAACCAAATCAAATATTGATTTTAAAATTATATTATCTAGGTGCAAATGCTTTCTCTTTCCTTTCTTTTTTTTTTTTGCAAATATTTTTAAGGCAATGTATTTTATCTCTTTGTGCTAGAGTTTTTTTTTTTTTTTTAATCCATAAACAAGGATGATAATTGTACCTAAAAGGTTTGTTAGGTATGTTGTTCCAACAAAATGTTTATTACAAAGAAATAATTTTATTACTTAAAAAACTTTGCATAATTTTTGATTCTTAGAGATTGAACCAGTTAATCCCAATTTTGTGCATAGCAGTACATTTTTGCTTTTTATTTAATCATGATGATTAAAATTGTAATGTACGATAATTTTCTAGGTTCCTTGAGGAAAGTTGTATGTATTTAGATTGATGATTGATTATTCCATTCATTAATTCATCAATTTAGTTTTCCAGAGGGTATAGCACATGACTGAATTTATTTGCTAGATTTTTTAAAATTCTTAAAATTGACCTTAGTTGGAACCTAAGAAGTAAATAAGTGATTTGAAAGATTTAAAGCAGTTTAAAAGCTTATCCAAAATAATCAAAATATTGTATGTATTTTCCACCAAAATCTTTTAATTTATAACTGAAAATAAAGTAATTTGGATGAGAAAGACTTGAATTCTTTGATTATCTGGCTGTAAATCCAGGGAAAACTTGTAAAACATATCATAGAATTCAGTCTCTAAATCTCACTGAAATTGCATCACTTAATATTCCGCTACGCCTATTAACATGCTAGTTTAAAGAGATCCGAGAATAGTTTGTTTTTTTCATGCTACAGGTCTAGTTTCTACAATGTGACTTAGTACATGGCAGATGTACTACAGAGCACATGATAAATGCTCTAAATATTTTTGAATAAATTGGTTAATCTTTGTTCTTGAAGTTCTTAAGAATTTAACCAAAAATAAATACTTGAAATTGTTCAATTTGTAATCAGAGCAATTTAAAGTGTGTATTTTCAGTGGTCCTTACATTACTTTCCTTAAAATCAACATTTTAATAACAGAAATTAATGAATAAACAAATTATCAAAAGGCTTATTTTTCAAAGTTTAAATATATATTTATGCACATGCATGCACATCATTGTGTTTAATTAATTCAATTTGTGGGAAAATAAAATATTGTTAAATTGTTTTTTGAAAAATTGGAAAATATACTCTAGCATTTAACACAATTTGTATGATATTTTTGGTTATATAGAATCATTTACCATAAGTATTAATATTATGCTTTGTTGTTAAACATTTCAATGAAATGTTATCAAGGACAGATGTTGACATTTTATTTCAGATAATGAAGGAAATGAAGTGAAAATACCAATATCTTGCATAAATTAAGAATTAATTTTCCAGGATAATATAAATACTATTTAATGCTAATTTAACTAATTTGTTGTAATACATTCATATTTTGAAGTTAGATAGTCTTTATAAAACTTTGTAACTGATTATTACTAAATTTATTTAGCAACAGTCACAAGGAACAATCTAAGAGAATAGAGATGTAATACATATTTTACATACTTTTATAATATAATTTCAATGGGATCTCAGTTCTTGAACTTAGTTCATTCCTGAAAGCTGTTCAGTAAAAGAATTATTTGAAAACCAAATCACTTTTTCCCAGGTGTGAACACAAAATGGTTGTTCAGGGAAAACTGAAGTTTTCTTGGACAGCTGAGATATTTTTTCCATGAACTATGTGATTGAGAACCAAATTGTTCAACATGGGAGGATTTTGAGAACTGAGGTTTGACTGTAGTATAACTATAAATACATATTATTATACATATTTATTAATATTCACATAAATGAAGGAAATAAAACTGTGTATTTTTGTTAAGAACTTCAAAAGCTAGGTCTACCATGTTATTTTTCAGAACTATAAAAATATATTTATTAAACTTATTGAACACTCCTTAAAGAAGATGACTAAGATTGTTTAAATTTGAAAAAAAAGAAAGATAGTCACTTAGGGCATCTGAAATATTCTATCTCTTAACTTTGAGGAAATATCCCAAAATGTCAGACAAATTTTGATTGGTCAGGACAGATTCTGACTGCAAGAATCAACTTAACTATTTTTCTGGCTACTTATTACAAGAGTGTAAGATTTAGTGATTATGCTACATGATGTGTCACTAACATTTCTTTCTTAATACCGTTCATATTATTCACTGCCTCTGACATGGTGACTTGTTTCAGTAAGGGCCAGCTGTTGTCTCAAGGGAGAATGCCACCACTACTAGAAGGCTGAATATTCCCCGTTGGCAGTAATCTGATAAGATACACTTGGAGGTGGACATTTCTGTTGGGCCATGGGTGGATTCTATGTTCCCCATCCTGGCCACTCTGTGCCTTCCTGACCTCATGTGACTTGTGCTAATGACAACAGCTCTGTTGCTGCCCCTTGTTTTCCTCTGGTCAAATCCTCAGTCTTGACCAGAGGAAAGGACTTAGCAGCTTGATAAAAACCTGCTTTTCAAACAGAGAGTAGACATTTTGGCACAGAATAAAAAAGGGGGGGGGGCTGTCCCAAATTTTAAGAATTTCTGCTATATTTTTAATGAACTGTATTTTTAAAGCTTGCCATAGACTTCAAAAAGTGTCCTTACTCACGACTATCAATGATCTGTGAGCTGGCCCAAATTTCAAAGGAACTTTACCACAGCCAGGTCTGCTGCAGAGCCTCCACTTACTAGGGGGCGGACTCCATTCTGTGAGGCTTTCAAGGAATGCATTGCGTACATCAGAACGTTATGCAAAAATACGGGTTCTGTGCTTTTACAGTCAAAAGAGACATCAAAGAAGTTCAAGGACATAGTGAAAGAAAATGTAGTACAGCCCTTTATTTCATTCTGGTCTCAGCCTATCAATAACCAAAGTTGTGACTGGACTAGCTCTGGTGGTTCTGATTGTGATTACAAGATGCTCTTAAGTAACAGTCTTCAGGAACTTTGACAAGTACAAGTTTACTGCTTTTAAGACATGGAGATTAACAGAACACCTAAGGCCACACAGTGAGATCATGGATACAGAGAGAATGAGCACAAGGTCCTGGGATCCTCTTTTTACTGGGTTCAAGGGTAGGAGCCTAGTCTCATTCTTTATTTAGTCTTAATTTAAAACATAAGAGCAAGAATGTAAGCAGGGGAAGAAAAAACAAGCGTAACAAGTAGCCCAAATGATAAGTTATTGAAATCAACCAATATCTCTAAATCAAAGGCAACTCAGTGGAGAGAGGGAACCTGGATCTTTATCTTGTCCTAGAGTTGACCATGTGTGTATGTGAGGTAGTCCAAGTCGAAGTGAATGCTTCTTTGCAATGGATGCCTGGGCAAACATAGCTGATGTCAGTCATTTGCATTATTAAAAAAAAGAGCCCTGTCTTATACCACACCCTGTCAAGCTGGACTTGTGGCAGGCTGCTGAATCATGGCAGTGGTAGCTGAAGAGTAGACGGAGATTGTTTCCTACACATAGACATTTTTATTCTTAAATTTTGGCTTCAACTATTATACTGCTTCTTGTTGTTTTATTGATTCTAGAAATGTTATTCCACAAATACAATTCCATGAACAAAATGGTTTGTCTACAATATCGATACAGCATTTGTGTGTGTGTCTGCACACGCACACACATTTTTATCTTATTGCAATACAGATGTGCCTTGACTTACAAGGGGGTTGCATTCTGAAAAATTAATCATGAGTAAAAATGTTTTAAGTTGAATATGCGTTTACTACACTGAACACGCAGAGCACCATAGCTTAGCCTAGCCTTCCTTATACATTCTCAGAACACTTACATTAGCCTACGGCTGGGCCATTATCTTGAATATTTCTCAAGAGTAATTGTTTTCCTCCTCTTCCCTCCAGAAGCGGGAGATACACATGGGAGTTTTGTAAACATAATGAGATATGAAAAGTCAAAACACGATATCCAAAACTCACTGGCATTACAATGCACTATAGAGTACTGGTTGTTTATCCCCATGGCCACATGGCTGACTACAGAAGGTGGCTCACGGCTGCTGCCCAGCATCAATCATTGAGAGAGAGAGAGAAACAGAGAGAGAAAGGAAGAGAGAGAGAGAGAGAGAGTTGCACCACATATTCACATATTGCCAACCTAGGAAATAATTTAGATTCAAAATTTGAGCTTTAGTTTCTACTGAATGCCTGGCCTTTCACACCACTGCAAAGTTGAAAAAATCCTCAGTTCAACCATTATAAGTCAGGTACGATCTGTATTTTAAGGCGTATATGAATGATGACAGCTTCTCTACTAAAAGTAGAGATTTGAACCTTTAACATACTCTTTACCTTCACAGAGAATATCTGGTGTCTTGAACGGGACATTTTACTCCTATCCCAAGCACATTTGTTTGTGTATATGTATGCATGTATTCTCTTCCTTTCCAGTCATTTTTTGGTGAAATTCACATAAGCTAAAATTGACCTTTTCATACTGTATAATTCAATGGCACTTAGTACATTTATACTGTTATGCAACCCCTACCTCTATCTTATTTCAAAACATTTTTATTAGTCTACCAGAAAACCCCATATTCAATAAGTATTCACTTCTTACTCCTCTCTCCAGCCCCAGAAACAATCAATTTATCTAATTTATCCTTATTTATCTTTTGTCTCTATGGGTTTACATATTTGGGAATATGTGTATGTGTGTGTGTGTATGTGTGTCTGTGTGTATATATGTGATCATACAGTGTATAACATCATATACACACATACATGGAATCATGCAATATATAAACTTGTATGCCTATCATGCAAGTTTTATAGACATTGGACAACATTCTGTACCTCATTACATTTTTCATAATCTTCCATTGTATGTATGCACTGTTACAGTAATTAAACAAGGAGACCATGAGCCCCAGTGGCTCTATGCCTCAGTAGCCTATGTGAGAGCAATCTGATGCCTCAGCCCAAGTCAGTGGCATCTCATTGTCATTTTGACTAAATGTTTTATTTTTGAAAAACAATAAGGTGCTCAGAAAGGGGTGATAGCCTTTCAACAAAAAGAAGTGAATTTTAAGCAAAAAGTTATCCCAGAGTATTAAACAAATAAGGTTTCAAAAATAACTCATCATACATTGTGGAAAAACAATTCTCTCTTATTTTGAGGTAATTTGTTATTTATTATTAATGATCATTTATCATAAACAGTTTTTGCTTTTAAATATTGGTTTTACATATCAATTATTTTGCAATAACAATGTACATTTGTTGTTTGTATAACTCATTCCTTTTTAAGGTGGTTGAGGATATATGTCGGGGAGCAATGTGACTGTACTCAATGGGGAGTGTGCCTCAGTTCATTCCAAAAAGAACTTAGTTGTCATAGGTCCTCCCCCAGGAGTTTCATAACCTAGGGAAGATTACTCTTTCACAGGAGAAGAGACAATAAGTCCACACCACACCCAGAAACACACTATCACAAACTATCACACCTCCCATATATTCTCCTGAGGGCCCATTCTTTCCTAAAAATTACTTACTCTCCATGGACAGGCTTATAGTCTCCTCCCCTTTTGCTACTAAGATGGTATTTAATCCTACATTCTAAGCCCTCTCATTTCTTCCTGGGTGTCCTCTGTGTACATGAGTATACATGTTAACAATTGTCTGTCTGTTTTTCTCGCATCAGTCTGTCTAGCACAGGCATCTCAGTTAAGAATGCCAATAGGTAGAGGAAAATTTCTCTTTCCTTCCCTACACTGCCTCTGGGCTTACATTCTTGCCCTCTGGTCCCACTGTGTTTCCTACACTGTAGCCAGAGTCATCTAACTCAAAACATAAATCATATCTCTCCTTTAACATGCAGGCTTTGATAGCTTTCCATAAGCTGAGAATACAATCCAATGTCTTCATTACACTCCTCAAAGTGCTAAGTAGTCTGGCATCGATCACCCCTCTGACTTCATCGTACATGCCACCCTAATGCTTTAGCTGTACCAGACCACACAGGTTGCTTGTCATGCCCCACGTGTGCCAGTTTTGTGCTGGTGCAGACAGTGTGTGTTTGATCTTCCTCTTCCTTTTAGACCTTCAAACGACACCCTCTTTATGCAATCTGTGTCAGGTCCCCAATGTCACTTTCTCAAAGAGCTCATCGGTAATAACTCTATAAAATAGCATCCCAACTCCACCAGTCTCTGTTTTGTTTTTCACAAGTGCTGAACGATATTTGAGATTATTCTTTCTAAATCCTTGTTTCTTCATGTGTGTCCTGTGTCTTTCACCAGACAATAACTCTGTGGCAATTTCTATGGGCAGAACACATTTTTAACCAACTTTTATAAGAAGTAATATACTTAAAAGATAGCATTTTACCATGAAAAAATCTGAACTTCTGAAAAAAGGAAATGAAAAGATTTTTAATGTATAATGAATGATATACTTTTCTCCCTTATAATAAAAATAATGATAATTTAAAATGTACGAGATACCATTTCTCACCCATTATAATGGCAAAACCCAAGTTGGCAGCCTCTACTCTCAGTGAAATCTGAGGAAATAAAAATATTTAAAATATTGGTGCTGGGAATACAGAATCATCTAATCTTCATAAAAGACAATGTGCCAATATATATGAAAATTATTTATGCTTAAACACATTGACTCAGCAATCTTGTTTCTAGAGAATTGACCCCAAAGAAATAGTGACAAAATTGTAAAATGCATATACCCTTGTTAATTGGCATTGAATGTATTTCTAATGGTTACAGAATGATAATAGTCTTAGTGTACTTCACTGGTGGATGGGCTGGATGCCTCTGGTACATTATGCACACTATTATGGAATGAGCATTAGGATATTTCATTACATAATGAAGATAAAAGTATAAATAAAAATTTATTGTGAGCTATCATTAAGAAAGATAGGCTATAAATAGAAATTTGATTGTATAGAAGAATAGCCAAAGATAAATCACTAATTAAAATGGAATGAGATAAAATGGAGGATATTATGAAAATGTGAGGTTTCTTTGCATATATATATATTTTAAAGGTTTTGTTTATTTTTTTAGAGAGGGGAAGGGAGGCAGAAAGAGAGGTAGAGAAACATCAATATGTGGTTGCCTCTTGTGTGCCCCCTACTGGGGACCTGGCCTGCAACCCAGGCAAGTGCCTGACTGGGAATTAAACCAGCAACCCTTTGGTTCACAGGCCAGAGCTCAATCCACTGAGCCACACCAGCCAGGGATTAAATATACATTTCTAATGACTGGATCATATTAACATTTTATGCAAATCTAAAACTAAATTAAGTTAAAAGTAAAATAACTACAAATTGAATGGAAGATGTAAGCTTATCTGTATACCCAGTTGACTATATAATCTCACAGAAGTTATAACTATTACAAGCTACCTTAAAACATTGTAATTTGATTTTATATACCTAATCCAATATGTCTTAGGGACAAAATGAACTGTCAGAATAATGTTAAACCATTTAGAGTAAGTGCGTTTTTTATGGTAGTTTGGTATCATTATTGTCATACTAGAAGTTCATGTATCGTTATTAAAACCAAGAGTAAATATGATGCTATGTTGAAGAACTAAGGCATTGGACATAGAAAAAAGAAAGCACACATGTACTATGTTATGGAAATGAATATTTGTGAAGGTAGAATTTTAAAGAAAAAACACAAGTATATTATTATCATTAGGCAAAACACAAATTTAAAACATACTCTTCATTATTTTCATATTAAACAATTTAAGACAGCATTATCTGAAAGCTTGACACATTTTATTTTATATATTTATACTAAATAACTTTCATTTTCATAATAAATACACTGTGATTTAATAAAAAAAATGTTACTCTTCTAAAGAAGATTGTCATTTTGATGAAATGCTGTGTACTTTGCTGGCAACTTGCTGTCATGTTTATAAAGTATCCTCAGAAAATTTACATAAGAAAATCTTCCTGACAAATTTTATTTTATATATTCATAAAATGTATTCCTTAATTTAAACCATAACATTAATCAGGCATGCTATAACATTCCACATTCTAAATAATTATACTCTACTGCTATAAATCTTTATTCAACTTCTATTGTCAAACAAAAGATGTTGATGTTTGTAGAGTATGGAATATTTCTTGCATTTTGTTCATCAATCATTCTCCAAATGTAATCTTCACCTTTAATATGTCAATCATTGTTAATTTACTAAATGTAATTTGAAGTTTAATTTTAGAGCCACTGACAAACTTAACTACCACAGGATTTGTGGTTAATTTTTCATGTCATAAGCAGAGAAAAGTTTTCAGATTTTGCTTTGTTTATCTGTAATATTCCCTGGCTCATAACTACTTCTTTATTAGATTTTAATGTTTCTAAGCTTAGCAATAAAAGCATTACTGTCTTTGCAACAGGTACCGTGATATAAGCAGATGACGAAGGTGTAGGCTATGTGTGGGATATAATAAATGACTCACAAGGTAATAAAGGACATGCATTGTTATAATATTGGGGGAATAATAAAAACTGATGAACTTCTGTGATTTTAAATATAGTTACTGTGTCCAAATGTTACTATATTTGATAGGAAACTTTGGCTCTACACATCAGCCTTGCACATTAGACAGTGAGAGAAGAAATTCTCATGGTACTATGTGATTTTCTTTATTGCCATTTAAAGAAAAAGAAAAATTTAAACTTATTGTCCCTTAAGGCAGGTGATCAATCTTTTAGTTTTATTTATTTATTTTTAAAGCAGAGGGAAAGGGGGAGAAATAGAGGAAGAGAAACATTGATGTGTGAGAGAAACATTGATTGGCTACCCTCAACAGGGACCTGTCCCACAATCCAGGCAGGAGCCTGACCAAGCATAAAACGGATAACCTTTCTATTTGAGGGGTGATACCCAACCCACAGATACACACCAGTCAGGGCAAGTAATCAATGTATTGCCTCATTTTAGAGATATTTTCATATGTGGAATAGAATTAGATTTATGAACAATTCTTGATAATTTTGTTTATTTATAAAGACATCTGATATTTTCTCACTACTGCACTCAGAAAGCAACTATCAGTTGCTTTCAAAAGGCTGACATAATTTACCCTGGCTGGTGTGGCTAAGTGGTGGATTGAGTGCTGGACAGTGAACCAAAGGGTCACTTGTTCAATTCCTGGTCAGGGCCCATGCCTGGATTGCAGGCCGGGCCCCCAGTGGGAGCCAGGCAAGAAGCAATAACACACTGATGTTTCTCTCCTTCTCTTTGCCTCTCCCTTCTCCTCTCTAAAAATAAATAAATAAAATCTTTTAAAAATACATAATTAATACATATATATCCAAAATCTAAATTATTGTACCTGAGGATTGTTATTCATGTAAAAAAATAGAAATGTAAGACTTAATAATACTGATTTTTCAAGGTTATGTTTTTGTTTTTGTTTTGTTTTGTTTTTAATTTTATTTATTTATTTTTTAGAGAGGGAAGGGAGGGAGAAAGAGAGAGAGAGAGGAAGAAAGAGAGAGAGAAACATCAATGTGTGATTGCTGGGGGCCGTGGCCTGCCACCCAGGCACGTGCCCTTACTGGGATTTGAACCTGCAACACTTTGGTTCGCAGCCCACACTCAATCCACTGAGCTATGCCAGCCAGGGCTGTTTTGGTTTTTGATGGACAATTACAAATATGTCTCTGTAACTTAAAAGTCATATATAAACTTGACAATTTCAAAAATTAATGCTTAATATATTTACTTTTCTTAAGTCTTAACAATATAATCTAATGTTTGTGATTACTTAAGATTGATTCCATAAAAAAAAGCAAGTCACCTTTATATTTTTCATAGGACATTTTCTTTCTGACTCAAGAACATAGTAGAAGAACTTGAATAATTCTTTATTGATATGATTTTAGAACTTCTCTGTCCAGCTCCTTATTGGGCAGATTTGTTGTGAGGAATAATATGCTTTGAAGTTTCCTACGGGGTGAGCTCTGTAATCAGAGTTCTCTGAATCAAATCGGTTCGTCAACACATCAAACAGGTCAGGTGGGTTAATATTTCTGCAATTCAATTTCTTCACTTTTTGAAAGGGCATATACTATTTATCTTATATGCCTGACATAGCATATCTTATATTGCAAGGCATATTATATGCATGCAATATAATATATAAATTCAGTACTGTCAACACTAATAGTGATTAGCACTTTGTTCTAACATACACATGCACACAAGCATCACACATTTTAATAACCTGAATACAAAATAAATGAAAGTAGAAATAAAACATATCTATAATAAAAGGATAATTAAATACTAATTAAATGCTAGTTAAAATTCATGGGTTCAGAGTAATGAAATAGAAATAAATAATACATTAAAGAGTGTCAATAATTGTATCAAAAGTCTGAAAATGAAAATATTTGGTAATTCGTCTGTTAAAAGCTGCTACATGTACTACAATCACAAATATGCAAATTAAAAATAAAGGGGAAATGACTCACACTCATCAGGCTAGAAAAATTTTAAGATCCAGGCACTATTCTGTTTGATGAGGGTGTAACACACTAAACATTTTGTTGAACCGTTAAAGACATTAAGTAATACCTACTAATGAAGGTTGGTGTATTTCATAGAACAATGAATTCTTAAGCAAATGTCTGAGAGGAATTCTCCCGTATCTATAGGTTCTCGTGTAAGCAAAGATGTTCATAAACTATCATTTACAAAAGCAAAATTAAACAAGGAAAATAGGTAAGCTAAATCTTACCCTAGAGGATATATACAAATGAGGTATATTGTAAAAAATAAATGCAGGAAAGAATTCTCTCTGGGCAGTAGGTACCAAATGAGGATTTGATTGGAGTGTGGTACTCACAGGAAGTGCCAGCTCTGTTGGTTAGAACTACTTTTCTTCAGTTAAATGTTTGGGATATAGTTATTGGTTATATTATTAATAACTTCATTTTATTAATTAAAACATAGATTTCCTGAAAGGAAATGTTCCTTACAAAACAATTACTTCTAAATTAGTAAGATAAGATTATTGAATTTTTACATTCACATCATTTCTCAACTACTTATAAATGGATTTCATTTCAATGGAAATTGAATAATTTAGCAAGAAAGTACATAGGAACTACTATTCTTATAAAGGACTATACTTAGAAACTCTTTCTGAAACCAAGTAATAGAAATCTATTTTAAAATAAAATTTTATGTTAAACTTTTGTTAGCTTGTCAAGATAGCAAGAATTATTTTGCTCAAACTTTACTGTTTTAGTTTTAAATAAGCATTCACCCTTGCATTTTATTCCATAATATTTGCCACATAATTTTCTAGTTTAAAAATTTGATCTATTGTTAGCATTCTGTGGTGTAAGACCTCATCATGCTTTGGAATTAAATGATTCTAATAATGCACAGATGACAAATTAATGTAGCATCTGTCCATCTTTATGGCAGCCATTAAGTGACAGTTGAATTATTGGTTGGTTTTATTACTCATTAACAATAATTTTGTAAAGGCTTTTACAGTCAAGACTATTATGAGCAGAAGGTGAAAAGATTATATATAAGCTGTTTTCTCTCCATAATAACTAAATAATTTGTCTCTAAAATATAATCATTAATTTCTGTAAATAATATTATTTTAAGGTTAATCATTAAAGCAATGATTTTCTAAAGATTTATTGCTGAGCTAAAAGAAAATAACACTTTTTTGTCTAACTATCTAGAGATGTAGATATCCATAAATATATCTGTAATTGTACACAATGTAATTATAATTATATATCTGTAATTTTTATTTCAAGACATTAAAAGCAAATTATACCAACTTTAATATTCTGATTTGTGTAGAGATATTCTCTTTATCCTTTCAAACTGATAGGGTAAAATTCCACAGACCAGGTCTTTCATTAACAGCGGAAATGTCTTTCTCACAGTCCTGGAGGCGACATTCAAGATGAAGCCGTCAGCACTTGCCTTTGGTGAGCATCCTCTCCCTGTTCCCTAGCTTGAACCCTCTGCCCTGCCCTCCATGGTGGGAGGAACAGGATCTCTGTGGGATTTCTTTCACGAGACAGTTAATCCTATTTGTGACAGCCCAATCTGGATGACCTAAGTACCCCCAGAAGGCCCCATCCCCTAGTTCTACTGCATTCAGCATGAAAATTTCAACCTATGAACTGGGGAGGATACAAACATATAAGCCACAGCAGATAACAAAATAAGGATTTTTAAAAAGCAGGGAATGAAAAATGGAAAATACTTAAAACAACAATAAAATATTCTTTGAAATAATATATATTATAGGCATAAACACTATTAACATTAATTTAGGAATAATTATTTTTGACATAACTAATGTGATTGTTTTTTTAATTTAAAATAATCTATAAGAATAAAGTATATTTTCTGAGAATAATTGTCACACTGTTACAGCCATGGCATATAACTATATATGTGCTAAAGAATGAACATGAATATGTAAACAGTTGCATAAAAAGAGAAAGTCACAATAATATTAACTTAGTTTGATAAATAAGATAGTATTACACTGCAATAAAAGGTATTTTATTTTATAAATAAACACAAAATCTAATATAGATGTCTGGATGCTGTTAAGGAACCATCGTGGGTGGCTAGTGTGACCCTACAGCATAAAACAAAATCAACCTAATAAAGAAAGAGAAGGAAAAGGTGTCACTTTTTACAGATGACACAATTCTTTATATAAAAAAAACCTATGGATTCTAAAAAATACCTCTTAGAAATGATAAGTAAATAAAGTTTCAGGATACAAAAATTAACACACAACAATCCACTGCATCCTTACATGAAGTTTCAGGTAAAAATTTTTAAATATCCTATTGCAATTGTACAAAAATGATAAAATACCTAAGAGTAAACTAATATATGAAGGACCTATATACTGCAAGCTGCAAAACATTAATAAAAGAGACTGTAAAAGCACTCAGTGAAATAGAAAAATATTCCATGTTCATGGATTGAAAGATTCAACATAGTTAAAAATGTCCATACTACCCAAGGCAAAATACAAATTTAATGCAATCCCCATTAAACTCCTCATGACATCTTTTTTTAAAATAAAAGCAATAACATGACAATGTTCCAAAGTAAAGAGAAATATTATGTTAAATCACTGTCAATATAAGGTAGTGGATGAGTAATTAAATTAACTGTGGTTTATAGTATAGAACAAACAACATAGTAATTTACATTGGCAATACGAAGAGTAATATAAAGTTTTTAAAATCCAAAGTTAATTATAATGTTAAAAGTGTAAACAAAGATCTCAATGCAAAACACATGAAAAAACTCCAGGATTGCAATTGTTTCCGTAGCCTGCTCCCCTCACACTCTGGGCTTCGGAACTTTGAAGAGATGAATAACAAGTCATGATGCAGCCAAGCCTTGAAAGAGATCTGAGCAACACTAAACAATCGGAACCCATAAAACATGGAAACACAGGATCAGGCAGTCAATTAATTATACACCAAAACATTTAATGAAAAGAAACACTTCTAGAATATCATAGTCGGTATAGTAAGAGAGTACACCCTTAAAAGAAGGGCAAATATTTGAAGTTTCACTGTGTGCCAACGGTGTAGAATTGCCATGCTATTGTTAACAAAGCTATATAGTAAACAAGGCTTGATTGACACAAATGAAGACTTGGTTGGGGGCTCAGTGTCTCCTTGGAGACTGCCATTTGAAGAGGAGGAAGTGCCTTAGGGAACACCCTTAAAATGCTAAGTGTTATTTTCTCTCTAGCCTTTTTCCAAATCTTAAGCAGAAATTAAAAAAGTGCAAACCTTCTAGAAAATAAAAGATCAATGCTAAATAACCACCCCCAAAATAAAAAAAAAACTCATGAGACCCAGATGGAAAATGTTTATATATAGTTCATTGCAGAAAAATGATACAGTGTATCAAGGATAGGCAAAATAGTCAAAGGCTGCTTCCCACTAAAAAGTAGAAGAATCCAGGTGCAGTTTCCAGTCCTCCCCCTTGTATGAACTGTGTTGAGTTCTCTCTTGGATGGAGAACTACTGATACTGATGCAACAACTCAAACCAGGGAGCCCAAAATAGAGTCACATCAGGGATTTCTAATACCATGCTGGTCTAGAAGGCATATTCTTGCTATGTAATGAGCTTTCAATGGCAGAAACCTATGGTGTTATCACTGAAGACAGGTGCAAGTCATCAATCTCGCTGTTATCCATAAAAATACTGACAAACTGGTACAAACTACCCCATATTTCTTCAGTCCCTTGGTTATAGAACATGTCATTAATCAATAAACTTTGTGTCTTCACTAGGGATCAGTGGCATGGAAATACATATCACATATCGATAAAGCAGCTCAGCCTAACCCTGCGCCAGCTGGAATTAACCCGACAACGCACTGGAAAGTAGGAAGCTGGGCAAAGATTTCAGCAGTCTTGGATTAAGGACGTGACAATTGGCAGGGACTTGAAATGTAACAGGATTGCAGTTGTGAGCCTACAGGCTCCCGAAGCTTGCCAAGATGGAATGGTAGAACCAAGTTTTACTCTTTTCTGTAACAATAAAAAATAAGAGTCAATGAAGATAAGTGTCCTAAAGATACAGGAAGCAAACCAAGTGAATGCTGTGCTCACCCAAACGTGCTGCCTTGAGATAATTCCTGAACATAGATCACGGGAAGGGGAACCAGGCAGAGCCTAGTGGGCACCCTGAGTAGAGAAAATGGAGCTGAGAGTCTGGGTAGGACAAGGCAGCTAAAACCTAAGCACAGAATAATGTAGAGGAGATTGGTGCACACTGGGAGAATTCTAGGCATTTTCAGAGTGTCTCTGTTGTTTTACATTAGAGTACTGATCAGAACATTCATGTCAAAAAGTACTTGAGTCTGGGGAAGAATTACCCAAAACGATTAGAAGCGATGTTTCTGAGCACCCACACAGGTTTGGGTACACTGCCTGGTCCCACTAGCCAGATAGCAAAATCTATGACTCACAGATTCAAGAAGCTCAAAAAGCTTCAACTAAAAGCAATATAACGAGAATCACACCACAGCTGATCATAATCAAATTGCCCCAAACCAGTAATAAAGAGAAAATCTTAAAAGCAGGTTGAGTAAAAAGGCTGATTCATTGTGTGCAGAAAAACAAATATGAGGATGACCTTGTAGGCAGGGCCCTTTGGACAACTTCAATGTCCTTCCGTCGCTTGTACTTGAGAATGCGTGGTAGTGCTTGATGTGTTATATGCTTGTAATTCTCCATCTCATAATTGCCAAGAGGAATTATGTTGATTGGGAAGTGCTGCATGAGAGAAATATGTCCCTAATGCACCCTTTGAGTTCCACATCTATGAGACTGACTGATGGTTTCTTTTTTGGCTGGAACTTCTGACAGAAAGAGACAACGTTTTCACAGTATCTCTTGGGGTTTGAGCTCCAAGCTTCCCTTGTATTCATCAGTTGGTAGCTTGTGAATGGGGTCTTTTTAAAATCATGTTGCCAGATCCATGGGGACCTTGTGATACCAAATATCAAGCCTCATATTTAAATGATTGCATGAGAATAACGACAACTTGCAACAATTTATATTGTAGTAGAGAAGGAGGCCATTGTCTTAACCATGATTCTTTTGAAAGGTTCTGTCCAGCACAAACTGGGTTGGTATTTTCATTCTTCTTAGAAGCAATCCCCCAAACTGCCCATGATGGTTGACCCATAAAAATGTCAGTGTATTGAACTTTCTCCGAATATGTAGGGATTTTATTTTCACTCCCTGTATTGAATGCATCTTTCCAGAGAATCCAGGATATGTCACAGTCATTCTGGTAACAACAGATAATTTTCACCAGAACCAGTGGAAATGACATCAGTTTAGAGGTCCAGTACATTATGTGATATATCAAGACAATCGAAGATGCTGTGGACTAGACTATGAAAGGCAGCAGGACAGTTCACATAATTCTGAGACTAGACAGTGAAGTGCTGCTGTTCTTTCTACTCCATTGGGAGACACATGGCTTTTGTTCTCCCTGCTGAGTATTTGAAAGAATACTTTCATAGAATCAATAGCTGCAGATCATGCTCATTGATTTGTTCCAGAGAAGACATCACCTCCAGCAGAGCAGTGCAGTAGGAACAAGATTTGGTTGTGTTTACAGTAAATACTGTAATCTGCCTGGACCCGTCTGGCTTTCACGGGAAGCAGAGAGGAGAAGACCCAGAATAAGAACCAACATCATTAAGAAGCTAAGTGGTAGCTATCTTTTGCAGACAAGGGCTGGTGAGAAAAGATGGTCTTACAGAACTTTGTTCCCTGATAATAATGGACATGATAATATCCCACCAAAAGAGTGGAGGCTATGTGGTGGTGCACAATCAAATAAAGCCAGGCGAATCCAGTTATTACAATGAACAGCGGTTACAAAAGGCTTGACTCACAAAGAGCTGTGGAAATACTTAATAGAACGTGGAGTTCCCAGGGGGAAGATACATGGGCAGTCAAAAAAGATACTGCTCTATATAACACACAAAATAAACCCTAGACAAATGACTAGGAGGCAGCAGTCAGCATCACTAATAAAGTGGCATAATACCTCACTCTGTTTTCAAACTTGGACCAGTTCTCTTCCCAGGACACCCACTGAAGGGAAGGATGGCTTGCGATGAGGAAGGATGCTGGGACACACTGTAGCAAGCCCACACAGTAATAATTTCTCCATTATTTCCACTAAGTCACTGAAAACCATTTACTCAAGTAAACTTACACCAGGAAAAAAATAATACCACCATACAAGAAGCTGTTGCACACCATGTTCTAATGGACATTGATAACTATGGACTCATAGCATCGTCACGGCTCCCGTACCAACAGAGGAGTTTACAGGGCCTGTGCAATGAATGGGGTATAGTTCTAGGTCTTATTCACAGTGAATCTGCTGAGTCATGGGCAGTTTTGGTGGGAATTTTCCCAGTGTCTAAATATATCATTGGAATGGACATACAAGGGAGTGGGCAGAACCAGCACATACAGGGAAAGATCAAGTGAAACCTACTGAGTATGGCTTGATCTGTCTTGACTAAGAAAATAAAACTAATAATTCCATCTTTGCAGAAAGGCAAGTAATTACTGCCACCTTAATTTACTTCATAGTAATCGCTTCATATCTTCACTTAAATCATCACTTTGGCACAAACAGAAATCCAAGAGATCCCTATCAGGCAAGAGGACAAATTTGTGATCACAGGAGAAAAACCACCATACTCTAAAAACAAAATGAACTGTCCTTTGTCTCATTCCTGCTATAGTACAGTCCAAGCAGCTTGGGAAATCTGGACTCTGAATAGACTATCACAGAATTCCTCTATTTTGATGACCTCAAGTTATTTCAGTAGGTGTGCAAAGGGTATAAAAGCATGGGAGGTTTTATAAGACACGTGAGCTACAGAGTGCCCAAAAGGTTGAAGACAAACTGAAAAAAAAAATTTATCGAGCTGCCATATCAGTGGAAATGTTAATGTTTCTAGCTGTACAACCAAACATTCTCTTCAAACTAAAGAAGACATTAGGACATCTTTTACTTTCTACCACTAAGAAAGAAGCACAACACCTAGAAGGTGTCTTTGGGTTTCAGAATAGTAACACATTCTGCGCTTGAGAAGACTGGTTCTATCAATGCATGTGAAGAGGAAGGCTGTTTACTTGAAATGAGGTCCACAAGAGAGGAAAACTTTGTGGCAGGTCCAGGCTTTGGTGTGAGAAGACCTGCTGCTGCTCAGGTGAAGTTATCAGTCAAACCCTGTTTTTTTGGAAGAATCTAAAAGCCATGAAGGACTTATTTAAGAAAGAGAAGAGAGTCAAAACTATGAGCAATAAAATGACAATAAATACACATATACCAACAATTGATTCTAAAAACCAAACTAAGCAAACAAGAAGAACAGAGACAAAATCATGGATACGGAGAGCATTCTGATGTTTGCCAGATGGGAGGGGTGTGTGAGGGAATGGGTGGAGAAGTAAGGCGATTATGAAGCACAGACAGGTAGTTACAGAAGAGCCATGAGGGTCACAGAAGAGCTAGTACAGCATAGGAAATGGATTAGCTGAAGAAGTTATATCCATGACCCATGGACATGAACAATAATGTGGGGGTTGCCTGAGGGAGGCAAAGGGGGAAAATTGGGACAACTGTAATAGCATAATCAATTAAATATAATTTAAAAAATAAATAAAAGCCATGCATCCTCAGTAAAGAATTTTAAACCACTTTTTAAAAACTCATGACATATCATTGGATTCAGCATAAAATATCAAGTGATATTACAGTGTCTCCCCAGGAGCTGGAATCTGCCACTCCCACCGTATTAAGATTTGATACCTCCAGCAGTGATTCATCCTAAAATAAATGTGGTGCATCCATAGTCCAGCATGTGCAATGCCAGAGGTCACATGCATGGTTCATGATCAGGTGGTCCGGATTCTCATGTCATTCTCCAAGATCCCACCACAGGTGTAAGCTGAGGGAAGGATGCTTACATCTTTCCTTCAGCCTACACCTGTGATCATAGGAAGTATGCACAGGTCACCATTAACAAAGGAGGAAACAGCTGTGCTTGGTTCATGCATTGGTCAGTTCAGGGTACAGCTGCAAGCTAAAAATAGACTGCTCTAGATAGGCCCCCATGGAGTGTGTCCAAAAGTCAATGGGAGGGGTTAATTCTTCCAATGAGGAGAGCTTTGGGAAGGTTTGTTGTCTTTAAATTGCAGGGAAACAGAATATCAGAATTAAGAGTATGCATGGATCTATTGGCCCTGTATTTATATCCATGAGAACTTATAAATATTTCTTTATTAAATTCCCTTTAAAAAGATTTTTAAAAATAGTGTCACAATAGCTCCAGGAAAAAATGTCTAAAGTGACCGGGCCAATGTTTCCTCATTCATCACCAAAGATTAAAGAAAAATTCATCTTTATAATCATCACATTTAATGCATCCTTCACAGGATGTGGAATTTATAGTGTATAGTTGAAGGACTTATAAAGAGAGGAAAATCTCATCATTGTATTTCTGCAGTTGTAATTACAAAACCTATCCAGTCATGAAAATATTTAAATGACACCTAAATCTCATATAAGGAGGATTTTCATTTAGTAAAACTTATTTTAGTAAAATATATAAAAATGCAAAAATGATATATGGAGATATGAAACCCCCAATTCAAGCATGTCAAATAAAATGTTACTAGAATTTTTAATTCAGATTATACTTTGAAACTTTGAAGAATGAGGTCGCTGCTTTATTTTTCTATTACCAATAGTGAGCACAGTGTTACTTTTTTAAAAAAAATCACTTTATTATTGTTCAATTACAGTTGCCTGCATTTTCTCCCCACCCCTCCCCCCAACCCAAGCCAAGCCCACCTCCTTTCCTTGGTTCCACCCTCCCCCTTGGTTTTGTGCCTGTGTCCTTTATAGTAGTTCCTGAAAACTTTTCTCCCCACTGTCTCTCCCCTCCTCCCCTCTGACTATTGTTAGATTATTCTTAATTTCAATGTCCGTGGTTATATTTTGTTTGCTTTTATCATAATCGGCAAAAGTGGCACTTTGTTTATATTCTGTATTTAAGAAGTTGCCAAATAAAATAGATTATGACAGATGAGAAGCATGAATAGCCCTAATGTCACCATGAATATGCTTCTGACAGCTGATAAAGAAATAACTAATCTAGCTAAGGAGCACTTTTGCGACATGCTCTCAAATGAGAATACATATGCTAAACATAGAAATGAGGTTAATAAAGTGTCTCTTAAGGGTAGTTTATAGATTTTCCCATTTCTATAATGTAGGCTATTAAAGTTGTAAGAGAACAGGGGTTTCACGAAGGCACCTTCTGCTGCCATATATGTCATCCTGGGCATTAGAATCAGTTAAGGTTTCATTTTGACAGTTCCTGAATATCACCAGCCGGTTATCGGCGGCAGGACCGGACCGCTCAGCTCGCGCATGTGCAGCCAACCCCGATAGATTCTGGTAGATGTAGATACAGCATATCTCGCTGTCTTTGCCTGTCATTGTTACTCTCTTATCTAGTTTAATTTCCTACTTTTATATTTTTGTGTCACAGTGATTTTATCTCCAAAGGAAAAAAATTAAAATATAATAAGGTTATGTTCACAGTCTAGGTGAGGTTATGCTGGCCATTCTGATGCAAATTTGAGGGTTTTCAGTACATACCAGCACATTGCCAGTCTGATTACAAATTTGTATCATTTGAAATAATCAGAAATATATTTTACCCACGGGGGGAAATGTAGGTAGCTGCAGATTTATCTTAATGTATAAGACGTTCATGTGGCAATGTGTAAGGATATAAATGATCTGCAAACATTTAAAATATTTCACACTCTGATGTTTTCAAGATGCATATATGATTTTGTTTCCTTAATAGAGTTTTGAGCTATCTTGGTTGAAATACAGAAAATAGTGATCATTTTCTAAGCTATAATATTTTAAATGACCTTCTTTCTCATTGTCTCTCTCTGTCTCCTCTCTCTCCATCTCTCAATAAGTTATTTTACAATCCATCACTAGACTTAGGTAGCATATATTTACTGCATTGTATTTAAAATATTGGGAAAATAAAATATTGGTTAAGTCACATTTAAAGTGTATTTTGAAACAATGCTATTAATTTTTTTTAAATTACCTTTTTGAGAACTTCACAATTGAAAATATGAAAAGAATATGAACACATAATTCACATTAAATAAATGTACAATTAACATACTATTTAACCATGTCTTACTTTATTATAATTAAAGAAACATGAACAAAAATAATGTTAAAAGATGACTTTTCACCCAAAAATCCTGGCAATGATAGTAATATTTTAAAATCTAAAAGAAGTCTTTAGAAGTACAACTATAGATACTTTCAAAGACTCATAGTGAATAAACAAATTGCTACACCCCCATTTACTGGCTAATTTTCTAATATTTATCCAAATAAAAAATGCACATGTCCATGAACTAGAAGTTCCATTCTACAGTTTTAATTCTACTGATGCACTTCTACATATCTAAAAATAGTGTCTATGTGTGTATTGCAACATTTCAATGTTTTTACTTTCCAAGATCCAAAAATAAACTAAAAGTCCACCAATAAACATCTGACTAAAAGTATGTTTTACTTGATCTAAAACACTGCTCTAAATTGTATTATTATTTTACATACTGGTTATGAATTAAAAAACAAACTTAATTATTCAAAAAAGATACTGCCATTATAAAACACTATTTTGCTTCAACTCTTACAAAATGTGTTCTTTAAATCACAGTAATAAGCTACACAGTGAAAGGACAAAAGATAACATGAAAATACTTAAATGATAGCATAGGCACAACAAAGTGAAAAGACCTTAAAATGTTTTATTCAAATGAAAATGAGTGGAGAATGCAGAGTATGATTGTTCTCTTACATGCCCATATGCAGTTTTTGAAGTAAATAGAAAAACTTAAGTAGAATTTACTTTTTGATAAGTTATTTTGCATTGCAGTTAGTAGATAACTATTTATGATCTTATTCTTTAGTAGAATGCTAATTTATATCTTATAGGCCTAAACTCAAAAAGATTCAAAATATTTAGGTTTGTTGAAATTAAGAGGTATAGAAATTGTTTAAATATGTTTATTATATTTGCAATGGATTTATTTTCAATATACATTAAATAAGGCAGAATGATTGTGTGTATATATATATATATATATATATACACATATATATAATTGCTTAATATTGTCATTTCTTTTGCATGTTCTTGGTTTTTGTTTTCCACTTTGCCATCAGCGACTTTCCTATAATTCATTGGAAAGTAGTAAAAGGAGGCTTTTACTGTTTTCAGTTGATGTCTTGCTAACAGAATACAAAGACATACAGCTAGTTATAATTTTAAAGTAGTGAAAATACATGTAAAGTTTAAAATGTTCAAAGGCATATATAATGATAAAATATCAACAGGGAAAATTTTCTCCTAACCATCAAAGGTCACTATTTTCAAAGAAAAACAGTATTTTATTAGAAGAACTAAAGGGGGTATTAATAAGAAGTACAGTTTCTACTTAAAACTATTTCACATTTCAGAATTCATCAGGTTCAAAGCCTCAAATAATTTGAAATATGTTTATTTCTAAGACATTTTTTAACTAAACCATTTAGAGCTAAGGGTTGTTTTTAATAATTAACTGAAAGTAGTAATTTTTCTACAGGAAAGACGAATAAAAAATCTCATTAGGAATTTATACTTGTCAATCTTACTTTGACTAAAATACTATTAATATCATTAAGTTTCAGGTCCCCATTGGTACTAACTGATATTGCAGTTATAAACAATATAAGAGAGACTCTACGGTATTTTGTCTTTGTGGTGGACACAGAGTATATAAGATAAATAATATGCTGAATGGCATATGTTACCAGACTCCCTGGAGAATTTTTCCCTGAGACTGGAGGGCAGAAGCAATATTTTATACATGTTGAAATTTTTTATACCCAACAAAAAATGAATCCCATATGTCATTCACATTTCATTTACATAAACAGTTGACTTGTATAAATATTGCTAATTTTCATAATGAAATAACTAATATCTGATTAAAATGAATTGTTCTTAAACATAAATTTTTAAATGTTATTTTTTATTTTGAACTAAAATTAACTTTACAGTAATAATTGTGAAGTCATAAGCATATTGTTAATGCCATACTATTAATGAATTGGCCTATAATTTATGACTAGAAGTTTCAAAGGAAATATATTTTTAGTCAGTAAGTAAAGTTTAACAGAAAATGATTTGGCTGTGTGGTAAAATAAGAAATTTAAAAGAGGTCATATGTAATTCTTAAAAGTCAGCAGCTTCTAGTTATGTAATAAGGAAACTGACTTCATTTTTCACAGTGTATCAAATAAATTTATGAACTAGGAAACTGTCACCATTAAACAGAAAGTCAGATAATGGAAGGAAAACCTCAAGCTTTAAGAATAATACATAAATTTTAAAATACATGATACAAGCCACAAATGTAGCAATGTTTGTGCATATTATATACATAGTATATTGTCTTAAGAACCTACTAAAATATAATCATGTTCCTAAATATATGTTTTAAAAAATTTAATATTTCCATGTTAGGTCATTTTTATGTTTCTCCTGGAGAAAAGGTAAGATATGCCTTTTGGTATCTTATCCTTGTTATCACTTATTTTTACATGTAAACCCCAGTCAGAGTCTTCTGGAATTAGTGGTCAAACATGGATACAACTTTTCATGGGGTATTGAAATGCAAAGACTCATCATTGCTTCATTACCCAACAGGTGTTGGTTTATTGCCAGGACATGGGACTCAATTATGTCCTCTTACCACCGTGTCAGTTAGATATAGAAGGGTATGCACTGTAATATTAGCTTCTTTAATGAGAATTTAACCAAAATGTCTCATGAAGTCTCCCCATTTGTTATTCTACTAGATATAATTTTGTGTCTCAATTATATTAAAGACCATGGTCAGAATCTGGGAACGTGATACAATAGCTGGCATCATCCAACGGATTAGTTTGTGGAATGTGACTCATGCAGATCTCCCAAACTCTGCTAAGAGAATTTACGTATTAAATCCATATATTCAACACCGTGCAGAGTTATTTTCTCAACTGTTTCATGACTTCCCAAAGTCTATCAATCTTCTCTACTTTTCCACTCCTAGTGATACCCGATCGCTCCCAGTAAACATAGCCTCATAACGAGTACCTGGGTACTGTCATGATTACAGTATGCACATGCCCACCATACCACTGATTGTGTTTTAAAACAAACAAACAAAAGATGAGAAAGGGAGAAGTATGGATTGACATCTCAGTGTGACAACAGCGGTAGCCATTTTTTTAACTGCACAGTCGTGTTTAAAATATTCCCACAGGATTTTTTAATTCATGTTAGTAAATATTATTCTGGTAGATCTGTGTACTTTGTGTACTACCACTTTACAAAACATTAGTTTTGTTTTGTTTTTTTGCTCAATTTTTACCAAACCAGTATCTTTTTTTTTTTTTTGGCATGCACGAGGGAATTTCCTGGCATTCCTGGTTTCCAACTTGAAAGCTCAGTATTTAATTAGCATTTTTATTGTGGATACCTTATAATTGCATTTACCTGGAAAAATCCTTTGAGTGATTTTTTTACTCAAAAAAATTTGGAAGGACTTTTGGGGCTTGCATTCACTGGCAGTGGTGCTCCACAGGCAAACATCTGCATGGAACAGGCTTGTGGTTACCTACCTGCCTTTAGGAAGTGATGCACTTTCAAGCAGAAACTCAAGGGGAAGACATGAGCATTTTTAAACTGGTGCATGAGTAATCAAAGGAGAAAGCAATGTTTTAAAAATGTAACATTGATTATATTTTTTAATTTTTTCTTCATATTTAGACTGTGGGTTATTAGGTAAAAATCAGGTAATAAAGTTGCAAATAAACAATAATACAATTGAGATGATAATTTTGAAAAATGTTTAGAAAATATTCCTGGCTGGCATAGCTCAGTGGACTGAGTGCGGCCTGCAAACCAAAGTGTCACAGGTTCATTTCCCAGTCAGGGTACATGCCTGGGTTGCAGGCCATGACCCCCAGCAACCGCACATTGATGTTTCTCTCTCTGTCTCTCTGTCTCTCTGTCTCTCTCTCTCTCTCTGTCTCTCTCTCTCTATCTCTAAAACTAAATAAATAAAATCTTTCCTCCCCTCTCTAAAAATAAATAAATAAGATCTTAAAAAATGAAAAAGAAAATATTAATATAAATTACGTCTTTGAAAAATGCATACTATGAACACCTTCTTAGCTTTCAATAATATGTAGATTGCTGGATTTTTACACATTCACAATTCTTAATCAAGAATTTGAATTTGAGTTTCAAATCAAATTTGAAACTGGAAAAGTGATACAAATTATAAAATGGCCTTAATAACATTACTAATGTACTTTGAGGCATAACCTTTCAAGGACAGAACATAAAATATGATAAATTTCTTTCTTAGTTTATAAAAGTCATATAATTAATGACATTTTAGTTTAGAAAAAAGTATAGACTTAAAAAAGATGAAATTTTACCTTTATTATATTCTGATTAAATATATTCTAATTTTGAGATAGTGAAAGAATATCACTAAATATATTGAGTTCATTTACTGTAATAGTAAAAATACCACTAATTTTAATAAAATTGGCGTAAACTTAATCTACATGCAGTAAATTCAGTTTTTTTCCTCTAAATACAATAAATGAAAACCAATATCATATAACTCTAGTAAGTTAAAAAAAAAATGTGTGTCG
This sequence comes from Phyllostomus discolor, assembly GCF_004126475.2. Classification (NCBI taxonomy): domain Eukaryota; kingdom Metazoa; phylum Chordata; class Mammalia; order Chiroptera; family Phyllostomidae; genus Phyllostomus; species Phyllostomus discolor. Next base: position 14,182,737 of record NC_040913.2, read on the forward strand.
GACCGTCAATATTGACAAAAGAATCCTACAATATAATGTATTCTAGGAAAACCTTCCTTCTGTAGATTGATTATCCTAGTATCTAGTATGTAACATAATGTTATTTTTTATTGAGTTTATTGGAATGATGATGGTTAAAAAAAAAGTACAGGTTTCAAACGCCCAACTCAACAAAACATCATCTGCACACTGCATCATGCTCCCATTGCCTCCAATAAAGTCCCCTCCATCCCCATGTATCCTCCCTTTGCCCTCTTCCAGCTTCCCACAGCACCTCTCCCTCTGTCACCATACTCTTTTCTGTGTCTGTGTTTTATCCATGTAAATCTCTATACTTTTACCCACCCAGCCCCTCAACGCCCCCTCCTCCTGACAGCTGTTAGTCTCTTCTATGTATTGATGCTTCTGTTTCTATTTTGTTTGTTAAATTATTATGTTGATTGGATTCCACATATAAGTGAAATCATATGGTATTTGACTTTCTCTGACTGGCTTATTTCACTCAGCATAATCATCTCCAGGTTTAGCCATGCTGTTGCAAAAGGCAAGATTTCATTCTTTATTATGGCCAAGTAGTATTCCGTTCTGTAAAAGTTCCGTAACTTTTTGATCCTCTCATCTACTGATAGGCATTTGGGTTGTTTCCAGGTCTTGGCTATTTTAAATGATTCTGCAATGGACATAGGGGTGCACATATTGTTTTCTAATTAGTGTTTCAGGTTTCTCCAGATAGATTCCTAGAAGTGAAATCACTGGTTCAACAGACAGTTCTATTTTTAATTTTTTAAGGTAAATCCATATTACCTCCCACAGTGGCTGCATCAGTCTGCATTCCCACAAATAGTGTACTGCAGTTCCCTTTTCTCTGCATCCTCACCAGCACTTGTTTGTTGATTTATTGATGATGGCCATTCTGACAGGCATGAGGTGATAATCTCAATGTTGGTTCTGATACTTAGTGATGTTGAGCATTATTTTATATCTTTGTACATCTATGTCCCTTTTTGAAAAAGTGTCTATTCAAGTCCTTTGCTCAGTTTAATAGGATTTTGGGGGGTTTTTCTAGTGTTGAGTTTTATAAGTTCTTTATCAATTTTAGAGATTAATTCCTTATCACATGTATCTTTAGCAGATTTGTTCTTTCAAACAGTGGGTTTTCTTTTCATTTTGTTCATAGTTTCCTTGGCTGTTGAATTTTTTTGTTGTTGTTCAGTGTAGTCCCATTTTTTTCCTTTGTTTCTCTTGCCTGAAGAGATACAAGGTCCATCCAGAAGGTATCCAGCCATGTAGTATGAAAAATAAAGACATTTATTGCAGAAGATACAAGATACATGTCCCATGTACAAGAAACATTGTACATGGAACAATGGCACCTCAGTTCTCTTCAAAGTAGGCATCTTGGGACCTCACACAATTCTCCCAATCACCATCAGTTGCCTTGTCTTATTTTCCTGAATCTCATAGATGGTCTGAAATTTCTTCCCTTTCAAAGGTGATTTTAGTTTGGGGGAAAATCAGAAGTTGCACAGCACCACATTTGGGCTGTAGGGGGACTGAGTACCGTGGGTAGTTTGATGTTTCACAAAAAAAGCTCTGCACAAGACATGATGCAAGAGCGGGTGCATTCCCTGATGAAGCTGCCACTCGCCAGTTGTCCATGGTTTCCATGCAGCTTTCTGAGTCATCCAAACAGTTTCCATGGAGAAACGTTTAATCTTAATGCAAAATGTGATGCAGATTCATTGCTCTACTTGCTAAGTTGTTGGGAACTGCCCTGACTGGTATCAGAAGCTAAAACCCCCGGTAGGCTAAGGCTAAGGGAACGCCCTTGGAACCGTAAGCCAGCAAGGAGACAAAAGCTTATCTCCCTGGCAGGAATGCTGCTTCTGCTGCTTTATTCATAACTGAACCCCAAAAAGCTTGGTCGGTTAGCCAAAGACGGGTAAGATTCCCCACGGGGGGAACGATCTAAGGCAGGCACGATCACTTTGGCAGGCCCCCCCAAAAGAAGGACTTTGGGGGCTGCAGCAAAAGAGGGTGACGGACCCTCGCTCCTTGGCTTTGACATAGCCTGAGTTCTCATCACCTGGGAGAAAATCTCCTTATTGCCTTAGTTCCCGTGCTAAGCCTGAAACAATGACAGGGTGGTGCAGCTCCGTGCTGAAAAGGGGTGGATTCCCTGGGTGATCAGGCCTAAGAAAGAACATGTAAATTACTGTGAAACCTTCTTTGTTTAGAATGCTCTCAGTTGAATGAGAGGGGTCCAAGGAGGAAGTTTGTTCCTCAAAGTCTTACAGCTCTCTGACCCCGACTCTCAATAGAACAGCAGAGTTCCTTGTTTTCTATAGTTCCTTACTTCCCCCTGATAAGTACTGTACTTTACCTGAATTATTATGCAAAATGAGCCCAATAAAAGCAGGTATGGACAGTAAATCAGGGCCCTTCCCACTAGGGGGGGTGGCCATTCTGTCCCCACTTCCCCACAGAAACTAGTCTTGTCTCTGTGCATGTTTGTTTGTTTCTCGCGTGTTTTTCGGTGAGCCATCCACAGCGTTCCGTGGTCACCACTGGCCGGTGACCCACGCAGCACAATGACTAAGTCATTTCGAATGTGACAGCCACACAGTACACATGCTCACTCAATTGTGTCTCCTGCCCTCACTGACTAGTACAGTGAAGTTATCATTGTTTATGAATGCTCATTCCAGTTCACTCTCCTTTGCTGCCAAGTTACATCTATGTTGCATAAACCATTCTCATTATATTAATAATGGCTGGACTTTTTTGGACAGACTTAATAGTATACATATATGTACTTTGTATACTATATATATATCCATACTATCTGTACACTTTATACTATATTTACGTCTACCAGTATATTACAGATGATGTAATATGTGTAAAATACTGTATATACTATTACTGTATTAGTTTATATTACTGTACTTGGTTTATAACCATCAGCATATAACATTTTTGTTTTTATTTTTGTCTACCTCTTAGAGTTTATTCTGTCTTTAGTTTTTCCATTTCTCTCCCATTTCATACTTCATCATGCTATTATTTTTTCCTTTGGGGTTGTACTAGATCATGAAAATATTGGGTTGGTCCAAAAGTTTTTTGTTTTTTTTCTCCATAAGATGGCTCTAGTAGTGCTTAATTCTCTTTAAATTCATCCAAAACAATGCTGTTAGATTGTATTGTAACATCTGTCACATCAGTGTGCATTTAGAAAAACTTATCAAAATTAGTGAATTTTTGTGTAGCCATTTTAATATTGAAGGTGGAAGAAAATACATAACATTTTTGACATATTATGCTTTATTATTTCAAGAAAGGTAAAAAAGCAACTGAAACCCACACAAAAAAGTTTGTGTAGATGCTTTGACTGATCAAATGTGTCAAAAGTGGTTTGTGAGGTATCCTGTTGCAGATTTCTCGCTGGTCGATACTTCATGGTTGGGTAGTCCAGTTGAAGTTGATAATGATCAGATCAAGGCATTAATTGAGAACAGTCAACATTATACCACTCAGGAGATAGCTGACATACTCACAATATCCAAATAAATAAAGTTATTGGTGAAAACGAAAAATGTGCCTTTTATTTTACAGAAAGAACTAAACAACATTTTTGGCCAATCCAATCCATCTTTTGTGGTGTGTCAGTTTCAATAATATTAGCCGCTATCTCTTCAGATGTGTTTTCTGCCTCATTGTTTCTACCCGCCTGGGATTTAAATCACACATACATTTCACTCCTTTCTTGCATGTCTCGTTTATTATTTTCTATATTTTCCATCTTTTGCTTCTCTTGTGCTCATATCTGGATACTTTCTTTTGAAACACTTGTCATTTCATCAATTAGCTCTTCAGCTCTGCCACATCTGCTAGTAAGGCCATTCATTCAGTTGTCCTTTGTCATTAAGTGTCATCCATTCACTTAATCATTTGTATTTTCAGTTATAGTATTTCCATTTGCTTCCCTTATATAGATTTTAGTTCTCTTCCATTGTTCGTATTGTGTCATTTAATTACTCATCATATCAACCATAATTTTAACCAGCATGACTGACATCTCCAAGGTTTGGAGCTCTTATGCATTTGTTCTATTTTATTTTTTCCATTAAAAAAACTAGCTACTTTTCAGCAGTACATTCTTTTTATTAAAAATAGAATTCCAGAAAATGTGAGGGAAAAATTTCAGCATAATGTGAAGTTCTAAATTATGTTAATTTTCCAAAGTGGCTTTACTTTCAGGGGAAGGAAGCTAGGAGAAAGGCAGATTTTTTTTTTAATAGTCTCAGGTAGTAATGCAATTTTTGCTGCATTTCAGTTATTGTGAGAGTATCTGTATCTAAGTCTCTCTATTACTCATAGAGCATGTCACTTACGGTCAGTCCAAAAGCCTGAGTGTTTACCAGAGCCCTCTAAATGAGGGAGACGGATGGAAGCTCTAATCACCTTCTCATTTCTTAGTCAATGCATTTTTTTCTGGAGTTGGCAATGACCCTGAAGGAAAAGCATCCTTATGTGCCAGACAGAGTAAGCTCTATTGACTCTCCTCACCTTCCAAATATTGGTCACACATTTCTCACACCCTTAGATCTTCCTGAAATCCTAAAAAGAAAAATATCTACATTTTCCAGCTTTTTGGTTTGTTTGTGAAAATCTTGGCCTGAAAAATATTACCCATCCATTCCCAATGACAGAATTGCTTCCAATGTCATCTTATTTGTAACCTATCATCCAGATTGGTAACTGTATTCAATATAGGCTTAATCATCTGGGTTTTAAGTACTCTCTACTTTTTATCTTATGTACTCCAAGGAAATTATTTATAGCATGGTATTAATCAAAGATGATTTAAGTAAAAGCGACTCGTTTCATAATTTCACTTTAATTAAAACTCTTCAAAGGCAGTTCATATTTCCAATTAGTGGTTTCCTTTTGAAAGAAATGACTCGCTAGTTACATTATTGCATTTTCTACTTATCTCATAGAATCATTGTCATGGTCCCCATGAAACTAGAAACATATTACTAACTCAAACTATGGGCACTGTAAATAATTGTGGAATGTTTATATCACTTCACAATGCCTTTACACAGAAGAAAATAATATTTATCAAGGGCAGAAGTTTGGTTGTTGTATTTTTAACTACATTGATCGTACTATTGGGACCCACGGCTATAGCAGAATGGAGGTGAATTCAACTTTATTTCAATGTGGGTCATGTTTACCTAAGACACCCTTGGTAGATTGCTACCTTTCACTGAGATAGGAGAAAAACCAGTACATTTAGAAGGAAACACTCTTCACTGTTACTGGGTTCTTCCTACATCATTTGATTGAATCTATAATGCAGAAAGAGCTTTGGCTTCCACGGACAGTATACAGAATGCTGCATGTGTCATATCATTATAAAAGCCAGCACATTTGTTATCAAAGAAAAATGTTGAACAGTGAAATATCTATATCTTATTTGATGTGGTAATAAAAGTTCCCGGTGTTCCAGGAAAAATAACAATTTTCTCCTGGCCAAGATAAAACATAACCCCTGGAAGTGGTTTATATTCATTGCATAAATCAATGACAATTCACTTCGGTGAATGCTTCTGGAAGTCAGCCAGTAGGCACCAGCAATAATCCATTACGCATACTTCTACAGATAAAAAGCCGGCCATTCCTAAACACTTCTGCTTCTGAAAGTCCGCCAGTCTCTGGACCTCATTCACGCTTCTCCAAACCCCACAGAGGATCCCACTATCAGCTTGGATCAGAGAGATGGTGACTTATGAGCCCAGCTCTCCCTTCCTATACAAGGAACACATTCTTTTTTAAGTTTAAGGTATTACAGCATCAACAATTGAGAATGTCACCAATATGAGATTTTGTTTTGCTTTGCTTTGTTTGGAGGGTCATCTCTTTGCAGTTTTTCTTTCAGGGACAAAAAAAAAAGGTGCTCACAAGCCCCTTTGTGACCCAATAGCCATTCGTATTTGCTGTCAGAAGGGTCTTTTCAACAACAAGTTGAGTTCTTGTTTCATTCAGATTTATTTTCTCAATTTCTTTCGTTATCCTTGAACTTGTACATGCAATGGTCTTTGTACAAATTAGATCACAAGATTGGAAAAGCAGTACAGTTATGTGATGGATAAGAATGCTTCTCTCAACTACAGGCCATATACAGAATGGTGATGCCATAAACTATAAGGGAGCTACATTTCTTTTAAGAAGTGGATGGATATATGCTTCAGAGGACTTTATTGTCTGACAAAACAACATCTGTGGGGTTTGGCAATAGATTCCTTCTCCCTCAGGACACCTCAGATTTGAGAGTACAGAGTACATCCCAGTCAGCCACTGATGTGTTTCCACACAGGGAAGCTTGCCTCACCTCCCCATGCTACACATTCAGAGGGCACTGCAACCCTCCCAGCTTTCTCCTGATGGTCTTCTGAGTCCATTGCTATAATGTCTTTGGTGAGGACCTAAGATTCTGCACAAGGTCATCAGATCCTAGGAGCCACCATAATAAGTATTAAATGTCACTGCTACTTTAGTAAAAGCCTTCTTTAGTAGTGTGGAGCCAGCCTGCCCCCATACTTGGGAAATATTTGCAGGTTGCAATGATACAATGCATAGATACGTGTTGTTTCTTCTATTAATGTAATGTCGATGAGAGCCCTTTGTGCCAGTTAAGATAAATGTAACCAAAAACAAATATTTAAAGTCAGAAGACTGAGTCCTCCATTCTATACTCTCTCCCTGTTAACCTATTTTTATGAATACCACACCGTTTTAATTTGACAACTGTTCCAATGTGCAGTAGCCGAGACCACGTTGCCACAACAACCCCACACGTTGCTTTCCTCCCCATCTTCATTTTCTCATTCCTACTTGTCCTCAGGCCGCCTTTGAATCCCTCTTGACAGTCTCTATTAGAATGATCCACACCTTACCGAGGTACTTTCTCCATGATAGCGCCAATCAGTCCAGCTCGCATCCCTGTTCATGAAGCAGCATCGGTAATTCCAGTGTCCTCTTTCTGATCCTGTCAGAAGGAAGCAGGTGGAGGGCTTGTAGGACAGTGTTTATGGAGTCCGCAGCCATACATGGCAATGTCCCAGGCCTTCACGTTCATTCTGTGCTCACTCAATGACCCACCCAGAGCAACTTCCAGTCCTGTAAGCTCCATTCATTGTAAGTGATCTATGCAGGAAAACCATGCTTTATCTTTTATTCTATATTTTTACTGTAGCTTTACAATGTTAAGATGCACAACTACTTTCCATTGTGTTACAATTACCTACCTTATTCAGTACAGTCAGTATTATACAGTTTTGCAGCCTAGGGACAATAACCTATATCCTATGACATAGTAGTCCATGCCATCTGGGGTTATGTAAATGCCCTCTATTACATTTGCACAATGAAAAAATTAGCTACCTAGGCATTTTCAATTGTGTCACAGACTGGAAGGAATACATAATTGTATTTGTAAATATTCTTAACGTTATTCTATGCATTCTTTCACTGGCTTATTTTTTTTTCTAAAAATAAACTCTTATTTTAGATTAGTTCTGGATTCAAAGAAAAATTCAAAGTTACTAGAGTTTCCATAGACTCCAAACTGTTTCCTTATCAACATCTTGCATTACTATGGCACATTTGTTACAGTTAATGAACATATATTGACGTATATCATTAAGTCCATAATTCACTCCAATGTTTTTAGTTTGCACTTAATATATTTTCTTTTCCAGGATTCCATCTATGGTACCTCATTATGTAGTCACTGTGTAACTTTTATGCTACTCTTTCATTGTGACAGGTGATGCTTGATTTTTGTTTGTCTGTTTGTGCAAAATTTCACATACTTAACTTACTTAGCATGTCATTATTTTGTCTGTGTTTAGTTTGTGAGGGCTTGTTTCATAAAACATGGATGAGGGAAGGATCAAATAGGTCCAAAATCTAAGCTTGCTCTCTCTGACCTTCAGTTGGTGGATGAAATAAACATTATTTATGCATTATAACATTAAAACCTAACTTTAAATAAAGACAACAGAGTCACTTTGCTCAGTATCTGTCATCAGATTGGTGATAGTTGAGATGGTAATTCTAATTTCAATTCTTGCCTTTGCTTAGAGGGAAACACAGACCCCTTTTCTGAGCTCACTTGTTACCGCTGCAGTAACTTCCTTCCTGGGCATCATGACTTCATCTACAAGAAAGCCGTGATCATGTCATAGAGGAAAAAAAAATACATGTTCCTACCTATGCCTTCAATGAAAGCCTAACTGTTTGCTTACTTTAATATAATGGCAACCTTTTTCTAAAGCCACATAGAAAGATGAATGGGGCAGTCATTGCCATGTTAAAAAATACCATTATTTTTTAAAAAAAATCTAGAAAAGAAAGTCAAATAAAAATAATCACTGGTCAATTTCTTTGATTTGTATCCTAAGGCCTCAAAGTTAAAAATATTCTCTATTTCATTTTTCAATTTGTTTAAACTGATTTGAGAGAGACAGAGAAAGAGGGGAAGTGAAAGAGAGATAGAGAGAGAAATACTGATTTGTTGTTCCACCTATTTATGAATTCACTTACAGCTCCCCATATGTGCCCTGAGGGGAGATCAAACCCACAAACTTGGCCTATCCAGATTACATACTAACTGAGTTACCCAGCCATAGCAAAAATATCCTTTCTTTAATACTCTCTATCAATATCCTATTTTAAAGACTATATTAAAGTCACAAAGTAATTAACACTCAAAGAATTTTAAACCTACATTGCTTAAACCATGGCTTCCTCCACTATTTTTCTCTTTTTCTTTCTCTCACCAATTAAATCTCTCCTTTTAATTCCTGCCCCTTGTCCTGGTCTCCAACAAAAAGAAAAGGAAAAAAAAAAGCTATCTTTCCATTAGCTTTTGTTGTGAAGAGAACACTATTATTGCACATCTTTCATTAGGATTTGTGAATCAAACCTTTTGGTCTATACAACTTGCATTTGTCCTTGATTTATAGCTAAGCCAAGGTCAATAAATAGAGAGCAGACTGACAGCTCCCTGACAAGGAACAAACTCAAGGACACAGACAACGGTATGGTGATTGGGTGGGGGGCATGAGGTGGAGATGAAAGAAGGTGTAGGGAGGGGAACCGGTAATGGAAAAATACAATAAAAATGAACTATTAAAAAGATTTTCTTAAACTTTAGAAAGACAGACAAAAATTTGCTTTGGAATGAAAGATTTGTGTTAATGCATATTTAGTCAAATAGCTTACTTAATTGTTAGTGCCTTGGAGAGCAATGCTGTTAAAAGCAATACAAGGTAAAAAGCCAGTATAAGATTTAAATAGCATAGCTGTTCATTATTCAAATAAATGTTCTTAAAAATATGATACATACTACATAATGCTATTTCAGAAATCTTTCCATTAGAGCAGACTGAGGAGAAATTTCCAATCATAAATGAAATAATGAAGAATTAATAAGGGACTAAGATATGATTTCAGAAAAAAATAAAAATGTTCTAAGAAAACCTCAACAGCTAAAAAATAGAAGCTTCTGTCCATTTTGAAAAGTATCTCTGACATTAAATAGGTAATTATAAAGAAAAAATGTAATTATATTTCAATTGGAAATATCATTCTATTAGAAATATCATTCCTCAATAGAATGAGGAAGTGATATTTAGCACCTGTGGCTGATAATTTTCAAAGGCTAGTGGAAATTTAACAATCTGGGGATGAGAACAAATGTGTGACTCAGCAGATAAAATAATTGGCCTCCAAATAAATAGAATATAGAAAGGTCCTCACTTATCTATAAACCACGATATTATAATAGGTATCCCTTATAATATGCAAGCCAAAGGGCTACTAGAACTATTATCCCATATTTGATCAGAAATAAGCAGATCTCTATTAAAAACAAAATCATGCTGTTTTAAGAAAAAGTAATACTCCAGGATTTCTCATCTTCCTCTTAAAACTCCAAGTCTTATTGTCTATAGATTAAAGTAACAACAAAGTAGCTTTCTTTATATATTATCTGTCCCATTAACATAAACACTAGATTCTTTAGAACACTAAAACCCAGTATTGGAAATTTCTAACAATGGTTAATGCTGTTCCCATTTCCCAAAGCCTTACAGTTGTATTGGAATCATTATTATTAGCATATCCCTTTATTTTTATGGTGCACTTTAAAAAAACTGAATAGGTAGAAATCACCTTTGAAAATGGAAATACTGAATTAAATATGGTCTATTATCAAAGACATAATTACATTATGACTGACCTGTATGTTAAAACACCCACAAAAATAAAAAGTATTAAAAATTATCTGGGGTCCTTGAATCTTTCTATGAGCAAAAGATTTTTAGACATAGAAAAGTTGTAGTGCAACTTCCAGATTGTTGTACCTCAACTGTTTCTCAGATTCCCTCTTAAATCTTTTCTTAGGCCAATTGTAGCCAACTTAAGAAAATGAATAAGAATAATATTTTTAACTAGACCCTCCAATTTACCCAATTTAGTTCCTCAAAACCTAACAATCAACAATACCGATGTGTTTGAATTCTGTAAGTAATTAACAACTGCTCCACAGTCAAATCTAACAACATTTTTAGTGTAACAGATTTACATGAAGTTCCTAGCATGTACTGGTTGCTAAATATAGTCACAATTATTGCTTTCACTTAGATAGCTAGGTGCTTGAAATATACTGTAACTCCATTTTTAAAAAGTAACACTTTTTAAAGCTCATGTAACCACTGTCCAGTAAACTGATCCCCCCCATCACTGGACAGATATGTTGGAATATTAAAGGTAGTATTTTTATTTGGGGAACCAGTAGAAATATTCCTCTGTTGAAAGGGCACAACACACACAGTAGCCAAGAAAAGCATGTTTACACCTGCCTAGAGTATTTCAACTTATCTGCCTAGTGATGGGTAACTCGTTTTACTGCACAATTATTCAACTCTACAAGCTTTTGTCACCTATTCTTCTCACCCCAAACATGTTCTCTGAAGAAAAGTTGCATAATTTGCAGAAAACTTCATTAGTCTGAGGTTCTGATAAAGGAAAGGTTGATAAAAGTGAACGTTATCACTTCCAGGTTGAGGCACAAATTCAACTCTGTGATCAGTTGTGCTCTTTCTGCCTCTTCCATTGAAAATGACGTGTTTTGTTGTTGTTGGAAGCCAAGTTCTGTGACTGTCAGCTAGGCCAACAGTTTTCAAGTGCGGTTGAAATCTCCTCTACCTTTAACTGATGTTTTGAATTTTATTAATACTTGTAGGAAAAGGTGTTGAGTTTTCTCCATTTATAATTTTGGATTTATTTCTTTTTTCCAACAGTTCTGTTTTCACTTTATGTGCTTTGAAGAACTCTTACTAGCTGCATAAATACTTAGATTTATTGTGTTCTTTTGAAATTTGTTTTTATCATTATAAAATTATCTTTTTAACACTTGGTAATATGTTTGCTCTGAAATCTACTTTATCTAATATAAGTATAGCTACTTCAACTTTGTTTTTGTTAGCATGATAAAATATACCTGTTCTTAGAAATTTTAAATATTTTCATCTTTCTATTAAAATACATAACATGTTAGGAGCATATACATTGGTCCTGATTTTCTTATCCAAACCTATAAACCCTGCTTTTAATTGGATTTTTACATTTTTTACATTAACTACATTTTGTGATTATTGGTATTGTTGGCTTTAAGTGCACCACTAGCATGTTGTTGGATTTCTATCCATGCTGTATCTTTTGCTTCCCTCTTCATCCTTATGTCTTTCTATCCATTTCTGAATTACTTTATTATTTTCATAATTCTATTTTATCTCTTTTGTTGACTTATTAGATATTACTTGTTATTGTAATATAATATTAGTTATTTAGGCCTGTATAAATGATGTTGTTAAGTTGGCTAATCCCCCCTCCCCTGCCAGGGGTCTTCTTAAATGACTTAAGAAACCTTGACGTTGTAACTACTAGACGGAAGCATCCTAAAATACACAGAATAGCCACCTGCAACATAAAATTATCCGTCCAAATAACATCTGGGCTTCCTGTCATATCTGTCCTACTGCAGTTAATGAAAGGCAGGTTTAACTAAACAAAATGATACTTAACTCATTCATTTATCATTTTATCGCATTATCTTCAGAAAATATGTTTTATTATTATTTGGAGGGTACTTTTATATTAGGAGAATAATTCCACATCCTTGATTTCAAGAACATTTCAATCTAGTTGCTTTGTTCATACAAGAGTGTTTGAGTTACTTATTTTTCAGACCATAAGACATACTTAGGTTGTAGTGGAGGAAAATAGGAAAAAAAAATTGTGAAGCAAAAACATGTGGTAAAATATTTAACAACATAAATAACACGATATTTTACCAATGCAAATGTAAACAGAACTCAACAACAGCATTAACAACCATCGTTCTTCCCAAAATTGCGGGGGGGACCATGTGTCTTATATCCAAAAAATACGGTATATACAGCAATGCATATTTATACCTTACAGTTAAAACATTTTATAGAGAATCAGTACTTTAGGAATGGACTTTTTTTCCACTTGTATTTGGCCTTGTTTGTACAAATGTATAATACATTAGTTACCTACCATTTTCATATGATTCATTTCATAATTTTATCATCATTCTATCATTATTGCAAATAATTATTCTGATAAGATATATTTCATATATGTTAAACCTATTATTAGTAAGTCATTAGCCTATGACTTCAAATGAAAACATTTACTCTAATGCATTTGGGTAAGAATTAGCAGTGTCACTCACAGGCTGTACCACATGAGACAACCAGCCCACGTTTCTCTTTTTAATTCTTCATGTAAAATCTGATGGCAGAAATGGCACTCAAATTAGAGTGTTTGAGCCCAAAAAGTCTACACAAAGGACTCCAAGTTTACCTGTTATCCATAATCAGTCAATTAATAAATTACTCAATTAGTCATGTTAAACACTAGCATAATCATCATCCTCAGCATTATTTTAAGTATAAACATTCATAGATTTTTTTATTTTACCTAATTAAATAAATTATATAGCATATTTCTAAATTGTAAATTGTGCTTATTTGCAATTTCATAATTCATTTTCCCTCACTTTACTAATTTTATTTTTGTAACTCATTTAAGATTAACCATAGCTTATTTGACCAACACACACACACATTAGCAAGCATATAAAATTTTATTGCTTTTGAAGATGACTGAATTTTCCAATCTGGTTTTGGATACTTCTTTATTTAATGATTTGAGTAATGACTTATGAAATGTAAAAAATACCTTTTCTTTCTTATGGGGTAGACTTTTGTGTGTGTGATACATCAAAAAAATATTGTAAAGAACTGACAGGATATAATTTGCATAATGAGGCCATAGGTGTTCAGCCAGATTCTGGAAATACTTCTCTCTGGCCAGAGCAAGATGTGAACCTTAAACCCAGATGAAGAAATAGTCTCACTTGAAAGGGTGACAGTTTTCTTACACAACATAATGCATGCCAAGGTTGTATATTTGGGAGAGAGGAAAAGTGTAAGGGGCTAGGCTCAGGTTTACAGCTAGTCCGAATCTCCCTGGAGGTGTAAATGGATTCAAGAAAAAATTGCATTGCCACTCAGCATCCTTCTAATACTTGTCATTGGATAAAAAAGTGTGTCTTTTTTGTTACTGGGTCTGTTTCAAAGCTGCTTTGAGATACAGACTTTTTGCTTTTTATATATTATAAGTAATATGAAGAGACACAAAAAGAAATGCAAATTGTACTTCCAGTGACTCACAGAGATAAACTATTTTGTCTAAGTCAAACCATCAGTTTAGTAGTAATACAAGTATAATTAGAAAAGTCCCATGTAAGGAAAAGTCAATTATCAAGTAATTTCAAGTCTGAATGATCTGATGTACTCCTATTCCCATTTATCACCTCTATTAGTGTTTTTTTTTTCTTCTTTTATTTTTAAAATGTATACTCAACTTAGACAAGAGTTTTATACTGATTTTACAGGGCTACCAGATGTGTTTTTAGGGGAACGCGGTGTTGCAGAATGAAATCCTCTCTGTCCTGAGGTTAGAATGGCAGCCTCTGCTCTGTCGAAGCTACTATTACCTGCGTGGGTGTCTGTCCCTGATAAAGCTAGCACTCAGTCGACACAAGTTAGCCAGTCTCAAAGCTAAAATGAGTTCATCGTTTTAATTCTTTACTAGGTCTCCTAGTGAGTCTGTCTGCCTAATTGAACCAGGAAAAACTATTATTCAGGACTCCCATGACTTAATTATGTATATCAGAAACTTAGAAGTAACTAAATATGTCAAACCTTATAGGGCAAAAGAGATCATTTAATAAAATTTTAATGGTAACAGAAAAACAAAGATCTGTGCCTTAAAAATAGTAGTGATCGTTAAAATGTACCTTTTCTTTACTTTGAACCTGGCAGGGATATTTGTGGGGTAGCTTTTTCACGTAATGGCAGAGGTGAAGGATATTAGATGTCATGGGAACATTGCAGCAGATGTAACTGAATGCAATGCACCCTGGTTTGCAGATAGATTGTATTATTTTCTGTAAAGTGGTTGGGCATTGATTCACCTTATGAGAGGATTCTAAACAACTGCCACTAAGTTATGTTTGTGTAATTAAATATAGATCATGTTGCGAGAGTTCAGATCTACAAGATACTTTGTACGGGTCAGTCATGTATGTAAACATGCCCAGATATGCGTGTCAAAAGCAATTGTCATCATTCAACTGAGATGCACTCTCTATGTGGCAGATACAGAGACTCAAAATCATTGTATAAGTCTATCACACAACTGTCTTTTCCTATGTAGAGTACTGGGCTGGAGGACCTCTAAAATATTCACTTTTGGTTATCAATCATTTTACTGTTTTTATACCATCATTCAATTTAGTAACACATTACAAATTTGGGACCTTTATCATGTCAATATGGTTTACACCATTAAATTTGTGATGATGTGAAATAGCTTGACATTCAATGTCTTATGGTTATGTAATTTAATGTCAAGCAAGTACTTGCTACACATAGAATTGGATTACAGTAATATTATTTGTAAGATGTTAACCCATTTTATAATAAGTTGAGAAATCATAAATTCTTCCAATCGCCTTAATTGCCACTAATTTTATCCATGAAAATGTGCCTTGCGAATTAGTTTTAGATTGTGAAAACTGAAAATATTGCTTTAGTGTAGGTGGGATTCATTCTGAGGATTTTGGGGGGTTGGTGTTGATATTATACTACATCTGAATTTTTTCAGGGATTTGTGCATTCATATTGGATTTTATAATGACTCGAATATGACTCCTACATCAACAGAGCTCAACATGGTTTTAGTACTATTCACAGACATTCATAAATAACATTTTAACATTTTAGTATAAAATGATTGAAAATATAACTTTATTTGTTTTAATAATATATTATAATATCGATCAGTAAGTTATCCTGAAAATAATAGTATTATTTTAAATAAATGTTTATATTATCTAAACTGGTCCTCAGTTTTCTCTCTTTATAACTTATTTTCCCAAAGTATTTTTAAATTAAAAAAAAATGATTATATGCTTTAAGGACAAATTGAATGTCATTTTATTACAAATTTAATTTTAAACAACAGATTTATGTCAAAAATAAAATTATGTCAAAGCAAATCAAATTACAGTGCATTTGAATTTAGTGAATGCACATTTATGGGACCCAAGAATCTGTACCTGTGCTTTTAAGAACCACTTGGTTGCATTTTAGTTTGATCTCTTGATCCTTTAAGCTGAGAGACTAATTGCCAAATGGAAGAATAATACATTTGTCTCTCATGTCATAAATAACATCTAACCGATTCAAATCTATTTTTCACAGTAAACGCTAAGGTTCCTTGACTGTGTGCCTCACAAACATCACTACAGGATGCCAGCAGATAGACAGCCACATTCAATTGTTTTTTTTTTTCCTAAGAAATGTACATTTTTATTGTAAATATATTCATGTTTTTGGAAGAAGATGGAGGAAAATATATAATTCATACTGATTTTCAACACTTTGTGTGAAGTTTGTTATAATAAATGATTTAAGGAAAACTAATAGGTGAGAAGAACACACAGGGTTGGAATTAAAATCACATTTTTATGAATCGGATATTTTGCTTTACTAAAAAGTTCAAGAACACAGGGGAGCAAGAGAGTGAAAAAAAAAGCAGAGAGGCAAGGAGTGGTCTAGGACCATAAGATCTGCTTTGCGTGTTTTTTCTTTCCATGAAATAAATGACTTCTGAGAACAAACATAAGTTCTGATATCAAACAATGTAAGAACAGTAGAAGAGACATTCAAGTGAAATTTTGTAAGTTTGCCATATAGCAGGGAAGTGTTATATCCCCGAAACATCTATGCTTCTTTAACTCTGGCTCGTATACCATTTTTCAGAAAACCATTGTTTGAATCTCTACAGGTTCTGGATTATTTTATTCAAGTATTCCTAAAAGGAAGATTCTGTTAAGAACATTATGTAAATAAGGACTCTTGTGCTAGCAAGAGTTTACCCAGAGCTCCAGTTATTATGTTGACAAGGAAATCAGATAGGTTTCTTGCCTTTATTTCTTTCTTCCAGGAACATATTCCTGGTAATTAGAAAATAAATGAGTCACAGGTCAGCTAATGTAACCCTTCCTTTTCTAATAATCAGGTGACTTCATATTATCAAGTGTATTTTAGTTGTATCATTATATGTAACTATAAAATGATCATGAAATTTATTTATTCTTTATTAAACTATTAGTTTTTGAATTCAAAAACTAAGAATTCAAAATCTACTGAGCCTTTTAGAATATAATTATTTCTAACTCTCAATTCTCTACCTCCCCATGTTAATCTTAATTTATGAAGACTCAGTCTTTTATTGTAATAATTGTTAACTTTCATCTTTTTTATTTTTATTTTTTAGATTTAGAAATTATTTATTAGCCACAGTTCCCCAATTATTAAAAATTAACATAAACATCTCTGCCAATACAACAAAAGTATTCCTTTCTCATTAATTATAGAGACATCTGTTTCTTGGCATTCAGAACCGCATATAATGTTATCATTTCACATAATAAAACAACATTTAAGGCTTTTCTCAGAAGGCAAAATTCTTGAACATATGGTCACTTGATTACATAAATTTATAAATATATGTATAATGTTATATATCTATTAGTTGTAATGTTTTTCCTTTCATAGAAGAAGTGAGTGTCAAATTTAGAAATAACTCAATATATAATGTGTTGGGAAACAGGGTAAATAAGTATTTATCTAGGGATGGAGAAAAATTGAAATGTGCCTCTTTGTTTTTTATGAACTTTATGGCAGTGACATTGATGAATAAGATTATATAGGTTAAAGCACACATTTCTATCATACATGGTCTGTGGCATTGGGTGCCCACCACCCAAGTCGAATACCTTGTCAATTGTTCCCACAGATATCTTCTGTTCTTTTATTGTTCAAGAGGAATAGATTTTTCCTTTCCAAACTACTTAAGATAAATTTAGCAGATACTTTGTTACCATGCTCTGTTCTTTTCTTTATATACTCATAAAAATTTAATGGTGTTAGAAATATCTTAAATATGTGCATTAATGTAATATTTAATTTATTTATTATGTGGATCATCTACTAGGTAATAAATCTTTAAAACAATGGCCTTAGTTTGTTTTCCTTACTTACATGAAACAGTATTTACCACATTGTATTTTTTAATATATATTAAAATTAATTAACAGATAAGCACCTTTAATGGTTGCTTGTGTATGAAATAAAGTAATATAAAATGTATTCAAACATGTAAGTGTATATATATAATGATTTTAATAGAATAAACAATTGAGTGTTATATAGAGTTTGAACTACATCCATATAACCAAACATAGCTGGATATTTACTCAATATTCTGTAAATATGCTCTATTACCTAACTTAAAATAAATTAGGTAAAATATGTAAAGAAATTTAATAAATTCAATAGTGAATTTAAAAAGTGATTATATTTTTAGTTTTAATAAAAATATAGTATATGCAAGGCACTTTTTGGACCTTGAGTATGAAGTATAAAGAGATCTATTTTTAAAATGATGACACAGTTAAGACAGATAAGTCCCTCATATCACTGCGTTTTTGTCTTGAAATTGTACTAGATAGTCTACTTTACCAGAAGCTTTCATATGAATGATTGATTCAAGAGGACCTAAAGAAAAACAAAAAACAAAAAATGATCAATTTGTAATACTTTAAGTTCCATTTAAAAATACTGTACACACACACAAAACACTGTACACAGTTGCACCCGCAATATTTAATGATGGTATTATTAGTAATTTACATAATTACTAATTGATCATGAGTAGAAAAATTATTTTAGTTATAGTTACATAGGAAGGGATATTTAGCATATTTTACTCAAAGAAAGGAATGTGTAAATGTTGCTCTAAATCAATTACCTGTGTGCTGGCCTAAAAAGAAGAAATGTATAAAAATGTTTATAAAAGAAGAAATGTATAAAAAATGTATAAATGTATAAAAATGTAAAAAAATAATGTCTATAAACATTATAACCAATTTGGAGGTTAAATCCATCAAAGCAGTGAATCAGGTAAATTAGAGTTGTTTGCTATATCACAGCTTTACAAAGGTACAAGGCTAATTGGAATACATGAAATTATATATTTAATTGCTGTACTGTTTATATGAACTGAACCATGCACAGCATAGCACACCACTCAGTGAATTATTCTATGCATGTGGAAACAACATCAAGATATAGAATATTTTCAGCACCACACTCACCTTCTCTCCAGTTAAACCCTTACCAAAGAAGTAAACAAAATTAAAAAACAAAACAAAACTGTCACTCTATAGTAACTAAATGCTTTTGAATTTCATATAAATGGAAATATAAAGTATGTACTTATATTTTTGCATAGTTTCCTCATGGTAAATATTTGGGGGTTCATTCATTGCATTGCTTGTATCACTATGTAATATATTTTTATTGCTTTATAAATTCAATTATGATAATAGAGCAATATTTATTTTTTTATTCTTCTGTTAAGCATTTAGGTAATTTCATTTATTTGGACAATTAAGAGTAGTCCACTATAAATATTTTGAAGACTGTTTTTTATGGATATAAGTATTAATTTCTTTTGGGTTTATTTCTGGAGATTGAATGACAGTAGATAATGTCATTCTTACAAACTAAATGGGTTTATTTACATTCTATCAAAATTGAAAAGCAACAGATCCTCCAAGTTCTTGTCAGCACTAATTATTTTCTGCCTTTAATTTTAGTCACTCAAATACTTAATTTATCATTTTAATTTGTATTATTGATGTTATAATTTCAATAGTCTAGATATTTTGTTCATTAAATACCCATCTTTTGCCAATTTTTATTTTTTTATTTTTTGATTATTGACCTAAATGTTCATCTTATATATTCAATGTAAGTAATTTATATGTATGAAATACATGAGGACAAAACCGTAGGCAGGCACCCAGCCAGTTTGAGTGCTCTCATTTAGTGGACATGAAGTTGTAAGTTTGTTCATGAAATACACTTCAGCACAGAGCTTCAAGCAGACACCCAGCGAGTACAAATGCACCAGCGTTTGGGATTTCAGGGATTTTATGCCTGCAGCCAGATTCTAGGTTCCCCCTTTCCAGGTCCTCCTCTCCTTTCCAGACCTTGGGATTAATACAGAGTTTCAAAGGCTTTCTTTCCCAGATAATGGAAATGATACAAACCGAACTTCAAGGTCCCCCTTCCTCTTACACAATCACGTGTTTGTTTGTTTGTTTGTTTTTTATATTCAGAACATCTGGCAATCTTATCTAACCAGACTCAGGACTACTGAGTTAATTAGCGAGACTTGTTTGTAGCCTCTTTGTCTTAAATTCTTTGTTAAATTACAATGGGTGGGGCAGGGGGGTGGCTGCTTTACTTCCCCTTCAATCATTCATTCCTAGCTGCTCCCTAACAGTCTCAGTCAGGTTAGTTTAGCTTGTTCCTGGATGGTCCCGTGGTGGAGTCCACCTGGCTGCCAGAGAACTTAGTCCTTCTGGAGCCCGGGCCACCTGTTGCAGGCCCAGCAGCTGCTGGACCCACCTGGTTGTTTGCTCCCAGGCAAGAGAGCCCAGGAACAAATGGGAGCATGTTTTGCCTGGTGAGCAAGAGAAAGAGAAAGAGAGCGAGAGCACTAGAGAGCTTCTTTCTTTACCTGGAAATATAATAGCTTGGGTGCGGGACAGGCCACTTGCTTTGTCAAAATGACCAATCGACTTCCCTGATTTTTGTGTGTTTAGGATGGGTCCACCTCCCAACCAAACCCTTCTTCCCTCTTGGTAGACTGACAGGCCTCCATGGCTCAGCACCTCCCCCTGCACCATTTTGACTTCTCTTGGGCTGTGCCTGCCTTTCCTTGCTCCCACCTGGTAATCTGGTATCAGTGTCAAGTGGGGAAGAGAGTTAATCCTTAGGGCAGAGCACAATGCTCTAATCCCTTGCAGTGTGAAGCTGCAGTTTCCTGGCTGAGCAAACACACAAGCTTATACTTCCCACTTTATTAAACTCAACGTCTAGTTCCCTTTGCTACCCTTCTCTATCTAAACGCCGATGGTAACAGAAACACAAATCGTTTAAAGGTAACCTATCTTGTTTACGTAGGATAAACTAGTAACCCAAAATAAAATTATATCATTTGAAAGGAAAAAAGTAAAAAAAGGCATACTCACAAACAAACATAATTAGGTACTGTTTTGATGTGGCAAGCAGCCTCATAATTATGGGAGATAATTTTGAGAGAAGACATGTTTCTAAATAGTCTAAGATACCACTTTAAAACATTTCTTTTGCTAAACTCAATCTCTGTGTACACGTTTTATTCTCACTTTAGGCATTTTCAAATCTGAGTGAGCACTGCCTTTTATTATGGATGTTATTTCAGTTTATGAGGTCAAACTACATTAGTTTGCATTCCAACACACTCTCTGAATAGCTGGGTGACTGGGAAATACATTGTCTAGTATTTTGAAAATTTTATCCCACTGTTTTATGGCTTATATTCTTCTATTGTTGATTTTCTAAATAGTGTAATCATCATTCCTATAAAAGCTTTTTTGTCTTTTTCCCTGTTTCTACTATGTCTACATCTATATGTGTATTTTTATAGATACAGATATAGTTATAGAGAAAAATATCTGTTATTCTGAAAGCTTAGAAAAATTTTGGCTTAATATGTTTTTTTTAATAAGCATTTTGCTTGGGTTCTTTGGGGTTTATTAATGGAGAAATACATGCAGTTATGATTTTTTAATGTCAGAACTCCATTTAGACATACATGAGTCAGTACATCCTTCATGTTGTTCTGTCACTGTTTTATGTGGTCGCTTTGCTGCTCTGTGATCCATTCTGAATAACTCCTTCAGCTCTAACTCCCTAATCATTTAGATTTTTCCCTTTGACTCCATGAGTTTTTGGGTTTTATTCATTTTTCAAGCTTATAATTTTAATGAATATTAATTCATACATGCAGCTTTCATTGACCTTTGAAAATCTTCTTTTTTTAAAATATTTTTTTTGTTTTTCATTGTTTTATATTTATGTAATTAATTCCCTAGATAGAAAACTCAGAGTTTTGGTTCTGTTCATTTGTGTTTTTTAATTTAATGCTATTTGGATTTTTAAAACAATCTTACAAACTCTGTCTCATCATCAAAGGTGTAAATTATTCACATAATATTATTTTATTTTTTAATTTAAAAAGGTTATTTTTGTTTGTTTTTTGTTTTTACCTTTTCATCTATCATCTTGCTCTCTGTGTT
This sequence comes from Phyllostomus discolor, assembly GCF_004126475.2. NCBI lineage: Eukaryota > Metazoa > Chordata > Mammalia > Chiroptera > Phyllostomidae > Phyllostomus > Phyllostomus discolor. The sequence continues at coordinate 14,204,671 of NC_040913.2, forward strand.
TTGGGCCTAATAAATTCCTGCTCCACCCTTTTTGTCACAAATGCTAAGACTTCATTATTCATTAAGTAATATTCCATTATTTACATCACATTTTTTATGCATTCATCTAATGATGGACATCTAGGGTGCGTATCTTAACTAGTATAAATAAGACTGCAATGAATACAGTGCATACGTCTTTTCAAATTACTGTTTTGTACTTTCGGGTAAATACCCAGACTTGAATTCCCTGCATCACATGGCAGGTGTTTTTAAGTTTTGTGAGAGATCTGCCTGTTTCTCAAAATGGTCGCACCAGTGATAATCCCACCAACAGTGCATAAACTTTCCCTTTTCTTCATATCCACGCCAGCGCTTATTCTTTGTTGACTTTTTTTTTTAATATATAAAAGCTATTCTGACTGGTGTGAATGACATGGTATCTCATTGATTGTGACATTGATTTGCATTTCCCTATAGAGAAGTGTCTATTTGGATCCTCAGCCCATTGTCCGGGGCTGTGGGGTGTGTGTGTGTGTGTGTGTGTGTGATAAGTTGTATGAGTTTCTTGTAGTTTGCATGCTAGTCCTTTATTAAATGTATCATTTGAAAAGATTTCCCAATTAATAGGTTGCTTTTGCTGTTTATTTTTTTAGTTTTTCATAACTCCATAGTAAGATAATGCATTTATTTATGTTAGTGATTTTGGATAGTGAGCTTTTCAGTGCTACAGTTTATCTTTGGCAATGCTGAGCAGCAGAAGGATTTTATTTATTTACTTATGTTGCCTCTGACAGGCAGCATGGGAACTAACAACATGTTACTGCCTTAACTTTAGCTTCAGTCTTAGGCTTTGCAGATCATATAGATTTTATAAACTGTTTTTTAATATCCATAGAACAATAGGAGGGATAATTTGATGCTATAATTTTGGAGGGAAATATTCCCCACTAAGCAAATGCCAGATGAAACAATTTTTTTCTTTTCCCCTTTTCCCCTTTATTCCCCACCCTCTCCTTTCTTCTCTGTCCTCCTTTTACATTTCCTATTCGCTTTTCTTCTGCATCAGTCTTTCCACTGAAAGTGAAATTCTTTTGGCTTGGATCAGGCTTGCTTACAACCTCTCTCTCTCTCTTGCCAACGCCAACTCTTCTCCCAACACTCTGCATCTTCCAGTGCAGCTGTTATTTCAGCTCAAGATTACCACTGTACATTTTATTACCCTCCTGGACAATAGCCTAGACCCACTGCTATATGAATACTAGAGGGTATTTTTATATTATATTACTCAGTAAAAGAAGATGTTTATACCTGTAAAGAAAAATAATTTTATAATACAATTTAGGCACTATATGTTTATTAAGGAAAATATTTTTATGCAAAACACAATTCAAATCAAATTTAATATAAAGCTTCCTATAATTCTGATCACTAGCAGCTTCAGTGTTTTTCAAGTACTCTATAATAAGAAAAATGATTTCTAAATACTTTTTCTCTGATTGGCATTATATCATGTCCTTACAATTCTGTGGAACCCAGCTAATGTTGGTGAGATGTTACTTTAATAATATGTAAATGGCATTTCTTCCTTGTTGAAGAATTAGGTGTATTACTATTTTAATTTCTCTAGTACTTGTTTTTTACCACCGTGTAGATAGCGAATTCTGGCTGAGTAGCTTCTCTAGAATTTAAATGCTAGCATTTTAAAATAGCCAGCGAGATTTCCATCACATTGTATACTCTGGCCCTTAGTTTTGTCTTCACTGGAAATTTAAAATTTTTATCACTGTCCTCCATAATAGGGGCACTTGCACCTTATAAATGAAGAAATAAAGTCAAAAAGAAGTTAATTGCCTTGCTCAGGGCCACACAGTAAATCAATGATAGAAGCCGTAATAAATGAATTCCTTGGTCACAAATAACCACACTTTCCTACAAGAACATAAAGCTGATGTAAATTAAACTTTAGTCAGCCTAAATAACAAAAAGGCTCTAAAATCCAATATGTTTTAAAGCATCTGAGCCAAGTATGAAACTGTTGAAACAAAAATATATTTTCTCTTTTATATTTTACTCCAGGATATCCAAAGCATTATTTCTGTTTAAAGCACTTCATTTTAATTGTAAAAAATAAGAGACAAAGGACCATAAATTTTTACATGTTTTGGGGCTTAAAAATTAATTTGAATAACTCCTGTATAATTTTTGAAATCCTCTTAATTTAATTTAAACATTCCCTCCTCTCCTGATCCAGTCATACTTTTAAATTCTTATACTGCAACATTGAAATGCTAATATTTAAATATTAATATTTCAACGATAAAATATTAAGTAATTATTCTTTTGTGTATTTATTTACCCCCAAATTATTTCTGGCAGAAATAAATGGAGAAAGAACAAAGACTCCAAATTTATCCACTAGTTGCATATTAATGCTGCAGATTTTCAAAGTCTGTATGGAGACATAACAAGAAAAAATTTTTTTAACTGTGAAAACAGCTCTTACATGAACCTGCAGGGGGTGTGTATGATATACTATTACCAAAAGGACCCCCCACTAGGTTCACTATACCTGCCACCAAAGGAAAGACGTCTCTCGTCTCTCAGTGCCAGAGATTTCTGAAAAGGAAAAGAAACGTTTATTTAAAGTTATGCAGACTTGAAGCAGTGACCCAATGTATTCGTTAAAATAGTAAAGTCCTTTAGGATACCCACAGACACACACAGTCCTTACTTCTCCCTCTGCCCTATCTGGGGTACCGTATCTCAGGAAAAGAAGTAGAAGTCCATGATTCAGGCTCCCAGCACCATCAGCTGTGTCACCACCAGGATCTCTAGTTAATCCAAAGCCATGTGGCACCTTCTCATGGCCCACCAGCAAGGGTTCTTTCACCCCTTTTCTTGCCGGCACCATCTCTCCTGCTTCCTAAGCCACGTGGCCAAAGGGAGCACCCCAAAGCCACATGGTCCTCGTCCTCACTCTTGCCAAAGCTGCAGGGGTCCCCATTCTGCCAAAACCAGGTGCTTCTCTCCTTCCAGAGCTGGGGGGGTCCCCACTCTGGCCAAAGCCACGTGACCCTCTCTCTCATTGAAGCAGCTGAGTCTGGGTTTAAATCCCCGAGCCAATCTTCCTCTGCAGCCCCATTTCCGACTCCTCCTACAACCAGTTACACCTGCCAGCATTCTGGTATTATTCCAACTTTACTAGGCTACCATGGTGAGTCTGGGCAGGTGTGGCCCCATGTCAGGGAGCCAATCTTCTCCAAGTTCTCATGCAGGTGCTGTAACCAGGGGGAGCTGCCCCCCAGTTACATCTCGGGTGGAAGTCACTTCTATCCCCCTGGCTCAAGGCATGGCCACAGCTATTTAACATATCCTATCCATGAAACCAATTAAAGGTTATAGATATGTTAAGTGACCATGCCAGAGGTTAGCTGCAAAGCTGTTGCTGTACAAAACAGCTCTGCACGTTCCTGCTCCATTTGTCCCTCCCTCCAGCTCACACCTGTGGGGGAAGGGGTGAGGACATCCCATATATCTTTCTAATATTTCCTGGACACCTTGAGTTCTGGACCCCATTCCAAATCCCTATTTGGTCTGGGCTGCACCCCGTTATAGTACTAAACACTCCAAAGGAAGGAACAAACAAAAACAAAAGCCTTCCTCTCCGTGCTAGTGCTATCCTTAATGACTGCAGACTAGTTCTTAAGGTTTATGAGCAGCTGCACTGCCCAACTGGTGGGTGTCAAGTCATCCCAGTAAAATGCCCAGGACTGCTCAGTAGCTGGAGGCAAAGGCTCTGCTGGGCTTTCTAAGAGAAGATGCTTTCGTGAACCACAAAGTAGAAAGAGAATGTAGCTGTTCATTTATCTTATCTGCTAATCATCTTGTTTGAGAATAACCTATTTCCCTTTTTAATCCTTTTTAATATAACTGACTTATATAAACAGACACATTATAACCATTAAAAGATGTCACAATATTCAGCCCCTAAAATAGGCAAAAGGTTTCTAATTCACCATTGTTAGTTATATCTTTGAGTATAGGAGGAGTATGGCAATTTTTTGAAATTAATTCTTTGAGTCATCATACCCTGGTTTCATATTTGCTTCCCTGCATTTTGCTACCTTAAACCCTCTTCATTTTTAAAATGTTATTTAAATTTCACTTTATTCAAGAAACTGACATTCTAACAGTCTTTCATAAAGCATACCTCTATTCCAGTAATGTCCTGCTTGTCTTACTTATCTGGAATTGTATATTTGTTGTTTTTTTTTTTCAATTCAAACACATAACCTCTAGTTACTGCTTTAACTTATGGACAGCAGTTTCTTTGTTTCATTCTCCAGTTCTAAAAGTGTTTCAAGAGACAGGGTGCTCAATTCGGGATTCAAATGTTGCTCATCAGTGACATTCTGGGTGTAAACACAATGTCACCTCATTATAAAGTCATTCGTTCCTGGCAAGTCCATTTGACTTTCAGATCTTTACCTCTTCATTTTAGTGCTCTGTGTTATATTTATACTAAAATTGAAAATGTGCCAATTTTTCCATGTATTGCTGGCCATATCTCATTGTCAAGTGTTTTATGGTTCCTAGTCTTATATTTAAGATTTAAACTCACTTGAGTTCATTTATGTGTAGAGTGAAGTTAAGGGTTCAGTTTTTTGTCGTCTTTGAGTTTTTGAGGATCTGAGTTGTGTAAGAAAAAACAAGAGTGTAATCTTATGTCTTAATTCAACCAAAAACTCCCAGTTACCTCTAATATTCATCTCAAATATGCAAGGACAATGAAAAGTTGCACCATTTAATAAGTTCTCATTATGAAATCAAGTATCAGGCACAGATTGTGTATTAGATGAATAAAAAAATTAAGCAAATCAAAGGCAAAGAAGAAATAAATGACACAAAAATAACTTCAATTGACACTTTGCTGATGAGATTTGGCCAGCAATACATAGAAAAAGTGGGATGTTTTCAAAGTTAGTATAAATATAATGCAGAACATTGAAATGAAGACTTAAAGATCTAAAAGGCAAATGAACTTGACAGGAGCAAATAACTCCATTGGTGAGGCAACACTTTGTATACTGATTGAATGCCACTGTTAGCAGCCTTTGAGTTCTTTCTACAAACATGTATATACGAGCCCTGGAATCATTGTTCAGTTGGTGACAGCAACGTTCTGATACACCAAGTTTCTGGGATCCATACTGGTCAGCGCACATAGCGGAAACAACCAATAAAAGCATAAATAAGAGGACAACAAATCAGTGTTTTTTCTCTCTCACATTCCCTAAAAATAATAATTATACAAATTTGCAATTATACAATAAATAAATCATAAAGATATAATGTATAGCATGGTGACCATGTGAAAGGGGACCCAAAATACCCAAAATTTTCTTGAGGAAGATGCGTGTAGGACAGGCTTCCTCCACAAGGTGAGTGTTCTAGGAACACGTGTGTATCAGTGCACCAGCGGGCATTGTTGTGAGAGGTTGTGCTCGGCTTCAGTGAATTTTTTTAAAGTCTCTTTCACCATGTTTGCCCATTACATAATGGGTGATTTACGAGTGCACCTGCCCACACCTAGCTGAGTGCTCAGCAGTTTTTGACCAAATGGCACGACCCCAATGCCCTACTCCCCCTGTCCACTTGATCTCACCCCTCACCCCAAGGAACTTTATTTTGTTTCCTAGGATGAAAAAAAAGTCCTTACATACGGGGAAACTTTTGCCGATGTGGAGGAAGTGAAACAAAAAATGGCAGAAGCACTAAAAGGCATCAAAATTGACAACCTTGAACACTGTTTTGGGCAGTGGAAAAAGGACTTGCTAGGTGTGTTGCATCAAATGGAGAATACTTTGAAGGTGACTGAAATTTAAACATGTAAAAAATATACATGTTAATAAGTAATTTGTGGGCTTTGTGGGTCCCCTCATATTTAATAATATTGTATTGGATATTTGTAGGTTGCTAAGAGAATAAATTTTGTAAGTCTTATCACAAGAAAAAAATTGTAATTTTATGTGATGATGGATGTTAATAGAATTTTTATGATAAGAATTAATAATACAAACATTGAGTTACTATGCTGTACATCTGAAACTATTATAATGCTAAATGTCTATTATACTTAAATTAAATTAAATAATAAAAATTGTTATTTTGAATCAGTAACACTTTAACTTTTTAATATCTAGTTTCGCTTAGCATAGTTTTTAAAATAGCACAAGTTTATATTCTAGTGAAGATTGAAATATACTAATATAAAAAGTTTAAAGTGACAGCTTAGTTTAAAACAATATGCTTTTATTTCAATTTAAGTGTCTTTTGGAAAACTTTTCATGATCAGTGATTTAAATCAGGAATCAACAAAGTTTAGTTTTTGAGGACAATTAGTTTCTATCATAACACTCAATTCTAATTCCATAGTTTGGGAATAGCAAATGACAATATGTTAACAAATGAGCTGGTTGCAATCGTTATCATTTTATTTGTTAAAGCAGGTGGTGGACCAGATTTAACTCATGGGTTGTATCTTATAAACCCCCAATGTAGACCATATGACATAATATATATTTATACATCTAATAAGTAAGCTTCAGAAATTATTTTTAATACTTCTTTTAGAAACATGCAATATTAAGGATGATTCCATTCAAAATTTCTACAAGAATAATTTAGAAATACAGTACAAATGATTAAATCAATACAATAATTGGTGCTACTGGGCTTTTTACAAAAGAATAAAACTATACTGGAACTAGTAAAGAAGAATAAACTAAGGAGAGCTATTAATTTAAAAACAAAGAATTTTTATCACAAACTTACTTATTTCAAAAACATTACAGAACATGTTTTAGAATACACGATTAAAATCTTTTTCTTTAAGTAACAAACAAAACAAACAGTCATGAGAACTTCCAGTTTTCGTTCAGACACGGAAAGAGCTTGACTCAATCAGTTACGTCTTTACAACAGAAAAAGAGAAAACTGAACAAAGGGAAAAGTCATCAGATAATTAAGGTCTCAGGGCGACCTCCATCCCTGCAAACTAGAGAACCAGGCAGCTAGAAAAACCACAGCTGATCTGGAGCAGCAGCCCACAGCTGGGGCCAGTATGGTAGGAACACCAGGAATTATAATTCATTAATCACCAAAGGTTTGGTGTAAACTAGTTGGAGAGATAAGAACTCTGAGGTGGGTCTTGTGAGTTTGCTTCTAGGAGCCACTGGAGGCTGACAAAGAAAACCTAATTTAAATCTGGGCAAATGTCTTTATATTGGGTTGGCCAGAAGTCCATTCACTTTTTCCATATGATGGCTCTAGTAGCACTTAATTGTCTTCGACTTCATTGGAAACAATTTTGTTAGGTTGTATTGTGACAGCTGTCACATCAACATACATTTTTGAAAACTTATCAAAACTGGTGAACTTTTGTGCAACCATTTTAATATTGAGGATGGGAGAGAAATATGCACTATTTTCAGCATATTATGCTTTATTATTGCAAGAAAGTTTAAAACACAACTGAGCCCCCCCCCCCCCCCAAAAAAAAAAGACTTGTGTAGTGTATGGAGAAGGTGCTGTGAATGATGAATGTTTCAAAAGTGGTTTACAAAGTTTCATGCTGGATATTTCTCTCTGGACAATGCTCCACAATCAGGTAGACTAGTTGAAGCTGATAGCAGTCAAATTGAAACATTAATTGAGAACAACCAATGTTATACCACATGGGAAATAACTAACATATTTGATATATTCAGATCAATAAAGTTATTGGTGAACATGAAAATGTGTCTTTTATTTTATGAAAAAAAAAACATGAAGACTTTTTGGCCAACCCAGTAGATAATGATAAATCGACTCTAAAGGTGTATGAAAGGCAAAACACCAGAAAAATTATTATAATGTTTAAGAAATTCAAAGCTGAACAACTGACACTATCTGACTTCAATCTACATTGATGTAGGCAGTATAATATGGGCAGAAAAAAGGATTAATGAATGAATGAGAGAAAAAAAGAGCCAGAAATAACTACACACAAATGCAATGAACTCTCTTTGAGAGATGAGCAGAGAAAACCCAATAGAAAAAAATATGTTCTTTCATCAGATGGTGCTGGTAGGAGTAGAGACTACCACAAGGCTTTCAACATAAAATATATCTTTGGGAAAACCTTATAACTTTTAAGGAAATTAAATTAGTAATTTAAAATAACCCCAAAACTGTTATATTCAGAATCAGAGAATTCTACCATATGGTTTAAAAAGTAATACTGCCTGTAAGTGGTACAAAAAATGAAGCAATTTTTAATAAAATGTATGATATAAACCTGGATGTATATCTTAGGTACAAAAAATATATGTGAAAGGAATTATTTAAAATAAAACTAAAAACCTGCCTGCCCCCCAAATCCCTGAATATACAGGATTCAGCAGAAGTAAGGCCTGCTTGAGTGTGTTGGTAAGGTAATAATATTGATGTAATAATTTATAGTTGTAATTTGGTTATTTGACCTAAAATGTCATACGGTGTGATTGAGAGATATTGTTATGTTACAGAATTACATGTTTATGACTTGTAATAAAGCACTTTATAATATAAAAAGGGTGTCATTTATTCTAGACACTGTATATGCATAATTTTATGGAAGAAAATATATTCTTAGGTGAAAAAACTGTGACATCAACTAAAAAGCATACTTTTTATTTGGTTAAAGAAAAAAACATAATAATTAAAATGAATAAGATTAACAAAATATAATTAAAGAAAAACATTTTCAATACAAAGACAAAATGTGTCATAAGAATGAGACAAAGTCCCTGAAAGAATATTAGGCAGAAATATGAAAATGAAAGTCACAAAACAGTAAATTCAAATGACCAACATCAATCTGAAAGGATGCAAAAATGCACTGCTGGTAAGAAAAATGTAAGTTAAAGTAAGCATGAGATAATCACGTCACACATATTAGACTGACAAAATTAAAGTGAATGATAGCCTCTATTATCAACAGAAATGGAGGCAAAAATTACTCTCTTACATTTCTGTTAGAGATGTGAATTGTTAAAGAAGCATCTTAGAAAGCCATCTGGCAACGTCTACAAAACTTAAAAAACACATTTACACTCTGCTCCAAAAATTCCAGTTCTGGGAATCCATTTCTCACAATAGAAAATGCACTTATGTATGATTATAGAAGTTTAAGAATGTTCATTACCACATACTTTGCAATGGCTAAAAAGTATATCTACTGACAAATAAAATAAACAGAATTAATGGAAAGATCCACGCACTTACAAAACCACTGAAAATAATAATTTGAAGCCATATCAATTTATTAATTAAACCCAGTTTGAGTGATAAATCTGAAAAATATGCATAAGAACTGTACAGCTTTTAATAAAGCTAATAATGGCAAACATTTTCATGTATACTATTACATGACTAAAAAGAAAATTAGTAAAAGGAACGAAAGGTCACTTAGTTAACCCACGTTAATAGAGTGTTATGTGGACTTGATGTGTGTGGGTGCTGGAGGAAAGAGGGGAGACCAGGTGATAAGTGAAAGTACAAATTTTACAGAAATATGAATATCTATTCTAAAAAAAGAGAAAAATAAATGAGAAAAAGTTTATAAAAGGAACCGTTTCAGAGCTTATGTGGTACATTGAAAGGAAACTGTTTATTTTATTAGAAAAAGTGTCTGTTAACAACAGTCTGGCAGTAAACATAGCATAGAACAACTTTCTTTTATTGCCAGATTGTGGGTTTCCTTGGTGACAATAGTCTTTAAATAGAAAATAACTTTTGAGCAGAAGCTTAAGTCTTCGAACAAAGGTCTAGTGAATTTTCACAAAAGCTTCTATATAGTATTTTAGCCTATATGTGCATAATTTTCCTGATTTTATATGCTCTCCTTACTAATTAATGACTGTGTTCTGAGAGCTGTCCACAGGAATTTAATTAAAACTATATGAAGCTTGTGAAAATACCTGCAAAGACAGAGCTAGCAGAATTACATGTTTTCTTCAGTTTTATATTACAATAGTATTTATAGTTGATAATACTTGAGATTTTTATTTGAAACAATATATGGCATAATGATTATTAAAAATACTTTAATTTTCTTCAGCTAGGTAGCTTTAATTTCCTGGTTTACGAATTAAAATCATTGTGATTGTAAAAACGGTACTTCAGAGAAAATCATCTGTCTTCAGTGGGAACATTAAAATTGTTTTGGCACTTAGAAGGCACAAATGACCCAAGTAATAATCTTTTCAGGAATTTTTAGTTGTCCTTGACAAGGAACACATCAAATGTAATATGCAGTTACATCAAAATCTCATTTTCCAAAGCATAATTTTACAGATCCCACAGTAGCTCCTAGGAAAGGCAATAAGCAACATGGGCTTTAAGAAGGAAGTATTGTCACAAGTGAGGTTCTTGTTAAAAGTACATAAGAATATTACAACCAGACATATAAAACAAAAACATACACAAAAGTAACTATATAAGAATTCAAAGGTAGGTTTTTAAACAAACCAAATTAGAGCTCACTGCCAATACCTAAATATTTAGAAAATAATAAAGTGACACAATATTTAGTGTTTTGAAATGAATATTTTATTCAATAATCTGTTAGTAATTATAAGCAATTGATAACAAAGTGTTAAAAATTTGAGAATGCAGGTTAACAAGATTAACTGTAATAGAAGATAATATAACATTTTCACCTGCCATTAATACGGAGTCTAAAAAAAGGTGGGTGAGGTTTTCACTATTACAGGAAGGTTTGACTATTTCTTTTTCCTTTATTTTTTTTAAGACATTCCCACTGATATCTTTTGGTATATCCATTCTGGAATTATAGTTAAAAAATATAATTTTGTTATGGAGTAATTGGTTGAAGTTGAACATTGTATTCTAAATGTAAAAATCACTAAATGAAAACACCTCTGTCTACCAAGGTAGTCTAAAGTTTGGAGCATTTTTATATCATTTATGATTATAACAAATATCAGGAAGTTTGTACACTTTAATGAGTCTTCTACACCAAGAGCTGAGAGTCATAGTCCATAGCAATAAGTTTGATGAAGAAAGATGTTTTCAGGCAAGAGGTAGATCTGGGGATATTTATTTTTTTTAATGAGTGAGTGTGTGGCCCAAGCATAATTTTTAAAAAAGGAAAAAAGGGGGAAAAAGTGGGAAAATAGTATTTTCTTGCATTTAAAAGAAATATTACAGTCGGAGAAAAAAAAGACATTCAACTGGCAAAAGTAAAAAACAATCTTATAGCAGATATCCTTTTATTCTCTACAATAAAATGCAAAGTGATTCATACGTTAACATATAAGAACATCAATATAAGGACATACTTAATACAATAAAACATTCAGGACAATGGAGAAAATGTTGATAAATTTAAAAGAAAACCAAAGATAAAAGTCACAATCAAACAAAAGCCAAAAGTAGCAATGAGAAAAAGTTGTCCCGTTAGAACAATAGAAATATACAAGTAAAGATAACTATGTTGTTGAAATAAAGGTATCATTGGCAAAATAAAACTCTAATTTGACAGAGCATCGCAAAGAATTAGTAGAAAACAACAGTGAGGTAAATAGACAAAGATGGTGGATAAATAATTATAAAGTATTGAAAATGGAATGAGAAACTTCAAAATATACCTAATAATAATTCTAGAAAACAACATAAGAGGAAAAACATTATTTGAAGATTTTATTAGAGGATTTTAAAGGAATATGAATGAAGGTAGGGGGACAGGGAAGAGCAATGGGGAAAAAGGTGGGACAACAGTAATTGAACAACAATACAAACATAAATAAACAGCCCTGGCTGGTGTGGCTCAGTGGTTGAGTGCTGGCCAGCCAACCAAAGGGTTGCTGGTTTGATTCCCAGTCATTCAGGGCATATGCCTTTGTTGCAGGCCAGGTCTACCATGGGGGGCGCATGGGAGACAACCACACATTGATGTTTCTCTCCTCTCTTTCCCCCTCCCTTCCCCTCTCACCTAAAGATAAATAAAATATTACATACCCAGCTTATCAGTGTAGACACAATTTGTATATAACACACTAAATATAATATGAAAACTGAAGCTATGCATTGTTTTATGGCAGCTTAAAGAGTGTAAAAACTATGACATTATTTAAAAAGAAATTGAGATTTAAAAGGACATTGTGTACAAGTAAACACACTTTGGAAAATTATAGTAATTATTAATAGAAATGAAATAGAACTAAAAATTAGAACACTAAAAAAAAGGGTGATACACAGAAAACAGTTTAGTCCAACATTTCAGGACAGAAGAAAAACAGAAAAATAAAACTTGATAAATACAAATAAAACCTAATGTTTATGTTTCTTAATTTTTGGTGTTGAATTACTATTTTTCATCTTAAAATAACAATTTGGAAAAAGTAATAAATGTATATATTTACATTTTTTAAATATTTTACTTATTTATTTTCAGAGAATGCGAGACAGAAAGAGAGGGAGGGAAACATCAATGTGTGGTTCCCTTTTGTATGCCCCCAACTGGGGACCTGGCCTGCCACCCAGGCATGTGCCCTGACTGGGAATCGAACCGGCAACTCTTTGGCTCACAGGTCAGAGCTCAAGCCACTGATCCACACCCACCAGGTCACATTTAAATTTTTCAGTGTGGAAACACTATAGTGCAAATATTTGTAATATATATTAAATGTAAAATGCAAATGAAAGTTCTATAATTAAATCGCAAAAAAATTAAAATTTAATAACATCTAGATCGTGAAACTCTAAGAAATGATAAAAATAGAAAAAGAAAAATTCTTTCAGATACCTATTCATCTCTATAGGGAAAGGTACATGGTACCATCACTGGAATAAACTAAGATGTAAAAAATTAGAAAAATATATGTTCAAAAGTGTTTTAAGATTTTAAGTGAAATGAAATAGTGTTCAATGTACATTGAATTATCTTGATTAATGACATATATTTATGGAGAAGTTAAATAAAAAAATAAAGAATATGAAAATTAAACAAAATTAGAAAATCAAAACATGAGTTATGCCATTGGAGAATATGAAATATTTCAGGAATCTGACCATCTGTTTCCATAATAAAATAAAATATGTTGTTTGGGTAAAAACACAATGAAATAATTTGTTTAAAAAATACAGCAAAACCATGTAAAACGTGTAACCTCCAATTACTCAACATAATTGTTGCATGTCCAAATGGATCATTGATCTGCATGTCCAAAACTGGCTCCCTTGTTTCGCAAAACAGGCCGTGTCTGATTTAGTGAGAACTACCAGCTTTTGCCTAATGATTAAGAAGTCATCCTCGGTACCCAATCTTGGTGCCATCTTAAAATGGACTCTTCAGTCGATATATCCCAAGTCCTCCTTGATACATCTCAGTTGTGTCTGTGTTTTCCGTGTGCCCATTTCTCAAACATCAGCCCGTAGGATGTGTCACCTACAGAGCTGCACAGTGCCACCGCGGTCCCTCTTCTTGCCTTTGACCTTTTTCCACTGCAATCACTGCACCAGACCATGGCTGATGAATTTCACTCACTACATTCATCGATAATTCTCCCCCTCTATTGATTCTTATGTTGTTCAAGTGTTAAACTGGAAGCTATTTGTGAGATCTTATTCCTTCACATTTTTAGTAGTAAGTCTCCACAGTGCCTCACAACACGAACACAAGCACACAGTTTTTTTCCCTCCGTCCCTCCCTCCTTTTCTCTGTGTTCTTGCAGCATGCTGAACAGTTTTAGTCACCTCTAGTTCTTTACATATGCCATTTTTTTTCTAAATTAGTATTACAGGTTTACCCAACTGCACTATATCTTCCACCATTCAGGTTACGGAATCTCTGATTCAGACCACAGTCCACTATTTTTCTTACCTAGTGACCTTTTAATTTTCAGAGCACATTACATATCCTCTTTTAAGTCCATCCCTGAACTCAAATTACATAATTACGGAGTCCAGAGAAACTTCTACCTGTGTTGCATATTACATTGGGGGATACATTACATATATATTGCATTGGGGATTTAGGTAGGATTTGGTATACTGGGCATTCAGTAGATATTTGTCTAAGCTTTTCTTCACCTCCATTATTCTTACAGTCAATTCCTCTCTATTTACACACAATTATTATTTCAAATCCTTTCATTATATTCAAAATCAAGATCTCCCTTACAAGTCCAGTAATTTTTAGGAGATAGCCATGCCTTTTATTTCATGTGGAGTTAAATGTGTATTAGAATTAAACTCTTGGTAGTTCCTACAAACTTCTCAACTTCAATTGATATTCACACTTACCTTCCTCCTCCCAAAAACAATGTATATGTTTCTTAAATAATTTCTGTTTACTCTCTTTTCATTCCATCTCATAAGAACCAGATCTTTGTTTTCTTCTTTCTCATTAATGACCTAAGCCTCTCTCCCTCTTTTATAACAATGCTTTCATCAAAATGACATCTTCCTTCCATGTACGTCTTATTTTTATTTTAATAGCTTCTGTTGTTTCTGATCCTTTCAGACTTTCAGTAAAAAATACATGTACTCTTAAGCCCAAATTCTATGCCTTTTGTTTACTATTCAGCCTTCAATATGCATTCACCTCCCTTCCACTAATATTTTAATGAGCTTCTGGGAGTAAAATGTAGTGGTCATGTTTTAGCCTCTGTACCTGACTGGTAAGAGAGCATTAACTTTAATCTCTTTCTGTCTATTGAAATGTTCCCTACCAACTTTCCGTAAAAACATGTTTACTCCTTTCCTCTGAAAATTCTAATTATCCTTACTCTTACCCTCTTAGAAGTTTTAAAATGATCCCTCGGCTTCCTTTTCTTCTTCTAAACACTCACCTTCAACCTCCTTAATTCCCTTGGCTTTATTACAGTTGTTAAACTGACAAGTTGACAAGTTGTAATCACTACAATAACAGATGACAGAAGAATTGTAGAGGTTAATTAGCTTCTGGTCAACTGCCTCTCCTAAGATAAAGTGTGGCTTATATTAAGATGGTTTATATAAATATAGTTTGTATCACATAGTTCCAATACTGAAGTCCAGATCTTGGACTTTTGAGGGACTGATCAAAAGGAAAAAGGAATCGTGGACATGGACAATGGTGTGGTGCTTGTTGGGGGGAAGGGAATCTAAGGGGACTAAATGGTAATGGAAAAATAAAACTAAAACATTTAAAAAATAAAATAAAATATTTCCTTTTTAGCATATCTCAAAGGACTGTGAATGAATTCATTTTTACTCAATATTTTGGGGAATGTGTATTTATCATTATCTGATCTCTATCTATGATGACATCTTTTCAGTTTTAATTTCAAATGTTCAACTATCCACCCATTTCTGTCATTTCTCTTATTTATTTATGTCTCTTCTATCATTTAGGAAAGAGATAAGGAGCAATCATCTTTTGACTGGATTACTGAAAAGTCATACTAACATCCCTAATGGTGATCCCGAGCATCAGGAACTTAACCATTGTGTAATTGCTGCTTGCTAAGCACGATCTTAGAAGAAGACTTAATAGGAACATATGTTAAACTTCTTAAAAATACAAAATCTTCCACAGAATACATTCTATTTTTACCATAGAGCAAGAAGAAATGTAAAAGGCATATCACAGTTTAATGTTAAGAATATGGACCTTTTATTATGCTATCATAATCTCCTTTTCATAAACCATTTGAGGTATTATATTGCTGCTTATAATCAGAGAGATATTGTCCAGGAAGTTCTAGGCATGTGACATCACAAATGCTGACAGAGGCTTATATTAATAGACACTGATCCTTTTAAAAAGTGGGGATATATCACCGGAGACACCATAGTCAGTTGTTGTATTACTAGATTTCCTATTTATAGTTCAAATGTACATGACTCATGTGGATTTGACAACAGTGAAAGCTTTTTAATTCTTAGACATTATAAACTATAAAACACTCCTCAAACTTTAAATATACAAGGAAATACAACTACATGAGAATAATGTAGTGTTAAAAATCATGGTAGGTTCACAATCTTAAAGAAGGAAGCAGAGGCTCAGAGGAATGGCTATTAAGGGGTGAGTTGTAACTATTAAAGTTTGCAATCATGATGCAATAGGAAGTAAACATGTTATGCAAATAACCATGTTATATGTAGCATGATTTCACTTCCAGGAAATAGAATTTAGGAAATTATATTCCTCGTGGGATATTTTTGCATAAAATGATCATGTGAGTTGACACATGTAAGCACATATATTTTTGTAAAAATGCCTATTCTTCCAATTGTAAAAATCTCTTTAGAAGTCCATCTTCCTTTGAGAACCTTCAGAAAGCCCTTACCCTGAGAGCTGTTTTCAGCAAAGAGGAAGCTTTTCAGCGCAGGGCCGATCTCTGAGCTCACACTGCCAACAGGTCTGCATGTAGTGAAAAGCTACTGTTGGGGAAGAAATGCAGAGGTCTCGAAGCTCAGCCCCACTGGCAAACAGAAGCCTGTTTTGTGAGAAAGCACAGGAAGAAAAGATTCCAGGCAGTGTGTAGGAAATGCCTCACCTTCCTGCAACTACATTTTACAGAGGGAACACAAAAAAAGCCGTAGTATATTGTCCCACTTTTTTTTAATACCTGGATCAAAAATTCTAACTATTCATGTGCAATTTAAACCTTTAATAAATCAACAATATTACTATTTGAATATTCTGGCAATAATTTTTTGGCTACCTCTGCTAAGATCCACCCACATACTATGCTGGACTCCTTGGTGCTGACTAACAGCACATGTTTTTATTAAGAGTTCTGAAGGAAAAAAATGAAAGGAAAGTCAAATGACTCATCACATTATCAACCAGCTGTCTGTCACTTATGTTCAAAAGCACGACTTTTGTCTTCCAACATTTGAAACTTTTAACAGGCAGATGAAATTTTGTCCCCAAGTGTGTAAAAGCATCTTCAAAAATGACTTGTCAGATATTATCAATCAATGCAAGTTCTCTGACAATTTTAATAAAACCACCAATATTTAGTGAGCATATATTTTGACCCTAGTTTTAATTTAGCTACCATTGGGGAGTTATACAAATGATAATACTGTGTCCCTGGTTTAAAGAACTTAAATCTAACAAAAATGACAATACGAGTCACCAAGCAATAAAAGATCATATATATATATATATATATATATATAAAATCTTATATTTATTTTAAATAGTCTGATGCTTAGTAGAAAAGCATTAAAGGAGTGGTCAGTGACAGAGGCAAATGTCAGCATGCACTTGAAGAATGGATACAATATAAACATGTATCATATGTGTAGATGTATTTAATTGGTTGAGTATGAGATCAAAGATGCTAGCATAAACTCAGATAATTATTTATTAGGTGAATACTGTTCACAGGTTCCAAGGTATTATATGAAGTATGCAGGGGCCTTATGTATTAGCAATTTCATGGGGCCAAAAAGGCTTACTATAATAAATACATTGTAGTTTTCTGATTACAACAATTAAAATGCAGTTGAAACACGCTGTGTGAGTATTAGCACAGAGTGAGAAAGGAAAGCCAAGTTTCCAGGAGCCTAAAAACAAGAGGGAAGGTTTACAGGATGAATAAATGTCCCCTCGAAAATGGCCTTGGCATCAGTCAGTTGTAGACAGGAAGCACAAAGGCTGAGGGGCGTGCCAGCACAGGATAACATGAAGGCATCACAGGGAAGGCTGATCTGTGGGTGTTGCAGGTGTTGGTGTAAGGAAGCAGTCAGTAAATGGAAATCCTGGTGACCAGGTGAGAACATTATTTCAGGTCATTCTGAAATACTTGATTTTGAATACATTTGAGAGTGCTTAAAAGATTTTTGAGAAAAGGATTATATTTTTACTCTAAAGATGAACAACACTTCTTATTTTTTTGCTTCCCTATTTGGAACAGTCTTTTCACATATTCTTCTGCGAATGTTATCAAATAGAAATAAACATCACGTAGGTATTGAGGAACTCTTCTGTGGCTGGCTCTGACTGAGAACACTGCCTGTACAAAAAGAGTAGGAAGGAGGGATGTTTTTCTGTTCTTTGTAACGGTAATGAGTGAGCATTGAGAGGGAATAAACAACATGAGGGGAACATTGAATATTCAAGACGAGGTTGTATAAAAATGAGATTTTCTCCTGCAGAGTGTGAAGTACAGTGTAAGGAATGACCAAGAAAGGAGTTGGAATCAGATGTTTTGAATTACTATGTTTTCCCACAGATTTCACTGGAGCCTGCCCAAAGTACAAGTTTACTGTTAAAATAACTCCGTTAGAGTCTTTATTCAAAAGACTTTTTTTTTAACCCTAAGTGTAAACTGTCTTCAAAGAAACCTTGATTGAGGAGCATGTATAAATCAATACTGTATTTTCTTTAACAAGTAGTTATTCTAAACATGTTTAGAACTTAGCTTGATACAGGTGTCACAATTTCTATGCCTTTGACAGTGCTTCCAAACACTATTTTTAGAACACGGTTAGGATTACTATCATTTTGCATTTGGTATTTCATGTTTGGCATTTCCCTAAAATATCTTATCTGCTTTTTCAACAATTCTGACATTAATATTTTAGCCCATCATTTCTCTGCAGTTCTTAGGCATGTAAATAAGAAGCTGCAGGAAATGGGGAGGCAAACAATATGAAAATCACCTCTAACTAGTACCCACTTAGTCCTTTCAGTAAATTCTAGGAACTCAGGTAGAATTGGAGAAAAATACAGGTCACAAGTCCACATTGCTTTAAGGAAAGAGAGGTTTGGCAAAGAATGCACTGATGCAAATGATATGCAAGTTGGCACTGGCTTTTTCCATATTTTATATTTATATAGAGAAAAGAAATTGAATCCAGAGAATGCAGAAGTAGCAATTTCACATCATGGTAACTATGGAGAGGGGAAAAAAAAACAATTTTTTGTGCATTTGCTCTACCTGCAAAAGTCAGACTGCCAACTTTAAGCCTCCTGGGCTAATTTGGTGGGTAAATAATGAATGTGCTTTTCTGTAATAATACCTTTATAATTAAGCATATAAATATGTAGTATTACATTGATTGTGATTTATCCCTTTTCTTTAGAAAAGACAATAAAACTATTGGTTACCTTCACCTATTAGGAGTTATTGTAATTTAGAGGAAAGATTATTTAAAAATATTTGTATTAGAAAATTTCTTTTTAGAAAAAAAGTCAAATAAAATATTGTATGTCAATAGATATATAGTTAGACATAATTCATCTACTTGAAATTATCACAAGATAGTAACATAAGATAGCATGATTTACTCACAATTAGAAAGAAAAACACGTATTTGATAAATAAGTTTTAAAATGTTGAATACTATGTATGACTGAGAAAATAAATCTCTTAAATTCAAAACAATTAAGAATATGTTTTAGAGAAGTATTTTAATTAAGAAAAATAAATTGGTATAGTCCACACAGAGATTTACCTCTATAATTTCTGTAATGATGACATGTAAAGCTTCTTTAAAATTGTTTTACAGAATTCATTTTATTGACATTGAAAAAATACATATTTTATTTGAGAGTAAACATCTCCCTCTCATGGAATTTTTATTAAATTCAGGAGACTAAATATATTTTAAAAGATTAACAATTTTAGTTCACCTTGTGGATATATGTGAAAACTTTTCGATATGTATTAAATATAACTCATTATGGCTTTGTGATCCCATGCAATATAGATTTAACTCATTTACTATTTCATCCACTAATTATAATTTTACTTTTCTAATATTAAAATATTTAAAGTAATTGAAACAATGTTTCCTAACAATTATAAGTATATATTGACAAGTAATACCTGTTTATTTTATTTTTAGGTTTAGTATTGTGCATATTTTAACTTTTATTCATTTTTAAAAAATTCTCACATTAGGATATGTTTATTGATTTTGGAGAGAGCGGGAAGGAGGGGAGAGAGAGAGAGAGATACATCAATGTGAGAGAGAAACATGGACCGGTTGCCTCTGACTGGGCATCAAATCTGCAACTTTCTGACATAAGGGCGAAACTCCAACCAACTGAGAAACCTGGCCAGGGCAACTTTTGTTTATTTTTAAGGTCTTATTGTATTCTTAAGTTTTCTTTTAGTTAGATTTATTTATATAAAGCTCATCCATTTCTAAAAAAGTATTTTTAGAAAAAATATTGGTTGTTCCTATATTATAAATACTACATGAAAATTTTGATCAAATTCATAGTTTTTTAAAAAATATGTACATATATTCTTAGTTTACAAAATACTGTCATATTTACTTAAGGATTATGCAAAGTGATACAATGTTCTAAATGTAATAGAAAAATAATTTCTAATTATAAAACAGAAGTAGAACAAAATATATTTGATTTTTTAGGGAATGGTTTTAGAAAATTGTTAGTGAATTATTTGTAATAATTCATTTGTTCTCAAAATATGTTTATTGTTTTTAGAAAGAGAGTGATGAAGAGAATGTAATTCAGTGGAAGAGAGAAACACAGATGGGATGCTTCTGATACAGACCCTGACCAGGGACCAATCCCACAACTTATGTATGTGCCTTGACTGGGAATTGGTGTACAACCTTTTGGTGTATAGGACCATGCTCCCCCCAGCTGAGCCATACCAGCCAGGGCTATTTGTGATGATGCTTAATATCCCTTTGTAGTACCCAAAACAAACAAAAAAACAAGTAGACTGCAGGTTAGTCAACACGCATTACAATCAAGAGTGATTTCACAATAGCAGGAGTGATCACATACAGCAGAACCACAGAATTGGTTGTGTTCCAAGTTCTCACTCTGATGCTATTAGGCTCATATATCTTTGGAAACATTAAGAATAGACACAGACTTGGGGTGTCTTTTTATTGTTTCCTCAAAAGTTGTGTCTGTAATGAATTATCAATGGATGAAATAAGATTGTGTGTTTTAGAAGAAGTGTTCACCTGTGTTTCGATAGAAGCTTCTCAGTTAATTTCTGAAGAGGTGTCGACTCCTGCCTATCAGTCAAACTGAACCCCTGGGAGAAAAATGCATAAAGAAAATGTTGGGATGAGCTTCTTTTTGCTGCTACATCACAAAATCAAAGTGCAGCTGAAAAATATGGGCATTAGCCCTGACAGACACTTCTAAGGAGTCTTTCCCACAGATGTAAAGTTATTTAGGAAATGGGATGCCGATTTTAGGATGAAAATAAGTTTCATCCTCAAGCTGTTCCAGACCCAAAGATATCAGATAGTTGCTACATCTTAGAGATAAATATTTGATTAGCTTTATATTATTTGCATCTTCTGCCAAGTTGCATTCATATTTTGGACATGGAGACATGACTGGACACGTTGCTTAGAGACAGATGTCTATAATATTCTGGTGGAGTATATTCACAGCGTTAACTGTGATGCATTTGCTGGGATGCTCTCCCTACGACAGCGTGAGAGCTTGTCTCAGGTTCCCAATTCCTGGTGCTTTCTCTTCATTTTTTAATAGTGATGAAATCCTCTGGGGATGTTCTTCCTTCCTCGAATATTTTTTTTTAAAAGCTCCTAAAGAGAAAGTTCATCTCTCTTTAGAAGGGACAGGAGGGTCCAACTGCCCTCAGTGCTCAAGGGAAACCAGCCTGGGTGTTGTCCCCCAAAAAAGGCACAATAAAGGTTGATGTTTTAAAAATTATTTTCATTTTCATTATAGTTTCACTATTACACCATTAGGTATACATAAACATGTGACAGGGAGGCATACTTAAAAAGAACAACTTTTAGAAACTCACCCATAGAAATATGTAATTCTGGAGTTTATTTGCTGTCATCACTGTATAGCTTTTTATTAATTAATATATAATACCATTTTGTATCCCTTCCTATTAATAAATATTTCAATTTTATTTTTTCTATTAAAGCAATGTTGACTTGGAAATTTTTTAAAGTATCTTTGTACATGTTCAAGAGTAGATTCAAGATGATGTTTTCTTTGAAATTATGTCAATTTCTATTAGATCCCAAAACAAATAAGTTTTCTTGGTGTTCAGTGTCAATGCTGAAAATTTAAATTATCAAGTGCTTTAACTTCGATACTCTTTATTGAATTTGGGGTAAATTTTTGATATACTCTATATTTCACTAGTTCTCTTTTAAAATAGTATTTCTTTTATAAACATACTAAGTTAAACAGTTCTTCAGAAACTTTAGGAATTTCAGCTATTTATTACCTAAGTTATTTATGCCTTACTTTTTAATTAACAATTCTAAGAGGGTTTCAATTTTATTAGTGTTTTCAAAGAACAAGTACAATTTTGTTGTCCCTTCAAATTGAACTCTTTCATATTTATAAATTTTATTCTCGATCTTATTGTTTTAATATCTGGGTTGAATATCCTTTTTCTTTTCTAAATTTGGGAGAGGGATGCTTATTTCATTGGTTTCATCACATTACATTGGAAACAAATACAATTAAAGCTATACAAGTTAAAGCAATATGATATTAGCTACATACCACACATTTTAGGTGCCTTATTTTCAGTTTAATTACATAAATGTTTCCCAATTTTATCATTTTTAATCAGGGTATCTTAAATGTATATTCCAAATAACTGGGGATATATAATAAATTTTTGTCATTTATTTCTACTTTGGCTCCAGTAAGTACCCTTGTAGTTCATTTCATTTTGATGCATGCTCTGTTGCCATTAATTTAATCAATTTTTAGAAATACTTTCAGTACACTTTAAAATAGTGTATGCTATATGTTCAATGACACTTTAATTATGTTAATTTGATACATTTGATTTTGTATTGTGTAATGACTTATCAGTCTGTTAACACCATCTATTTTTTTGTTAGCTACAAAGATTTGACAAAATTATTCACTGTAACTTGAAGTAATATAATTTTTATCAGTTATATGTATTTTTACTTTATATGTTTCAAAATTAGGTTAATAGGTACATTTAAATTTAAATTTGTGTAATTCACTGGTACACTGACTTTTCTTCAGTGAAAAAAATGTTTACTATCAACCTAATAAGACATTTAGTTTCAGTTTTGCAAAGATTAAAGCTTAAGCCTCTTAATTTTTATCATTTTTGGTTTCTATTAATTTATTCAAAGGTGACACATGTTAAAAATAACTATATGTTTTAAACCAAGTATAGCTAAACAAAATGTAGACTAAAGCTGGTTAACACATTTTTTAATATTATTACATTATTGTATATCTAGCTTACTAAACATTTCTAATGCATACCATATAGCTCATTGTAGTTAAAATAACTATGGTGGCATTAAAACAAAATTTTGTTTTGTTTTTGTTATATGAAGTACTATGTTGACAAAAGTCTCAATAACAGCAAAATTCATTGCAAATAAATACAGAGAAAATATCTTACCTCTTTTTCACCCGCAGAAATTTTATTGAAAGTTGAAATTCTCAGAGCAGAATGTATGAATGGCTACATATGTGCTGATATGTTGTCTGTAACACTTGGGCCTTTGAAGTACGGAAACTTAAAGAATTAAATATTCTTCCAACTCTACTTGGTCAGCATAAAAAAATTCTGAAACCATCACATACCAGTATGTGTTTTAAATAGAATTACATCTTTCCCAAGTTTTTCTAAATAGTTATTTCATTATTTAGTTACTTAACTGGTGCCCACCTCCCTCCTCAAACACACACTTTGCTTTAAATATACATACTATCAAAATACTGATAGAGTGCTACAGACTGATGCTTTTGTCTCTCAAAATTCCTATTTTAAAACATCACTTTTAACATGATGTAATGTGGGGTGGTGTCGTTGGAGGGTGATTAGGTCATGAGGCTGGACATTTTAAGGATGCACTTGGTACCCTTATAAAAGGTGCTCCAGATACATCCTCATTTTTTTTTTTTTTTGCCAGGTGAAGAAAGAGAAAGAAGACAGTCATCTGTGAACCAGAAAGTGACCTCTCACCAGACACTAGACCGGAGTGCCCTTGTACTTCAACTTCCAGCCTCCACAATGGTGAGAAATCAGATTCTGTTGTTTATTTGCCTCCACTGTATGGTACTTTTGTTATAGCAGCCAAACAGAGTAAGACAGGACCTCAGCATGTGCATAACAGCTACAAAATTTCACACATAGGATA
The DNA here is from genome assembly GCF_004126475.2 of Phyllostomus discolor. Classification (NCBI taxonomy): domain Eukaryota; kingdom Metazoa; phylum Chordata; class Mammalia; order Chiroptera; family Phyllostomidae; genus Phyllostomus; species Phyllostomus discolor. The sequence goes on from NC_040913.2 coordinate 14,228,833, forward strand.
GCATGCGAGCTTATAAGTATGAGAAGACTGCAAATACTTGTAAAGGAAAAGAGAAAGTATATCAGGCTAGGGTCTCTCTTCTTTTGTCAACAAAAAGGTGAAAGAAAGGTGAAAAAACAAATTAGGTGGAATAAATTTAATAGAATTATTTATGTATTTGATGCCTCTGACTGATTTAGGTTATTTTCTTTGAAATGTTAAACCCTTTTTGATGTTGAGTAATAAGCTTTTAGAGATTGCCATGTCATTTTCAAGATGCTAATCGGAAATAGCACCTGTCAGATTTCATTTCTAAAGCGATTATACTTTACCCAGAAGCTGGAAAGAAGTCTCTATTTTCTAAGTCTCTAATTACTTAGTGACAGTGTTATATTCAAACATCTGAAAACTTAAGGAAATAAAATAATAAAATGAGTTAATTAACAACACATTAACTTTGGCATATGGACTGTTTTTGTAATTAAAATTACACTTTCAGCATGGTATACAAAGGATTCGATGAAATATTTCAATTACTATTGTCCACCTCGTAAGGTTTTATTTCCCATAAAACAAAATTGGGTTGAATATGTAATAAAGCACACAAAAGTAAAAAAAAAAAAAATAGTTCAATTGTAAGTGCACTTAAAAAGAAACTCATCTAATTATGTAATAAAATTAAAAATCCATTGACATTATTAGAGAATCAGGTAATTAAATAATTAAATTTCTCAATTAAATAACCTTATTAGTTATTAATAACATTCATAACCATAGTTTTGACCATGTTATATGAGGACATATGATAAGTTTGTAATGCCACCAGGATCAGATAGGAAATGCCAGGCATCATTTTAACTCAAGCCGACAGCAGAAGAAAGGACATGCTCTTATTGCTGTTACTGATGAAATTTCCTTTTCTAAGTGTTTCGCTGTCTCTACTGTTTTGCAAATACCCTTGCATGTGTATAAACATGTAAGTATAATTTAACATTTTCTTGGCACATATGAGGTACATTTGCCTTGTTTTACAGTAAGTGAGTATATGATAGTACTAATATTTGCCTACTTTAAACAAAGGGCAAATATTTGTATCTAGTTTATATAGTGTTAAAACAGTAAAAATATAACTTGATTTTCAGAAGTAATTTTTAAGTCTATAACATATTGAACTAATCAAAGTACTGTGTTCTCGTTGGCTCAATTGTCACAACCCACTTTATCTCTAGCACAGAGAACTCTGAAAAGGGTGTTGACATTTTGTCTATGAATTGATTTTTTCATACAATATCCAACTATGAAATTTCTGTGTGATACATTTAGAATTACTCAGTTAAGTGAGGGAAACAAAATGGAAAATAAATGAAGTGCAGTCCGTAAAAATATGTTAAACAAACACATTTTCAGAAGCATGGGAAAACTGGCCGGGAAGATGGAAATATAGGTACATAGACTGAAAAGTTTAATAGGAAAGATTTTACTTCAAGAACATTTCTGTCATAAATATTCTTTGCAATGTTATTTTAAAATGTCTGTATATACTTTTTAATATAGCAATTTATAAGATAACTCTTATTTGTAAAGTAGAAAATAAGAGTACACCTTCTTTCCCTGTAAATCTGTATAACAGATATTACTATCAACTCAGAGAATTTTGGTATTTTAATACCAATATGAAGAATCTTGCATCAAAGGATAAGCTCTCCTATATTATTTTAAAAGTACATCTATTTTTTCTTGATTATGTCAAATATATCTTTTATTTATAGTTTCTCCTGGAACATAGGTTATAAATATGAATAAAATTAATATGTACAGAAATTATAAATTATGCCGTAAGGTGATTAGAGCACCTAAAGAAAATCTGCCTGTTATTTTATTACATAATTCTATTTGATACAACAGAAAGAATTAACTGCCTTTCTATTCTAATGTATAATTATATCATGTGCTATGAAAATCCTCTCTTTGACAGATTAAATTTTGGGGTTCAAACAATTCAAAAAAATAATATTTAAAAGAAATACAAAAACAAAGAGAATAATAAGAAGAATGGGATGCTCTTTTCTTTAGCTTTCACATCCTTTTGCCCCAACAATTTGTTTCTTTCCCCTCTATCACATGTTTGATGTATATCCATAAAGGTAAGTGCACCCTCTCTAGACTGGAAAGCATTGGCATAATCCAGGAAAGTAAGGGCTGATGTACGCTTGGCAAGTGAATAAAACGGAAGTGAAATTTCTTCTCAAAGTGACACCCAGACCATATTGTGTACATTCACTCGATCAGTATTTATAACTGACTGCTATACACTATGCCCTCTACTAAGGACTGGAGTTTGTCAGACAGAAAACAAAGAAAACTGTCTGCCTTTCTGAGTCAAATCACTTTGAAGGAAAATAGTATCAATCTAGTATGTGTGGAAAATAGAACGAAGGGCAAGAGTGAAGCTGGGAGACTGACCAGGCCACTGTGGGAGCAGCTGCAGTGAGACATGATAAGAAATTAGGCAATTGTGGAGTTAGTTCTGCAATCGTCATAAGAATTGGTTACATGTGTTCTCTACTTGAGGAACTATGGAAAAAGGCAAGCTCATAAATATGTGCATAAATACTGGGGGTATAACCAATAGGATATAATCCCATTTAATTGTTGGAAAACCATTGTTATTTGAATTTTATGCAGCCTATTATTTGAATGTTTACAGAAAAAATGTATGTGTATATATATATGTATATGCATAAATATGTATATATATCATCAATGTTATCAAATTTATTGGCATTAAGTTTTTATAATCATTACCATTTTTAAATGCCACTGTAGATTTATTTTTTTCCAACGTTTAAATAAGTAGTCTAAATATCCTTCTTTATAAAATGCATCGAAATAAAAGAAACATATGAAGTCTTTTGTAATGTAAAATTGTGTTGAAAAGTGACCAATTACTCGAAGCAAAACAAAAAGTGTTTTTGAAATTCAAATAATCCTGACCTGAAGAAACAACTCATGTGCGAACAGAGATAAGGGTATTCCTGGGATTATTTGCAAAGGCAAACAAACAAAAAACCTCATACATTTTAAAACCTAGCTTGGGGTCTGTATGCTACAAAGATTACATCCTCGTGGACATGGGTGGATGGCAGGGGGAAGAAATTAAAAACAAGTTAAAAATAAATACTTGAAATACAATATTTTGTCTGAGAAGACAAGTCCTCAAGAATTATTTTATGGTAAGTGTATATGTGTATATATGTATATATTCACTTAATATATATAATATTAATGTCAAACTATCATAAGCATAGAAATAGTATCTACTCTCAAATGAGCAGGAAAACGAATCAATCTCACACATATTGATAGTAAGCAAGGTGATTTTGAAAAATGAAGAACAGGAACTACTAACAAACACAAAATAAAATGATAGAAATATACCTTAATCTAAAAGCAATTCCAGAATCAATTCTTGAACTAGAAAATTATATTGTAAATTCCAGATACTCCACACATCCCATATCACCTAAAATTTAATTAAAAATTTTGTTTCTCAATATGTAAAGTAAGTATTTGAAAGAATGTTTATATCATAGGGGTTTATTTAGAATAGTGCCAGACTCTAATAACAGATATAAGATTAAAAGTATATTATAAGATTACATTAATAAACTCAGCAGCATGGATCCAATAAGGAGAGAGTGATCACACAGTAACTTAAAAGTGAAAAGTTTAAAAATAAAGTAACCATACAGATTAGAGTAACAAGAGTTTGGCTAATGAGAGTAAATAGAGCTCTGAAGAATATAAGAATAGGAGATATAAGGAGTAGCCACTACCCCTAATACTGAGAAAAGTAATGAAGAAAGACAACTCTGACTCTCAGGACTGAAATGCAGATGTTGTTGGAGGCAGGATGACTATGAATCATCGATGCGAAGGAAGCAACATGCTTAATTCTGGTCAACTGCTGATAACCCGCGTCCAGAACACGCCTGAAAACCATCTTAGAAGACTAACAGAGAGCTGTCCACATCACAAGGTCCTTTAAAGGCTGCCATTTGAAGATGCTGCAGCTGGTTGCTGCTGGCTGTCAGGTACAATGTGAGCCAGACACTGGAAAAGCTGTGTGCACCACAGGTAACCTAATGCTGGAAAAGCTGCACTCACTGTAGGAGTTCAGTGCTGGGGAAGCCACACACTGTGGGAACCTGCTGAGCAAGCAACGGAACTCCTGGAGAAAACACTCATCTCCTGCCAGGTTTCTTTAGCTCCCTCTACTGACAGAGAGAGACAGAGAGAGAGAGGGAGAGAAGGAGAGAGGGAGGGAAGGAGGGAGGAAGGAATTATTTAATAGACAAGAAAGATCCATTTCACAGAATAGACAAAATAAAGTTTGCAGTTGAGAGGCAATAAGTTATAACTGACATTAAACTGAATTAAAATGTCACTAACACACAGAGCTTATTTATATTTCTTCAAAAATTTAAGTCATGTACTATTTTAAAAGTTTTCAGGTTATAAAAGATATAAAATAAGGTAAGCAGAATATAAAATATGATAGGCAGAATCTAAAAACAAATAGCGCAAGATTATTCAAAATAATCTCAAGTCTCTGACTTTGACGAAACAGCATACCTGTATTTCATGGAAAATTACACTGTTCAGCTGTAATTAAGGGTACTATGCAGTTGACTGTGAATTAATGAAGAGAAAGTTTATTAATGTGATTAATAAGTGAATTAGTAATGTGAATTACTCTAATCACATTAGTCTTTTTAAAAGAGGAAGTGAGGGATTCCAAACATGGGAAGGCCCATGTTTGGCGAAGACAGAGAGGACAACGAGGGAAGCAAGAGGCCTCTGAGGGTCCTGATGGTCAGCCAGGAAACAGGAGCTCACGCTGCAGAAACAAACAAGCAATGCGTTTGAGGCATTAACCTGAATAAGCTTAGAAATGGATTTTGCCTCAGAACCTGTAAATAAAAGTCCATCAGAACACTCTGATTTTGGCCTTCTAAAAAACATTATATATATATATCTCCAAGATAGATTTGGGAGACTAGGATAATAACAAAGACATAGCTATCTGTTTGGTATTAGGGGCATGACACAGATAGAAACTAGAGTAACTTCATGGAGATTGGTGACTGTAGGTAGTGAGGACTTAGCACCACTCAAAAATGACTCTAAAACACAGAAAATGCATGGGAGAGGTGGACCTAAGGTGTGTATTTTTTATTTTGGAGATGGGAGATTTTTGACCATATTCATATGCTGATGGAAATTATTGAAAGGCAATAAAGACAGATGATGCAGGATGCACTGAGCATAAGTGGAGAAGTGAGGTTTTTGAGATGATTAAAAAACACATGATTCAGAAAGTAAGTGGACAGCATACACAAAGCAACATCTCTTATGTAACAGTAGAAAAGACGGCAAACAAATCTGAGTGCAGACGGGTTTATAGATATGTTTGAATGGAAAGGTGAAGGCTTTTCTCTTTGATGAATGGTAAGTGATTCAGCATATGAATAGAGAGCTTTGCTGATGCAGAGGAAAATCAAATATAGCCAAAGCAATAATCAAAGGTCACATTAACTAAACACTTTCTTGTGAGTTGTGGCTACAAATATACATTCAAATTGTAATAACCTTTTTCTGGAAGAAAAACGATATAGAGTGAAATATGGGCTACCTTAACAATACTTTACATTGGCATGGAGGATACAAAACATCAACCAAACATAAATATCAAAAATAAAAATGAACACCCATGCATAGCTGTTCCACAAACAATATTATTTATAATAGACAGTATTTTACAGTAATGCAACTTTTACATATAATGAATAATGTCTTGTTTTTGCAAACCCAAAATCCATTTCACTGTAGATTGCTAAGAAAGACCATTTTTCATCCACAGATAAATACACTAAAAGTAAATTCTAAATTCTAAGATAAGTAATGCTCAAAACATAGGCCACTCATACATGGTTTTTAAATATATTTATTGACATATTTAAACTCTCCTTGAATTTTAGATGACGCAAAAAGACACCACATAAGCATTTTAAAGTGGGAATATAAAAACATGGCTAAGAATGGAAACAGTTAAAATAAAGATGGCTTCAATATACAGGAAACTATATGCTCCAAAGTAAATGCAACCTTGTGATTAATGACACAAGCTTTGCAATCAAATAGATCTCAGTTCAAATAATGCAAATATCCTCTGCTAACTGTGTCACCTTGGGCAAGTTTTTAAAACCATCCTAGCTTTGCTGTACTAATTTGTAAGATGGGGATAACATCGTCTGTCCTTTATGCAATGGTAAATGTAAATGGCAGAGTACATGTGAATGCTTATCACACAGCCTCTCACTGATGGCCAAGGAAAAGCATCTCACAGAGGTAGAAGCAGAAATGGTAGAAATGGAAGTATTATCAAATTGTTGTAAATCTGCTTCTAAACATATTTTAAGAGAGTATATTGGCCACATCGATTCTGTAGCATGAGGGCTACGCTGCACAGGGTTTCACAGACATTGTACAAACTCAGAAACCACAGCAACCCAGATACACGCCCTCTAAATAAAAACCCACATCTGTCATGGAGGCTTAAACTTTCTCAGAAGAAAAAAAGCATGCCAATGCCTTCTTAATGAATTTTTGCTGGGCTCTTACTGTTTTTTTCATACTATAACTATTGGCACTCTGAACTTAAGCACAAAATATCCAATTCCAGATTGTATATAAATGATAATAGAAAATCATTATTATTTTAAACTTTACTGCTGTTAAAAGAATGTATATAACCCTGGCTGCTATGGCTTATTTGACTGGAGCGTCATTTCCTAATGGAAAGGTTGCAGGTTCGATTCCAGGTCATGGAACATACCCAGGTTGCAGATTGGATCCCTGGACCAGGCGTGGACAATCCATGGTTGGGACACGTACAGGAAACAACCAATCAATGTTTCTGTCTTTCACATCTATGTGTTTCTCTCTCCCTTCCTATCTCTCTAAAATCAGTGAAAAAATATCTTTGGGTGAAGATACAAAAAAGTCAATGTATGCAAATTTTAGAGTGTTTGTATATTTAAACAAAGCCCCCTAACTTAATTAGGTAAAAGTAAAAATAAGACTATTTGTTATGCTTCTAGACAACCACTTAAAGTCACCTGGACTAGGAGAATTTAGACAACATTTTAGATATTTATTCTTTATACTCTGTAAAGAGTATGTTTAAGAATATACTGTTTGGATAATTGTACAAGTACTGGAGGTGCACTAATAAACAATAGACGCTCAGTTCTTTTATTCCTACGCTGGTGTCAGGAATGGTCTCTGCAAATTCCAGTCTACATAAACACCAGTGGATTGATGTTTATCGCATGCTTGACAAATCTGGGGTTCATCAACATTCGTCTTTACACAGGGCACACAGCCAGCACCACCTGGAACACAGGAGATCAACTCTGCAATGCCCAGGAGGCCACTCCCTCGCCTGCCCCAACAGGTGTTCGGCAGTCGCAGATTTCAGCAAGGATTTCAGTAATATTGGTAAAGGAAATCTTGCCTGTGGGCAACTTGTTAGCAACGCACCCAGGAGCATGTCCGCATCCAGAGTGCCTGAAAGAGACTGCAAAATTGGCATGCCACAGAGAGGAAACCCTTGTTCTTTCACAGCCTCCCGAAACAGGTAGTGTTCTATTAAAAAGCTTCGTTGAATCTATATTTATTGAGAGGAGAATTCCCATCTTTATGGTACTGAAACTTGAAGTGAACATTGCAAATGTCAATTAATTAAGGTTATTTTTAAAAATATTTTTAGAGCAATGTTAGGTTCACATCAGTATTATTAGAAGGTACAGAGATTTCCCATAATCGCGTTGTCCTGCACAAGCACCAGCAGAGTGATACATTTCCACATGCCCCACTGGAGGGAAACATCTGTTACAACTGATGAACCTCCATTAAGATACCATAATTACCTAAAGTCTATAGTTTACCTGAGAGTTCATTCTTAGTGTTGTACATTCTATGGGTTTGGACAAAGGAATGACATGTCTCTCACAACATGGTATTCAGTATTTGTCTTGCCTCCCAAGATCCTTTGTGTCTTCCTATCCATCCCTCTCTCCTCCTTAACCCCTGGAAACTATTGTGATTTTCTGTTGCTGTTGTTTTTGTTTTTGTTTTTAATACAATCCCCATAGTTTACCTTACCAAAATGTCATATAATTGGAATCAGTCGATATGTAGCATTTCTAGATTGGCTTGATTCACTCAGTAATATACATTCAAGTTTTCTATATGTATTTTCACGTCTCAAAAGGTCATTCCTTCTTAGTGCTGAAGAACATTTTACTGACTAAATGGATACATATAATTTTGCTCATAAAATTGTTTACTTAGATTTATTTTTTTAATTTTAGCATCTTAAGTTGTCTTTCTCTAGTGAAAATTTGTTGATGATTAAGACTTTCAGTTTTTGTTTTCATGTGAATGTATTTCATCCTCATTGATGAAAAATAATTTTGCTGTGTGCACAAATCAAAAATGATAATTATATCATTTCTCATTGCTTAGCTGATGAGATTCTACCTCTGTCTGGCTTCATCTGTACTTATAAAGAGGTTTGATGTCATTGAAATCTATGTTATGTCTTTCATTTTTGACATAATTATGTTTTCCTTTATTAAATTATATGATATAAATTTAGTGCGTGATATTGATTTATTCTATCTTGCTGTAAACATTCATGTCTTCTTTCAATTGTAGGATATTTGTAGGCAATTGTTTTGAAATATACCCTTTCCACAATTCTTCTTGTACCTTTTCTCTGGCTCTACCAACTAGACGTCTGCTGATCGTCTCATTCTAACTTTGGTTCCCTTTATCCCTCTTTCACATTTTCTTCCTCTTTGTATTTTACATGATCTTTTACTTATTAAACTTGGGCATTTCCTTTCTGTTGCATTGAATAAAACTGCTTAATATCAGCAATGAGTTTCAAAATTCAACTTTCATATTTTTCATTTGTGAAATTTAATTATGTGTTAGAAACTCTTTGTCAAATACAAAAATAGCTGCCCAAATACTTTTTACCATATTTCATTTTTCTAAAAATCTCTTTGGAAGTAATCATATTTTATTGTGTTCCTGTCCATTTTGTGGGTATACAAAACTTTATTTTAATCCTGCTGCCTCTCAATAATGATGGCTCTTTGCTTCCATCTTTGTGTGTGAGCTCAGTTTTATTTGTTCTTACATTGTAGAAATTCTGAGTTCCTGAACAAGAGATGCTTTCTTCTGCTAAGTGCTTGCATTTGCTTGGAAGCCTATACTTGTTATCAACTGCATTACATGAAAATATGAGATTCACAGTTCTTCATGTTTCTGGTGCCCTGAAATATAATCTACAGCTAGCAGTTTATTATTGTCATGTATTTGCAAAGCCTTTGACAAGTTTACCGAGACTATAAAAAAAGTGAAAATGCAAAATTTTTTAATTATCAAAATGTATTTTATAAATAAGTGCAGGAGCCCACTCCCAAAGATTCGAGTAAACACATCTCGCTTTTATAAAAAAAGTATTTATAAAATTTGCTAAGTATTATGTAGCCAGTAAATAGCATCTTTCCAAAATACCCATGCCTCATATTTTGTGAAAAACATTAAATTAGAAGTCAATAATAAAAATAATAAAATATGTAATAAAATGTACCATATGAATTTAATATTCACTCTTTCAAATATTTCAAAAGTGAAAGATTTATACAATCTCCAATAACAGTATCTATGTGCCTGCTATGGACACTTATATACATGAAGGTCAATTTTGAGAGTAACAGAGAAAAGCAAAAAGTAACCACATTCTACAGTTTCATAAAATTCTAGGTAATGAAGAACCTGTTATCTTAGTAATGGATGGTCATCTAGAATGTAATCCAATGTCCAATAGATAATGCAGAGTTCCAAAGAACCACTTCAGACAAAACCTGGTCTGTGAATAAAGTTTTGGCTTTTCATATGTAGTATTTGAACAATCTAACCTCAGATACAAAATAATAGATATTATTAACTTTGATTTTTTCAGCAGTATCTCATATGGTTATTACCATCTCTTCATTCCTAAACAATTTTCTTTCCATTTATCCAGAGATCACTTTTTTTTTTGGTCTAACAATATTACAAATGAGAAAGAGCACGATGTTCCAACTGATGTTAAACATTTTACACAGCACACATGACAATATAATGGCATACTTGATGTTCAGAGATTGTCTGTTCTGAATGGTATTAGTGCTACTGAGTACTGTTGTAAATAAGTAGCTGCTAATATTAAAGAAGCTTATCTCTGGATTATTAAAATACAAAAAAATATGCCTGCTTGACATCCTATGCTCCCACACATGTCATTTGTGCTTTTCTTCACTGTTTTTTCTTTATTTTTCTTGCTTTAACCAATAGTTACCAACACAGCCACAAGAATGGAATCCTTGGTATTTCGTATCTACCTCTTTGTTTAATGAAAACCAGAAAACCTACATTGATAATGAAGAAACCATCTGTTGCTATAGCAATCAGGCACTCAATCTGAGCATCCCTAATTGTGGTACAACAAAGTAGTGGAGAAAAGGAAGAAAGGATGGAGGGAGAGATGCAAGGGAAGGATGAAGAAACAAAGGAAGGTGGGAAGGGTGAAAAAAAGAGAAATTACATAATATTTACATGTGCTCAAATAGGTAAGGCCTATGTGGATGTTGATATTAATCCATGCTATATTTTCTGTATATTTTACCTTATTTATAATATTTTGAAAATTAAATATTTGGTTGAAACACACTTTCTTCCAGGTGCTCAACAGTTTGCAATGTGTTTTACATTTGCATCATAATAATCTTTATAAAAATTTCCTATACAGTAAAACCTGTATGTCTATATAATCAAGAAAACAATATTCTATCACATTATCAGATTATAGGAATTAGGGCAAGGTAGCTTTGGAGATTAGAGATCTTTTAAATTTCTGTCTGCCACACCTTTGGGTGTGTGTACAATTCACTTTTCCTTTCAAGCTCCATTTTGTTTTTATCTATTCTCATTATAAAAACTTTTTTGAAAATTATGTAGACTTAACTATAAATACCAACATAGTCTATAGCTTCATAAATCTTGTATTAATTTTGATAGGGAAAGATGGTATAATATCTATTCTAACTGAAAAAAGTTAAGTATCTTAAATCTTACTTTAAATATAAATTAAGAGGTTGAACTTAAGGTCTTTGTAAAATAGAACTTCTTAACTTTTCAAGTTAACTTTAGACCAATAGACCAATTTTTTGCTCAAAATTGTTCTTTATACAAAAAATATTGGGTTGTGACTACATATTGTAATGAAAGTTTCAGCTAATATTTTAAAATAATTTCATAAATTTAAATTAATTATATCTCCATTCTTACCTATTTCTAATTATTATTTTCCACTTTACAATTTACTATTTGTTAAGTTTTAGTCTAATATATAAGAATTTAGAAAGGATGTGCAAAGTAGAGAGTGAAGGAATCTGGATAAATATATGAAAAGAAAACATGGTAAAGAAAATCTCAGATATCTTTTTTATCAGTTTATAAAGATCTGTACTTTTTACCTATTATGATAATGTTAATAATAATAAATTAAATAATAATTAGTATCTATTGAAAATCTATAATGTGTAAGACTCTATGCTAGAATTGCTACATATTTCATGCCTGTGGATTTAATATTTTATCCACAATTTGCCAATAACAAAATTACAAAGAAAGCCAAGAAGTATAGACAGTTAAATAACTATTCAGAATCCTAAAGTCCGTCTCCCTTTTTATATTTCATTTCCCTCTTTATATTTTCATTTCCCGTCCTGAAATTGCTAGAGAAATAGCATGCACAGTGAAAAGAGCACTAGACACCAAGTTAAGGAGTGTAAGCACAAATCTCTGCTCTTCCGATCACCGCTAGGGTAGTTTTGGGAAAATTGTTTACATTTACTGTCACCATTTTTCTCACTTCAACAGGCACCGTCCATTCACCGGGTGTTGTGCAACCACAGAAGGTGGTGAAAGTGAAAGCACTTTCATGAAATGAAAATGGCAGTGGAACTCTATAATGTGGTAATTATGGTATGAAATACACAGTGATTAAAATAAAACAGGCAGAAACTTGGCATTATCTCGATCACGCCCACTTCACTTGCTAAAAGCAGGTAATAAAATATCTCCCTGTACCTTATTCTTTTAAAGAGGAAAAACTCTGATTCTCTCGAAAGTCATTTACATTTATTGTTAAATAGAAAATATTAAGGAGGTTAAAAATAAAAATGGAGCACAATGGAAATGAAAGAATCTTTAAATTAGATGAGGAAATCTGGTTTGAGTCCTAGCTGTACTCATGAATAGTTATCTTATTCTCGGTAAATCATCAACTTGCTCTGCACCTGTGTTCCTCATATGCAAAACAGAAATGACGATATTCTTTCTACTTAAAATACTTCATGAATTTTAAATACTATAAGAAGAAATGTAATACTGGTTTGGCATACTATAAAACATGCAGTACGACTAGCAATGATACAGTATTATACTATACAGTATGCTAATATCAATATATTATGAAACTATTTGTAGAACACAAATCTGAAAAATGTGTAAGAGATACAGAGATAGAGAAGTAAATCAACATTGAATCATATTTTTACATACAGATACACATACATGGTTTAAGAAGATGAGTGAAACAAATTCTAGCAAAAAAAAGATGGCATACAAGAAGGAATTATAAATTATCTTAGGAAAGTATGTGATCCAGTCTGCTTTACTCTGAAAAAAGAATAGTAAACAACCTCACATTTTTCCTAGGGAAGAAGCAGTAGGCTTAGGAGTGAGAGGGAAGAGGAGGTGGGGTGAGAGCAAGAAAGGGAGAGAGAAAGAAAAATGAAGCCATGAAATATCAGTATAATTTTCTCTGCAATTTAGGGAAACACAGACTATTAAAAAGTGAATGGACAGGAATCTAACCCAGACTAGAAAGATCAGTTTTTCAGGCAAGTAATTTCTAACTTGAGACTTAAAATACAATATTAAAGGATGTCAATCGGAAGAAGAAGGGTGAAGGAATGAATTAAATAGGTGGAACATTATGTTTTATAGCCTAAGAGCAAATTAAACTATTGCATGTTTAAAGATTCAAAATAAATTTAGTATTGTCAGGGTTTGACTTTAAATATGAAGAATATGAGTACAGAAAGATAAGAGGCAGCAAGTTATTACAGGGTCCTGATAACTTCTATTTAAATATTTGGATTGTAACATGTAAGAGAGGAGTTAAAGACCAAGCTTAATTTGGCAAATAAATGGCCAAAAATTTCTTACAAAGTATAAGAGGTGTGTCTGGAAAAAGTCCAGCCATTATTAATATAACGATAATGGTTTGTGTGACATCAATGTAATCTGGCAGCCAAGGAGAGTGGACTGGAAAGTACATGAATGAACAATGATAACTTTACTGCACTATTTAGTGGGGGCAGTAGACACTCTTGAGTAAGCATGTGCACTGCAGGGCCCTTGCATTTAAGAAGACCAAGTAGAGCAATGGATCTGCGTCAGATTTTGTGTTAAGCTTGAATATTTCTTTGGGGAAACTATTAGGATGATTCAGAAGTCCACAACTATGGGCAACAGGTGATTGGTAGCTTCATCATGACAACATGCCCTCTCATGCATCATATCTCATTCAGGGTGTTTTGGTGAAGTATCAAATCACCCAGGTGACTCAGCCCCCTACAGCCTAGATCTGGCTTTTCTCAAAACTAAAATCACCTTTGAAATGGAAGAGATTTCAGATCATCAGAAATATTCAAGAAAATATGACAGGGCAGCTGATGGTGATTGGGAGAACTGTGTGAAGTCACAAGGGGACTACATTGAAGGGGACTGAAGCATCATTGTCCTATGTATAATGTTTCTTGTATCTTCTTTAATAAATATCTCTATTTTTCATAGTGCATCGCTGGATACCTTCTAGATGGACCTCATGTAGAGATGGCAAATTAAGGCACAAAAAAGCATGCTTCACATTATGCCATCAGGAAAATGCAAATTAAAACACCAATGAGACAACTACTGAACTCCTACTTAAATAGGCAACTTGGAACACAGACAGTCAGTACCAAATGCTGGTGAGTCATGGAGCAGCAGACGGTCTCAGTTATTGCTCATGGGAATGCAAAATGTCATAGCCACTTTTGAAGAAATTCTGGTGGTTTCCTACAAAACTAAAAGTAGTCTTACCATAGAATTCAGCATTCGTTCTTGACATTTACCTAAAAAGAGTTAAAACTCATTGTAACCCACCCCACATCCTTGTGCCTTTGTTTCTGTTAATGCTGACTCACTAAAATGTGACTCGTAAATAAACAGCATGTTTGTGTAAGAATTCTAGGAACTAACCTCAAAGAAGCAGACTCTGACCTTCAGGCATCTCAGCTCTTGGAGATTCGCTGACGTTCAACTGTAAAACCAAGATGATATAAAACTAGGGTGACCAAAACCAGACCATCACTTAACCAGTGTTAAAGTCCCTATGGGAATAAACTGTACTGATCTGCACATAGAGACCTTTTCAATTCCCTCCCCTTGAGCTCTTTGTTCTGCTTTCCCTTCACCTCCCTACAAATACTCCTAACTGTACTGAGATTTTAGGATGGTCTTTGGGAGTCGAGTCCCCAGCCTCTCCAGCTGCCAGTACTTGACTAAACCATATTCCCTTTCATCAGCACCTGTCTCTAAGTGGTGGCTTCTGAAATGGCAGGTAACCAAACCTAGGTTCAGTTATCATGTCCACATAAAATCCTGCAAATGAATGCTGGGTGGTGGTGGGGGGGATAAGTGGATGAAATGGTAATGGAAACATATATAATAAAGATTAAATAAAATAATAAAGATCAATAAAATAGAGTCTGTTAAATTTAAAAAAGAAAAGAGAATATAGGAAAATTTTCTTATGACCTTAAGATACATGGAGACCTTATAACCTAAATAGGGAGACTGGTACAAATAAAGTTAACCTTGATTCATCAATGGAGTACATTAAATCCTTCTATTATGTTAAAGGCTCTATGAAAAAGGCAGAGAAATAAGGGGGTGGAATGGTAATAAAAATACAATAAAAATAAAATTATTATCTTCATTTAAAAAAGAAAAAAAGATAAAAGCAGAGCCAAGCTACAGAGTGAGAAAAGGTATGTATGATGCATATACTTAAAAAATTAAACTGAGAACATTTAAAATACTCATATATTAGATACACAGATAACTGACACCATAAATTAAAAATTGAGCAAAGTCTTGAATAACACTTCATGAAACAAGGCAGTCAAATGGGTAATATGTTTATGTGGAGTCTTAATTGGCCATTATAAAAGTGGAAATTCAAACCATTATGAGAAATTAGTTTTTCAGAATAATTCAATATATTTTTAATATTGCAATACTAAGATACCAGGTTTTGGAGAGAAATAAGAGCAACTGAAAATGTAATATATTGCTGGAAAATTGGTAAAAGTAATTTTGGAAAATTCTTTTTTTGGGTAGTTATTGAATCTAGACATATGCATACCTTATGAAGTAACAACTTAATTCCTTGTATATACTCATCTAAAATGAATGTGTGTGATAGTGTGTGTGTTCAAATTATAAGCAAACAAAAGGTCCATTAATATATAAATATTTGTGGTGTATTACCACAGTGAAATATTATATTATTGCCTGAATGAATGGTTTTGAAAACATAATACAATAGAAGTAGTCATATACACAAAAAGGTATGTATGATTCTACCCTGACATCTTCGTGAATTTCAAAGTCAGGCAAAAACACTCTTGATAACATTGATGAGAATATTGGTTACTCAGGGACGGTGACAATAAAAGGACAGTAAAGAAAGGCTTCTATGGCTCTGACATGTTTTATTTTTTAGATTTTATTTATTTTCAGAGAGGGAAGGGAGGGAGAAAGAGAGAGAGAGAGAAACATCAATGCGTGGTTGCTGGGGGTCATGGCCTGCAATCCAAGCATCTACCCTGACTGGGAATCGAACCTGCGACACTTTGGTTTGCAGCCTGCACTCAACCCACTGAGCTATGCCAGCCAGAGTGATGTTTTATTTCTTAATATGTCAAGCTGGGCTGTGATTATACATGTCTTCAACGTACAATATCCTATATCTGTGCACTTAATCTTTTACAAGTGCACAAGCATGCACGCATACATGCAAATAAATGTTTCAACTAATTTATTCCCAAAAGATTTGTATATTCATATTTTAACCATTTAACTGACTTTTATAGTGGAAAATACTTCCACTATAGACCTCTTAATGTAAACCCAATTAAAATATATATCTTTTAAGTATACATACTTATTTACACATTTTCTCATTCTTATTTTTTTATAATTTTTATTCAATGAATTGGGATGATATTGGTTAATAGTTAATGTCTTTTTAATGGTTGTTTTATCAAATATTTTATTTAATTCATATACTCTGAATTCTTATATTCTTATCCATGACTTTAATACAAACAAATACAAATAAAATGATTGTTTGTGATTCTCATGAAAAGGCATAGAGCCCATATTAGCATACGACATCATTTTCTATTTGGTAATATGCAGGAGTTCCCGCTGACAGCCTGAGACCTGCTCCCAGGGGACAGCCGTGCCCACCACCAGCCCGGTGAATGGGCCATCTCGGTCCCCCTGGCCAATCAGTCGTAGAAATGGCAGGTGTTTCCAGCTAACATCTGATTCTTTCTGACATCTGTTCCAAATGCAGGAGCAACTCCAAAAAAATAATTTCCTGATCAGACATTCCTTAGAACCTGAAAAACATTATTGTGAGCAAAATTCAACAGTCATCTTAATTGACTAAATGTCATGTTACTCTACCAAAAGACTGTTTTATGCATGGAAAATAAGGAATGATTTAATGTATGGTGCTCAACGGGGTAGAGTGAACAAATAGAATTGTAGTGCTAACCTGTCTCTGTTTTCATTTTCCAAACCATTCACATAGTTTCCACATTCTAGTCCTTGTTATGCTGTTTATGTGACTGAGATAACTCAATCACATAATGTAGTAAATACATTGTAGTAAATACAATGTAGTAAAAATAATGTATGCCACTCTACTTCTAAATTACCCTTCTCAATATTTAGACATGTATTAGATGGAATGAAAAGGAGTTCTTGACTGTGTAGATTAGAATTTGTATAGGACTGTAGCATAAACAAGAAATGAACTTTTTTAAGCAATTGGTATTTGTAATTGATTTATCAAAGCAGCTAATTGTCTCACTACAGTGAGCATGATTTTTGCTCAATATCTCCATTTCTGATCACAAAAACATCTTAATTTGTATGGTAGTGTTTACCAGCCATGTAGGTCTGTCCCCTCACAGTGCTAAAAGAGGTCAATTGTTTTAAAATTATAAAGTGATATTTGAAGGTGACCTTCATTTTATAAAATTATTCAAAGCTGTATCAAAAAATGCAATGTGTACCATTTTTACAACTTGTACTAAAAATCCTCAACTTGTTTGATACCATTATATGAACAGGAGAAAATGGCATAAAGTTGTACCTCCACACGCCCTTTATGTACTCAAAATGGCACTGCACGTCTCAGTCACTTGATCAGGATATTTTGAGAAGAATGGGAAGGGCTGGGATCAAGCAAGTCCTTGTCGCAGTGGAATCACACACCACATCTGTGTGCCCAATCAGTTCTGAGCATGTGCCAAGGTAGAGCTCCCTGTATTTGGCCTTGGGATGTAACAGAAGTGAAAAGATAAAGACTACAAATGGTTGCACTAGATTAACACTTATCCATTCAACAACAAAAAAAAACTTTTAAAAATATGTTAGATTCACACTGATTTTTCATGTATCAGAAGAAATGAAGAATCGATTCATTAGAAGCTTTCCAGAAAAGTTTTGTGTGGATATATGGCATTATAATAAATATCACATGAAATGTATAACTTTGTGTCTCAGTCGGTTGGGTTTTTTGTGACAAAAAAATTCATAGACTAGGTGGCTTAAATAGCAGACATTGTTTCTTTCAGTTCTGGACACTGAAAAGTCCAAGATCCAGGTACCCGAAGATTCGTTTCTTGAGGGTTCTCTGCCTGGGCCTGTCGCTAGATCTCTCACAACTTACTGTGCACTCAGGTAATCCCTGTCTGTGGGTGCCTGGGAGTGAAAGTTCTCCTATCTTCCTCTCCTTGCAAGGACACAAATCCCTTTGTGGGGGATGCATGCTCATGTATAACAATGCAAGCACTGCATCACAAAAGCAGGCATAGACGATACGTAAATGAATTGGTATAGCTGTGGCACAATAAGACTTTATTTAGGAGAAAAAAAAATTAGCCTGCAGAATCAGGCTCCTGATTTGTTTATTGACCCCTGCCTTAGAGGATGTCAGAGCAAATTCTCAGAAGAAGTGTGAAGCTTAGAATGATATTTTAAAACAGAACTATCCCTCAAGACTAGGCAGTTCATCATTTCCAGGAAGGTATGTGAGAGAGAAAAATAATCTTTTATATTCTTAAACCATCCTATTGGGAGCCTCTTATTTATAGTATTTTAGCTTATCCTGATCTCTTTTACATATATTCTACTTACAGAATTATAAAACTTTAAGCCATTTATCAACAATCACTTCTTGTAAGTATCCTATCTTTCTCTCAAACAACTTATCACTCCGTATCTTCTTTTTAAATGCTTTTAAAGTGCTTTAAAATGCTTTTCCTCAAAAATATGTACTAAAATTATGTTGTATTATTTTACAGTTCTCAGCAATATATACTAGGCACTTTCATGAGTACATGTGTTTTAAACTAACTATCAAAGCCAAGTGTCAACACATTTACTAAAATTGAAAAGAATTTGTCACAATTTTATTTCAATAAATACTTTTTGGAGGTACAGGTTCCTTATTTTTAAAAGACATTTGTCAATTTTCAGTATTAAAATAGTTGCACTATTCTTTCTTTTTTTCCCAATTGGCCCCCAAAGAGACCATGCATTTCTTTGAACTTGAAAATCATTCTGTTATATCCAACAGAAAATTTTAACCCACCTCTCTGTGATGTAGCTCCTAGGTCAATATAAAAAATGGTAAGGTTGGAAGCATTATTTTCCTGTACAAAGATGGTATATATAATTATCATTTGGTTAAAATGTATAAATATTTAGCTAATTTTTCATTGATATAAAATTGCAGATATATACATTTTCAAGTACATCGAAATCTAATGCAACCATGAATATAAAGTGAACAGACCACTCATCCGTAAGAAACATCAGAGCAGCCAACGGTTGACATCTGTCATGTTCAATTTTAAGTAAATTGAATGTTTCTAATCATTTAATTGTATTACATGGGCATTAATGAGACATAAAAATTCAATAGTGTCATATGCATTTTTCAAAGTAATAAAACTCAGTGATAAAATATGCAATGAAGCCAATTCTAGCAAAATATTTATTTTAAGATATGTCATATTAAACTTTAAGGTTATTTCTTACATATTTGTTTGTTTGTCTACAGGGACCCTTGGGGGATCTTCTGTTCCATTCTGTAAAATGAATTGCCAGGTCAACCAGCCATTGCAATTAACAAGAGAAATCTGTCACTTTTGGTTTGTTTATGAGGCAGAGTCCAAGGCAATTTCCCTGGTTTATGAATGACTCAGGATTAGAATGATTAACCAATAAAGAACCTCACTGACGTTAGCATCAGCAAAGAATTGGGTTAGCCTGCTGCCCATTCCTTATTTTTTTGGTGACAGAGTCACCAAGTATGTATAAAATATCAGTACATAGATTTTTAGAGGCCTATAACAAAACATATTTTATGTATTTTAAAGAAGAATAATGTGTAGGATTTTATATGTGTGATATTAACAATGGAAAATAAATTTGATGAAAAAGCAAATGATCCCTTCTAATATTCACTTAATACTCTTGATATGTTTCTGGAGTGGGAAAATACAGAGTTAACAGAGAAATGATTCACATGTAATTGAAGGAAACATAGTGTCATCAAGACAATTGATAAAAAGTCAAATTTGAGATACTGAGACATGAGCCAAAAATTTATAAGCAGGAATATGTGCGATAACCTTTACACTCAGAACAAGTGTGCATCACAAATCAAAGTGATAATGATGAAAGTTACACCATTAATTTTACATATATAATTGCTGTATCAGTTTATGTTGCATTAATTGAAGGTAGGAAGTATTCAACTATATATGTTAATGAAATTATTTAAATTAAGTGTATAATTGAGTGATAGAGTATATTATTCTGGAACAAAATAATACTATATTTGTCTTCTGTTTTCATATACCTTAATAAATTTCATATCTAAAATCACATCCTCTTTATATTATTCTTCTTTATGCAAGTTATATGAATAAGAAACATTACTGTCATTTGATCTGAATTATTGCCATTGTATATAAGAAAGTTGAGAGATGAGAAATGAGATAATATGAAATATCAGTATAGATTGACATTGAAACATATTGTTATAATAAATATTCCATTCAATAATCTGTAGTGAGGAAAACATGTACTTTAAAATTGCTGTGGAATGCACAATAGAACAAATGAACTAGTCACCAAAAAATGTGATGTCATTTCAGTGATCCCCACTGAGCATGTTATATCTTTTATAACAAAGTAATAAAAGATATACAAACTATAAACTATGTCTCTTATAACAAAGATATAGTTATAACAAAGATATACTTTATAAGTATATAAACTATAAACATATATTTTATAACAAAGATAACTATATAAAAGATATATAGTATAGTAAAAGACATAGCATATATGATTTATATAGTATTGTGCAATCAAGTTACAAATTAATATATATGCAAAGGAAGATAATTTACATTAAGGATCTGGTGATTTTTAACATCACCAACAAATTAAAAATGATATAATGTCTCTTTGTAGTCTATATGCTAATAAAGGTAATATACATTAATGAAGAAACAACATGAAAATGAAAAGCAGAACAAAACATTGTAAAACAACTTGGATCCTCAGCTACACTGTAAAATGAAAAAAAGAGATCTTCTCCTAAGTGTTTATATCTAAAGTACTTAAAAGAAGAAACGCTTATTATAAAAATAGTACATTTCACCCCATAAACAACTTTGTTAAGACAAGAATTTTGAAGACTAGCTGGCCTCTACATGTGTAATTACTTCAATAGCATATTTTGAGTGGGACAAGCAAGACCAAACAGGCAGGATTCTAAAATCCTTTAGAACTAAGTGTCAGAAACTAGAAGCGCAGGAGAATTGGGGAATCTAGTGTGTACGGCGTAGTGAGACCAGACAAATGAGAATTACATTCATGAGCAATTCACCATGATAGTCTCAATTGTCAAGCAACAAAATTCTAAGTTGTTTCTTTTTTTAACTTCTGCACTATCATTTGGGGAAAAGCAAGCTTAGTTTGGGATTCAATGAGAATCAAAATATAATCATACAATGCTTATGATTATAACAAATGGCCAGCTTGAAAACTCAGATTTTTTTTTGTAGAATGGAAAATACTGCCTCACACAGTTGTTTAGGCTGGGCTTTTTCCACACTGCTGTTTTGCAGGAGCTATATTAGTCCCATTATTCATACTTACTAAAGTTTTTTTTTTTTTTAAACCAGGACTACATTTTGGGCAGACAATATAAATTATAACTCAAACTGTTTTTTTTAAAGATTTTATTTATTTATTTTTAGAGAGGGAAGGAAGGGAGAAAGAGAGAGAGAGAGAGAGAGAGAGAGAGAGAGAGAGAGAGAGAGAGAGAGAAACATCAATGTGTGGTTGCTGGGGGCCATGGCCTGCAACCTAGGCATGTGCCCTGACTGGGAATCAAACCTGCAACACTTTGGTTGGCAGCCTGCTCAATCCACTGAGCTACGCCAGTCAGGGCTAAAACTGGTTTTAATAAAAATGAATATATCACTAAACTGAAAATCTAAATGTAAGACTATGCTTAAAGCAGCAGACCATATGTGCTTTCTGGGCTGGGAAGAGTTACAAGGAAAAAATCCATGCACTGATAAAGGCAGAATTTTGATGGCATTTCCAAATTTGTGACCTGCCTCTCATTTTGAGTTCTAAATACCAGCCATTTAGTCTGGGCTCCACAGATAAGAAACACTCCATGAGCTCAATGAGGAGGAAGATGGTGATGCAGAAAAGCAATGTGTCCAGAGAAGTTACCCAGTAGTTAGCTGGAGAGACATGGCAAGTCACAGAGGCAGTCGCGGGAGAAATCCTGACACCAGCCCCTCCCTATATCAAGATGGTGGTGTGGGGACCTTAGCAAGCCACCTTGGTGGCAGGTTCTGGACATCAGCTCGTAGAAAGTATAATTGGGATACAGTGCTCCTAAACACGACTTCTTTCCATCAGATATTACAAAAAACTCAGTGGGTTAACAAGTAGTATTTGACAAATTATTATTCTGCATAACCCAGATAGCACCTTAGAATATTGACAGATATAGGCAGTAAATATGTTCACTTAATTCAATAGAACTCAAATAAGGGGGGCCTGGGCCCCTGGACTAATTATTGTTATGAAAAGCAAACGGAGTAGTAATTCACCTAGAAAAATCCGTAGATATCCTGAAAAAAGAGATAATATAATTTCTCTCCTAAATAGGTGAGAGAGAAGTATGAATACCTCCACAAAATCTCATACCTTATAAAATAAAAAGGAAAGTTAAGGAATATTTGAAAAACAATTAATGGATCAACTGCAAACGAAACATTGCAAGAACTAAGCAGAAATGAAGATCTTAATGTGTCTTGAGACATCCCTGATTCTTTAGAACCACATACAAGGTAATGAAGATATTCAAAAGTGCTAATTTCCTTTATTTCCTTTTTATAGTGAAGCTTATAATTAACAAGATATATCAGTAAAATTCATGGAATATAAATATAATTCTGATGATGATGATGATGATGATGATGACAACTGGAAAAGGAGGAAGGGGATGTGTGAGTAATTTATTTTAAAAACTTTGTTTTAACTCTGATTTGGCTCAGATTCGGTGGCAACTGGCAAAGAGAAAAGTCATGGGTTCAATTCCCAGTCTAGGCACATGCCTGGGTTGTGTGTTTGGTTCCTAGTTGTGGAGCATATGACAGGCAACCAATTGATATTTCTCTCACACATCAATGTTTCTCACCATCTCCTCTCTCTCTAAAAATAAATAAAATATTGTTTAAAACTTCTTAAATTCCCATATTAAATAAGATATTGCAAAATCTGTTTGAAGTCACCATAATTGATATTAAGATAAATAATAATTATGAAGGACTTCATTGAGCTATTTTATATCATGCAATTTATCAATTTATACTAGGTAATTCAATGAATTTTGGTACACAGAGCTATGGAACTATCATCAAAATAAATCCTAGAATATTTTCATTCACTCAAAATAGAAAACATGCTCCAATTAGTGTCATTCCTCCAACGCCCAGGCCTAGTCAACCATTAACACAACTGTGTCTCTATCTACTCGCTTATGCTGGACATTCCACATAAAATCATTTAATATATACTTAACATGTGTTTTCAAGCCTCGAGCATGTAACTTTTAGAAAAATAAAATTATTTTTATATGTTTTAGATTATGATTGCACAATCTGGAATAACATGTAGAATAAAATATTAAAGAAATTAAGAATATGTTAATGCTACTGATACTCTAATGAGATCATTTAATTTTATATGTCTAATTTCATTCAAATTGTTTTATATGAATTTTATCTCTGGCAGTTAACAATGTTAATATTTGACAAGTTTAATACTTTAGGTAATGTGTTTGCACAGTTTTCCTAATGGACCATGATCTCTTAAAAAGCCAGATACTGTGTCTCATTCAGAATTTCACTTCGCAACGGGAGAATTATGCTTTGTTCAAAACAAACACTAAGTAAATATTTATTGTAATGCTCAATATATCAATGAAATTATCTATAATATACACTGTTAATCAATCACATTTAGAGGCCATGATTCTCATACATTAAGTATACAGGAATATCTTCTTCTATTGCACTTTTTTTTTTGACTAATTGAAGGTTTCTGGCAACCCTACATTCAGCAAGTCTTTTGATGGCATTTTTTTCAACAGCATTTGCTCACTTTCTGTCTCTGTGCCATATTTTGGTATCTCTCCCAGTACTTCAATATTACTGATACTTTTTTGTTACTATTATATTTGTTATGGTGATATGTGATTAGTGATCTTTGATATTACTATTATAAGGGTTTTTGTGTGCCACGAACCGTGCTCAATATAGGATGAAAGTAATTGATAAAAGTGTTCATTCTACCAACAAATGGTCCTATGGAAAGGACCTATTTAGCATATGAAGAAAAATCACCCACAAATAAGCAAGTTAATAATTTCAAAGATATTCAAGAATATTTTTTAAGCAGCATACTTAGAATACAAAATTCAATGACTTCCAATTTGAAGGAAAAAATTGTTCTGCCCTTTTGAACAAAACCCATACACAATGAAAAATAACATAATAATGGATAACTTCATGCCCAGCTCCCCAATTATGATAATAGATATTTGAAAACCTAAACTGAAAAGGCATTATTTAAGAAAGCAATTGAAATCTGCATTTATGGGATATATGTAACTGAATGTCTTCATAGAGTTTTTAAAAAAGCAAAGGAGTGAATCATATCTATGGAACAAGAATAGCTGGTATTAAATAAGAACCTGGAGTTACCAAAAAGAAATGATAGGACATGTAGGGCATAAAATGAAGATTGTTAAAATAAGTTAAGTGATAATTTGAATGGCTAACTGGAGTAAGCAGAATAGATAATTCTTGCCAGAAAATTGAGTTGAGGATTTCTTTCTTAACAAGCATTGACAGGTAAAAATATTTTAAAATAACTTTAAAAAAAAGTGACATACAGAAACAGATTATAAAGATACAATCTTCCATTTAATGAGGATTTGAAAAAAGAAAACTGACACAAAGAAGCCATACTGGTAGAAAATATCACTACATGTGGAAAAAAATTAAAATACTGATTATTCCCAATGAAAAATCTCACTTACATAGGTAAATTCACTTATTTTTAAAAGTATATACATTTCAGTGAATTCTGTAATGTCAAGGTGAAAGAGAAAACCTTAATATGCCAAAAAGAAATGACTTTTAAAATGAGCTTTTACCTAAATACACTTGTATTTAAATAAAGGTTTGGGGACAGAGTGTGATCAGGTGACCTTCGGTTCCTTGCTCACTCCACAGCAGATGCGTCTCTTTTTGTGCAGTCTCTGCTAGTCGAGTCCCTTCCAGCCCCAACTGGTGCCCAGTAGGCTGCTGGAGAGGTGAGTTCTGCAGGTCCCTAATGAACCAAGGAAACCTTCCATCCACAGTATCCGGGCCCAGGTCCAACGGCCCCGTACCCACTTTACCCACAACCACCAAGTAGACCTGAGGTCTATCCCCAGGACCTACTGGGAGATCCTACCCACCGCCTCAGGGGTACTCCTCCAAGGATACCCACAGTATGGCAAGGTCGACCTTAGGAGCTTCCTAAACCACAATATATGTGGTGGCAGACCAAAGAAAGGATGACCTGGGCTCATCCACCTGCCTCACAGCCTGCTGGACAGCTCTCTGTTGTTGTCTCCGGGACATGCTCCCCTGACCCGGCTGGCCCTGCTGTCCTGCGGGCTCTGCTGCCACCTCCCGCGGATCTGCGTGCCCGGACCTCTCCTGATTGCTGCGCTAAACGGCTAACTCAGCCCAGACACTTTGGCCTTCACCCCAAGGGGATTCTAGGGCAGCAGGGGTCGCTGCTGTTTAATTAGGTGACTTCATGTTTCTAATGTTCAAAATCCATTCCCTATTGGCCTTTCACAAAAGTGCTAAAGTGACTTTTTTTTTTTTGCCAAAAGCTTAGATATGAAATAAACATTTATAATTTTACACTATCCATTCAAGGTAGTGGCATAATGTAACATGAAATTGAGTTCTCTGCTAATACCCTGTATGTTTCAATAAATTTGTCTAAACCTCAAATATATATATATATATATATATGTACATATATATTTAAACTTCTATTTTAAATACCTTATGATGAGTAATAGTGGATGCAGAAAAACACATAGTGTTAACTAACTTTATAAAATTACAAAAGTAGAAACACAAATTATTATATCTATATGTATATGTATAAAGTGATAAAAGGACACAGGATATGATAGGCACAGATTTTAGGAGAGTGTTTGTCTCTGGGGGGGAAGGCAAAATAAAAAAAATATTAGAGAGAAACAAAGAGGCCATTTTCATAACAGGACTGATTTAATGTTTTCTGGGTGGAATGGCGGATTTAACATTTCTGTTTTACTATTTTTCCAAAATTTCCATAAATATGAAGTATAACATTTCACTCTTATCCACCATTATATAATACAATAAAAACAAAACATATATAAACAGAATCAATATAGTCTTTCAGTAGAGATTGATTTTTTTTTTTTTAAAGATTTTATTCATTCATTTTAGAGAGGGAAGGGAGAGAGAGAGAGAGAGAGAGAGAGAGAGAGAGAGAGAAACATCAATGTGCAGTTGCTGGGGGTTATGGCCTGCAACCCAGGAATGTACCCTGGCTGGGAATCGAACCTGGGACACTTTGGCTCCCAGCCCGCGCTCAATCCACTGAGCTACGCCAGCCAGGGCGAGATTGATTTTTTGATTTTTATCTGTAACTTTAAAAGGGTAGAAGTTAATAGAAAATGAAACAAGGTTTAAATGACATATAGCACATAAAGAAAATAAATTTATGAGCCCTGAGTTATGATCAGTATACCACCTACTATTCTGCTAAATAAGCCTCCATGATATTTTATCATGATATTAAAAATAAGTTTTTATTCACTTCCTTAATTTAAAAAATAGGGCCATGATGAAACATCATGGAACTAGATTTAGAACAGAGAAAAGGGTACTGACATGCAAGGGAAAGGCTATTAGAATCTGTATTCTACTGCTGTATCTGCAATCGTGCGATGCTGTGGGCCCCCGTTTCCTTACCTGTGTGGAAGTAGAAGGTTGACAATCACTAATGTTTCCTCTGGTTGTATGATCCTTGATTTCAATACATGGGAAATTGAGTATGTTATGAGCATTGTGGATCACGAGCTATGAACTGATTTTTTTGCAGTCAAAACAAGATTATTTATCTTCATTATGTTCTTATATGTGTTCTAATTTAAAATGTCATGCACAAACAATTTATAAAGGTAAAAAGCTTTCAAAAATTTGCTTCTATATCTCTAGACATCATAATTAAATGTAAGACTCCAAATGTCTTTATATGTTATTCAATTTTTTACATAATACTAAGTATGTTTGTATTTTTTACTTGAATTGTTTCTTAAATTGCTCCTTTCCTCTCTCTGGAAACCTAATATAATTTAGCTATTTTTTAATGCTACTTTTGAGTTTCAAATTAATTTTGCATTTAAATATATTTCCCATAAAACATGGCATTTCTTATTTTACTTTGAAACACATGAAAACCAAAGTTTTAATAAAATAAAAGAAAATCTAGTGCAAAATCATACATTGCGTCTATGTCAAATTATCTGTGATGTTTGTTTGTATCTTCCAAATGATGTTTAGGAATCATTTATGAGATTAATTCTTATTGTATGTTAGTAATCCCAGAGAAAGCAAAACAATTTTTTTTCCTAAAACTTCTATGTTAAGTGGTTATTTGTTTCTTTTAAATTTTAATGTTTTCCCTGGCTGGTAATCAGTGGATTGAGCACAGACTGGGAACCAAAGTGTCCCAGGTTCGATTCCCAGCCGGGGTACATGCCTGGGTGCAGGCCATAACCCCCAGCAACCGCACATTGATGTTTCTCTCTCTCTCTCTCTCTCTCTCTCTCTGTCTATCTCCCTCCCTTCCCCTCTAGAAATAAACAAATAAAATCTTTAAAAAATTTTTAATGTTTTAACATACATTAGGTTTCTCATAGTAATATCTGTCTTACTATTTGGGGTAACTAATTCTTTTAAAATACTTTCAGATTTTCCCTTTCCTGATTCCATTTCACGTCACCCATACGGAGTGAGGCAGATTGGCCGTAGTGCTGTTTGAAACAGAAAGTGCCACATCAGCCTCAGAGTTGGGTTTAAAGCATTGATGTCACTGAGTGCATGTTGTTGACCAGCTGCCCTTTCTCCATATTTGACCTGAAATCAATATCAAGTTTTGACTTACAGTAAAACATATGTTTTCATTCAATTCAATTGTATTGATTATGTATTGTAATGGATGACCTTTTTGGGTTTTTTTCATTATAAAGAAAACTGTTATCCTTATAAGATTGATTTCATTCTATAAATGTACATTTTGCAGTGTAGGCAGAGATTATACTCTATGTGTACAAAATCAATATTGTAAAAAAGTTAATCCTAATTTCTATATGAACTGCTGAAAACTGTGTTTTTATTTATTCAAATTATTTTACTGTTGTTCAATTACAGTTGTCTGTATTTTCTCCCTACCCCTCTCCCCCACCCCCTCCAAACCCACCTCCCTCTTTTGTTCCCACCCATCCCCCTTGGTTTTATCCATGTGTCCTTTAGAGTAGTTCCTGAAAACCCTTCTTCCTACTGCCCCCTCCCGTTCCCCTTCATAGCACCATAAAAGTCCTAGAGGAAAACATTGGCAGGAAAATCTCAGACATTCCACACAGCAACATCTTCACAGATATGTCCTCTGAAAACTGTATTTTTAAAATTTACTATGATATCTTTTCATTTGGAGAATTGTTTATATAATTTTCAAGTCTGCCTGTGATGATAATGATAATTATAATTTGCTTTAAAATAAATAATTTGTTTACTCATATAAAAGTAAATGTGGTATAAACTAATAAATTAATTCATTAATAATTTGCCTATTTGTATAATAGTAAATGTGTTATAAAATAGTAAGTATTAGAAGGAAAGGGAGAAACAAAGCCAGAGAAACACAACACATTTTTAACTAAGTAATGCAATCGATGTCATAAATTGTGCTTTCTTGTATGTTTTCATTGCACCCCTTTAACCCTCACTGTGACACATAATTTAAGTAAGGTCTTTTGTGAATTGTCATGTTCTCTCTCACCTATTTGGCCCTGGCCTCTGTAAATGGATTCCAGAAAACACAAACATGGATACATATACCTGTATTTTATTACCTATACGATATAATTAAGCTGGTGACCTGGAGTAATTATGACACTGATTTCACGATTTGGTGAGTCACGAAGTAATGAATATCGTGAGATTGATAAGTAAGACTTTTTCAAATACATTTTTCATGTATCTGCATCACTATAGTTTTTTCATTTTTCTTAGGACATTAATTTAATGTCTGTTATATTTAAATGGAAATGAAATTAACATTCTTTGGAAAAAAAACAGTTTCAGTGTGGATGTTTTGGCATGAATAATTGATGTTTTATGATCTAAAAAGATATATTTTAGAAAATTTTACCTAACATTGTACTGGGGTGTGTTTGTTGTTTAAACCAATGTGATTTCAAACTCTGTTCAGGGATTACTTTTAGCAACTGTTTCAGCTGCATTATCTTGATGTAACTTCCAAGGAAATAGAAACTATTTTCCTCTTGATTCCCCTGCAGAGTCTTTGGCAGACAACAGGAGTGCTATAATCTGCCATAAAGCAATATTGTATAAATGATGTTTACCTGCATACATTTTTTATGGCCGTTGGAGGCTTTGACTCTGCAGGGAACCCATCTCCCTTTTACCCTGGGATCTTTTTTCATTGTGATTAAACAAAGGCCGTCTCAGGAGCACAGGTGAAGAAAAGGATTTGTTGGGCCTCTGTCACATCACACAGGTGATGACAGACCCTCATCTATTTCAGAAACGAACTTGAAACTAGCCACAGGTGATTTCCCTTCCACGCCGAAGGGCACAGCAGACATTGGGTTTCCCACAACTGCCATCTCCAGCTTTTTTATTTAACTCCATGACAGAAAACCAAGGGAAAGCTTAAGATTTTAAAATATAAACAGACACTTTTTAAAAGGAAGTTCAGATAGTTCTATTTATCTTCAAAACACATTTCAACTAGCATACTAACCTGCATTATTGATTTTATGGAGAAATTTGAATTGCTTACTCATCTATAGTATGAAAATAGAAATGGACGGTTCATATAGATAGTTGGATGAATAGATAGATAGATGATTGATTGATGCAAAGCAATATACAGCTGAGTGGCATAATACTAGGAAGATGAAATTCTAAACGTTATTAAAATATCACTCAACCTATTCCCTATACAGCAAACAATATTGCTGAAGCAACATTTCAGAAAAAAGAAAACTTTCAAATTTAATGTATGTAGAATTCAGTAAGTCCTATGTGCATTCAAGTTCCCAAGAGAACATAAATATAATACTTCAGAATTCATCATCAGCATCAGCATCATCAAAATTTAGTAGATTCTCAACATGCTGGGCATGCTTCTCTATTTTTGCATACACTCTGGCATTTATTCAGTTTCACAGTCCTTTAAGGGAGTAGCAAGCAGAGGGCAGAGATGTTAAGTAACCAGCAAAAGGTCACAAAGCTGGGATATGTGATTTGTAATACAACATCATTTTGTTGCCTTGTGAGCAAGGGCATCACTCATGATTTATATCTTGGCATTTCCCTGGCTGGATTGGTTTATCTTTAAAATTTGGCATCAAAGTCTTTCATTGCATCTAACAACATGGACTGTTTGCTCTCAAATTCTGTCCATTTCTAAGTGACACTAATAAGTATTGTATCATCAGAAAATTTGAGAAACATTGTATTAAAGAATTTCCAATTCTTTAATTGAAGAATTCCAATGCTTCTGCAATAGTTCTTTATTACAGAAATAAGCTAAGATATTCAGGTACTAATATGTGCGGTGATTCAGAGTACCACATGCAGTCTCTAATCATATTTGACCATGGCAGCACCTGTTCTGTTGTTTTAATAAAACACATTGTTTTCTTCACGAATCAGCATTCATTAGTTTTATAATTTTATATTGACAAAACAGTATAAAGCACAGAGTGGGCTGTTTTTCTCTATGCCACTTATTTCATCTAAAGTATGGCCACATATATTACACAGAATCAAGGAAGTCATTCACTTCACCTAATATGTATGTATGTATGTATGTTTGTAGGTATGTGTGTGTGTATGTACATACACATATATGCAAGGTAGGCCAGTATAATAAACTAGTGGAAGCAGTCCATCACTATACGAGAAAAAATGAATTCTAAATATTTTCTCCCATTAATGTTAATTAATATAACCTATCATGTCTTCCTCTTGTAGAGTGAGATGCATTACTCCGTCCTCACATATCTCTATGTCATATTGAAATAAATAGCGTAAACATGAGGCCCACACTCTAATGATAATATCAAGGAAATAATGTATAATTCTAAAATTGCATGTTTCAGAAGTTGTTCATTTGGGCATTCAATACTTATTAATTTACCTAATAAATAATTTTCACCATTTATAGCTTCTACTGCACAATGATGCAAAAAGACAGATGTATAATTAGAATGGAAATGAAAATCAGAAATATTCTTATAATTAACAGTTTTTTGATATTGCACTTCTATTTATACAAGTATTACTACTATTGAAGATTAAAATAATGGTTACTATTTCTTCAGCACTTACATTCAGGACTCTGACAGAGAGTAAAGGTTAAGAGCATACACTTTGAGTCAAAGTGTCAGAATTAGAATCAGATATGCATTTTTATTAGCTATACAAGCATGATCAAGTTAATTCACTTCTCCACACATTGATCTTCTCACCTATTATATGAGAATAATAACAGAGCTCTACTAAGAAATACATGAAGTGATACATTTACATTTTTTAAATTATCAACTGAAAATTAGTAAGCATTCCATTAATGTCAGGTGTTATTTACATCAGTAGTCATCTGGTTTTGTTAATATACCCTCTAAAAAGCTTCCTCTCTGTATTTTTTAAAATTGGTGAACATTTTAAAAAATATAGTTAAATTTGTAATTATATGCAGAAGTGGATAGAAAAGTTAAATTTCTGTATATTATTAGAAATAACATTGAAAAGTTGAAAGGAAGCTGTAAATGTGTGCAATATCAATAAAATCTCATCACATTTTGATACCTTACATCACCCTTCGCAAAATAAACAAGTTATTTAGGAAATTATTTTGAATGAACGAGTACACAGAAATAGAAACTGTTTGAGTATAGCCGTGCCAATCAATCTCTGAACTCCAAGGTTATATGCCAAATGTTATATAATGACCTATCAT
This sequence comes from Phyllostomus discolor, assembly GCF_004126475.2. NCBI lineage: Eukaryota > Metazoa > Chordata > Mammalia > Chiroptera > Phyllostomidae > Phyllostomus > Phyllostomus discolor. The sequence goes on from NC_040913.2 coordinate 14,261,347, forward strand.
CAGACTGTATGCATATCGACCCATCACCTGGGCGCTGAGACACAGCCTTCCTTGGAGTATGTTGAAACAGACGAACATATAAATAAAAAAAATGAACAACTTGAAATCCACACCTACATGCCACCTTACTTTCTAAGAATTTAAATGGTGAAAATCTCTCAAAAGAAAGCAGACTTCCATCCACTTAGTCCATAAATCTATTTATCTATTAATGTATGAAACTAATAATTTTTTATTGTTTATACCCTTTATTACTCTTCATAAGAGAAATTTGAAAGGTTATAAAGTTCTGCAGTTGGCATTACCTTAGAAAATTCATGAATAAATGTTGTATGTATATATGAATCTATGTGTTTATTCAAATATTATACATTTTGCATTTTATATTAAATATGGTTATTTTTAAAAAACATTAAAATATCATTGTATATCAACTCTCAGAGATAAAGGATATATAGCCAATTATTATTGAAGACAGAACATGATATGAGTATTAATTAGTTGATATCTATAAACAAAATCCAGCACATTCATATATCAGGAAAACAACAAATAAACATTGAGTCCCTAGTATATTCCAGATACTTAACTATTATTCTAAGTTCATACATTACCTAAAATTCCTTGGGTCTCAAACTAGTACTTTCTTTGTTTCCATTGTGTTGTGTGGTGTGGTGCACACCTAGGAGAGCAACTTCTATCACAAAGCATTTCATATCCCATGAAATAGAGTGGACAATTAGAAAAGTATTCTAAACAGAATTAATAACCCTAGATCTTGTTTGTCTTTGAAGAGATGTCTCCAAACACATTTTCACATCCCTGCCATTCCCGTCGCAGTGGCTGTGGTCAAACTTCCTGGGAAACACGGCCAAAAAATGACTAACCACCTCTTCCACGTAACCTGAAGAAGGAAGAGTTTGGAATAGTTTTAGAGTTTTATTTATATCTCTCATTTTTCTCATTCTGCTTCTTATTTATATTGGCTTATCTTCCTTTGTGACATTCAATTACATTTTCTATTATTGTCTCTAGTCATGGATACCTAGCATTTATTCTGATTGATATCTGGATCTTGTCTGAATTTCACATTTTACTTTGACCTTCATTTGAGTTTTATAAATATCACTCTCTTGGGAGAACTTGCTTTTGCATTATTAAAACTTTTTTTAAGTGCCATCTTTAGTAACTCTTTACTTCCCCATAATTACTAATCAGGTCAATTTATATCACATAATACTTTCTAAGTATAAATATATGCTTAAATGCATGGGATTTATAAAGAATAACCACTTGAGAAAAAAAGAATAAATGCTTGGAAATAGTTTTCTTTCCTGCTGTTAAGTTAACCACACACAATGACCATTACACTGAGGTGGCTCTAAACACTGGCAGCCTATAGACGCCAACCAAAATCTATGCCTATAAAGGCCTCAAGGCTACAAAGTCAAAACCAAAGGGCTACTAGTCACTAAAAATTGACTTGAAGCTATAGCCAACCAATAATTTCCCTTCTTGCTTTATGTTTGTTTTTTTCCCCCACAAAAATTTATTCCCACAGTTCCTCTTGGTGGACTATTCCTACTACTTTTAGGCTGATAGTGCCCTATCAAGTAGATGTTTGCTCAAAGAAACCCTTACAATTGTAATAAGCCTCAGTTTGACTTTTAACATTATATTTGGTGAACATTGTAAAGGAAGAGTTGTTTTCTTAAAATCTGGGGATTTATATTGACATCTTAAAATGTTAACCTTGTTTTAGAATTTATTCTAATAAAATGCCGCATGATGTGTACTATCATTAAAAATGCTTGACCTTTGCTTAACAAACATTTTCTTAATGTTTTAAAAAACATACGAGAATTTTTCAAATGAAATATGTATCTTCTTCCTATGTTGTGTAGCTCTTTTAAGTGGTGGTAGGATAATAGAGATTAAAGGTACAATAACAAGATATTGGGTATTTGAAGTAATTTATTTGAGCCTTAATTTTCTCTTTTTTAGAATAGTTACATGGCCTAAAATTCCCATTCTACTTGAAATGTTAGATATTATTATTATTATTATTATTATTAATTTGATTGTGGACCATTGAAAAGATTAACAACTTTTATGAGCCCTACAGAAAGTTTATTTTTTAGGAAACTTTCTTTAATTAAGGTCATGGCATAACTCACAGCAAGTTTGCGGGCTGCTGTCATGGTGAGTCTAAAATAAATCTTAATTATTAATCCATCAAACACACAGATGTGAAAACTGAACATAGAAGAAGTTAAGCCACTTGACCAATGTAACAGAACTAGACAATGGGAGAGATGAAAATCTAAACCTATGTCCCTTGTCTTTGTACTCGGGAACAAATACTTAGAGTCATGAAATGTTATATCTCCTGCTTTGTCTTTGGGAGGCAAACCTTTCATTCCTTTTATATAATGTCATCTAAAAATGGCATTCACTCCTTAAAACTTGGAGACAGTCCTTGGAAAGAAGTCTCCTAAGTGAAGGCTAAAATGAAAAAAAATGCACCAGTTGGACCTACATATTACTTAGAAAAAATTAGGGAAGAAGCTGTTAAGAAGACACACAAAAAATGTTTTTTGGCACATTGTAAATAAAGGTTAAAAGTTTAAAATGTTCTGAAGAATGAATAGCCATCGCTATTTCAACATGATTTGGTAGTAATAAATGAAGAGTAACCAAATGAAGATGCAGAGTGGATTTATTTAGAGCTCCCTATAGCAAGGAAGTCATCTACCTTCAAATGTGACTTGTGGCTGAGGCTGACAGGCAGGTGGTGGGGCAGAAAGGCTTCATAGGGGTGAAAGGTTTCAGTTTCGACCTGGTTGAAGAATGGTGGCACGGGGAAGCCAGGGCTGTGCTAAGCAGCAGCGGGGAAGCCTTTGTGACTAGTTAGGGGTGCATATTTGGCTTGCTCTGGTTGGTCCTAAAACGGAAGTACAGACAAAATTAGGGAAACTGTTCATTAGGAACAATTATGTTAAAGAAGTGACTGTTCCCCTTCCTGGGTTTTCCCTAGAGATAGCAATCTGGCTTCCTGCAAGTCTGATTCACAGCAGACTGGCTTCTTGGGTTGTTTGTTACAGACAGGAGGTTTGGTTTCCCAGGCAGGTTGCTGCAGGCTGAGGGTGAAAGTTCTGTGTTGATATGCGGCCTGGCAATTGTCCATTTGCATTAATATATGCAGTCACTCGATTCACAAACAAGTAACCTTGTTGCAGAGCACTAGTAAAAGGCATCATGCTTAATTTCTATGCTGGAAATATAGTGAAGATAATTTTGTGGGTGCAAACCTTTCCTTATCATTTTCACATTACTAAAATAATATCAGATTAATATTTTAAGACATTCTGATCAACCATGGAATATAAATTACAAAAATACATGTCAGGATGGGAAGGGTAGGACAAGTGGGAATCTAGTTACAATTAGCATTTTGGACTACAAATATGGCCACCATTTGGACTACAAGTAATATGGCAACTGAACTCTGACCCAGAAGAGGTGACTGACATCAGACCAGGAGCCACCAATGTTAAGTTGCTTCTTTGTTCACCAAGACCCCATCCTTGGCTCCCGCGCGAAGTCCAGCCATATAAAACTCCCAGCCTTTCCCGTCTCCCACCCGGTCTTTTCTTAGCCCCTTCTCCGGGCATGGAAAACGTCGCCTGGGAGCACAAACTTCCAAAATAAAGCTCGTCTGCCTGTTTCCATGGCTAATTGGCTGTTGATTTCCTCTGCGGGGTCTAAGAAAACCTTACAATACACCCTACACAAATATATAAACCAAAAAAGAGAATAAAGAAAAAGAGTTATTTCCATAATATGGGAAGAATAAAAAGGACCTAGGTTTAACAGACATGCGGGGAAAGTTTTCAAAGAGGGGACAGAATCACTTTTTTATAATTTATTTCAGAATTACACATGTTCTATAACACAGCCATAATATTTGTTGATTATTTAATGATAGTTTAGGGTTAATGTCTACCACATAATCCCTGAAAAATAGTTCATCAGAATGTCAATAAAATATCAATTTATATTTACTCTTATAATGCCGAAATGTGACAATACCTCTAAATTATCTAAATGAGAACTTGTTTTAACCCTATATAAGGGTTTCAGTTGCAGTAAATCAGAGCCTGTAAAGGGACTCCACTGTAAATGTGTTTGGGAGTCCTAAATTTAATCTATGACATTATAATTTATTACACTGATGACTTGGCATCCGTTAACCTGAAATTGACATTTTATTAAAAAATTGTCGAATCATGATGATGTGTCTATTCCATATTTATTCTTATTGAGAACCAAGCAGGAACATGCACATTTTAGTAACAAAGTTGGATAATCTGCATTAAGTAATCTAGCCATTCTATAAACAGCCTAAGGTTGTTAGAACTATTAGCAGAAAGATCAGCTCATTCAAAGCTAAAGACTGAGACTATCAAAATTATAGCAAAATTTATTTAAATATAACCTGGACATATACATCATTTTTCAATAAAACTGTTTTGGGGGATAGTAGTAGTAGGAAAATGGAGACAACTGTATTTGAACATCAATTAAAAATGATTTAAAAAAGAACCAAACTAAAAAGCATCTGCACGACTAAAGAAAATATCAACAACCCTGGCTGAAGTGACTCAGTAGATTGCATGAAGGCTTGCAAACCAAACGGTCACTGGTTGGATTCCCAGTCCAGAGCACATGCCTGGACTGCAGGCCAGGTCCCCAGTAGGAGGGCATGCCTAAGGCAACCACACATTGACGTTTCTCTCCCTCTCTTTCTCCTTCCTTTCTCCACACAGCATGGTTGGAACGGGAGAACATTATGCTAAGTGAAATAAGCCAGTAGGTGAAAGACCTGGTTTTTTTCACCTATGATGCAGACACCAGCCTCCAGTGTCTACATCATTATGGATGAAATGAGATATTCACACAGATTACCGAGTCTGGTGGAGGAAAAGGGACAGCAAGGCTTTTCTCTCAAAGGGAGCAAAAACCTTGGCCCTTGCCACAACTGGCCTTTCTTGGGTTTCTCGGCACATTACATGATGGTCCTCATTTACTATGCACAGATTCACTTTAGGTGATTACCTTTTACAGAAAACAAAGGAGCCAATGCTACTAATCACATCACAGAAGAGGGATATTTGCAAATGGAAAGGCAAAAGTAGTTGAACCAGTTATACTCATCCTTGGAAGGTTTAGCACAGAGTTTAGGAAGTTACTCTGCAGTAAATGTCCTCAATTCAGGGTAAGAGAGTTTTTTAGCAAGAGCAAGACTCAAAGTGGCCTAGGCATATTGCAGGCCTGATTCCCCACGGGAGGACCTATCTGTGGGCATGGGTCCTGTGCATCTCCGAGTGGGAGCTGGGCCCATGCCACACAGAATGGTCTCCTACACACCTGTAAATCATTTGGTGATTTCATATGATATTACCTCTAAGCGGAACCTAATCAACCAAACAAATGAGCAAAATGGAATCAGAGATTTGGAAATAAAGGACAGACTGACAGTGATCAAAGGGAAGGGGATAGGGAAATAGCGAGGAAAAGAAAGGGAAAGGCAAGCAAAGGAACACAAATGGAAGACTCATGTGAATGGACAATGTGGGGGATTGAGTGTGGGAGTGGGGAGGTTGGGGCAGAAGTAAGCAAAGAGGAAAAAGCTGGGACAAATGTAACTGAATAACTGTAAAAAGTCAAATGTTTATTTAAAAATGAGACAGAGCAGCTTAATGCTATATCACTATACATATACTATCAAAAATAGAAAGTCAGGATCAGCAAAGACTGACTAGCTGACCACATAAGCCATCTTTTATTTATCCACATTCACATCACACAGAGCAAATTAATGAAATGCTAAATTTAGCATAATTTAGTGGTCTGTGACTTTAAATGCTATGACAACACTAAAATACACACATTTTAAATGTGCATTAAATTATTAACTTATTTACATGAGATGTTTTAGTGTGAGTTGATACATATCAAAATCTTTCAAAAGAAACAATTTTATCTACACTGACATAATTATTAATTTTGCATGTTTTCATCATTTCAATCTCTAAACTCATTTCAAAAATGGCTCTTTTGGCAACACACATCTTAGCAAAGAAAACATTCACATTTCAAGATGTTACTTTGTAAATAACTTGATTTAGTGTTATTGTTCTAAGAGAACATCTTTATGTAATGAAAATATTGTCCTTATAATCACAAGCAAGGCATCATATTAACTAGGACAGCAATAAAATAGGAATCTGGGCTTTCATCTTAGTTTTCCCAGCTTCACTGGCTGCATTCAATATTCTAGAACAAAGGATAATAATTTTTATTAGCATGAATTTTTGAGAAAATATGTTTAATCCTCAATATTTTCAAATAAGTTGACATAAAAATAACAATAGAATACTGATATTCATGGAATTTTGCTTCCCACATTTGTCAGATTTATATAGCATATTGGGGAAAAAACAAACATATGAAACATTCTCATAAATAAGCAATTCTGGAGGAAATTGCCACTTTAGAAGAGAACAAAAATACTCAAAGTGTTTAAGTGCTATATTTAAACTCCAGGTATAATTATAAAAGGTGAAATGAAATGATGGGAAACCTCATAGATTTAGAATAAATTATGTCTGATTAAAACACAAGTGTGATAGAAAATTGTACAAATTATTAGAGAATCCCATATTAATCTCTAAACATCAATATAATATATATTTCTATAATTTGATTATAATAATTAAAAGAAAAAGAAAAATATTATTTTACATAGGACAAAATGTGACCTGATAAGTTTTTAATTCGCCACATTAAAAATGTCATCTGTACATGTCAACTGTTTAAGGCTGCCTTAATGAAAATCAAAAACATAGTAATGGTGATATGTAGAAAGGTTTGCAATTCTGTTTATTGTTTTATTTTTATTGTAAAGTTTTTATAATAGACGGATTAATAATGAGAGTTGTTTCAAACTATAGGTCTATCAAATTTCTTTAAAATGTAGTTTTCAAAAAAAGATGTATTCCCTTTTTTCAAAGGATATGCTATATGGACTTTTCATTTGCATCTGGAGCTAAGTCAGTAATAACTCTGTCTCCATAATTGTTTTAAAAATCAAAACTAAAATAATGGCTAAAATATTGTCTGAAGCATTATTATCTCTTTTTTTAGGCCAAGTTAACTGAAGTTTATTTAATTGTTTTGTAGATTTCCAAAAGATGTGACTAGGTTTCCCATAGTCATAGGCTATAATCAATTATCTTTTAAAAAAAAATGAGATAGGCTTTATTGTTAGATATATGTGTGTGTGGGTGTATATGTATATAAATAACCTTTACAAGGCTTGGCGATACCTCAATTAAAAAAGCATTTATCTTTGTTTGAAATGATTTGTCTACTCCATAGCCCAAAATCTTGTAATAATTCAGCAAAAAAGCAATAACACAATAAGCATTAAATAAATTAACAAGTCAATAAATAAGGCAGCCTTTCACAAATTTTTTAATTAAAGTTCTTCAGTTGTAAACACCAAAATTCCCTATGCATAATTAAGCAAAAAAAAAAAAAAGTTCTATGAGAGTGTTCAGGCTGTGCACATTTCCTGGGAGCTGGAGAGTGTCTTAAAAATGGTTCAGAATCTAGTCCAGCTTCTGTTCCAGGCAACAGAAACTGCTCTTTCATAGGCAGATAGATCAATCCACACACAACAACATAAATATACTCTCCAACAGTTTTCCTCTTGGCCCTGACACTGCTGTTCTTAGTCATTAAAGTTTTAGATATTTAAACTATTGTCTAAGTTGGGTTACATCCTTTTCTTAGGGGAAGAAGGTATTTGCCACTTTTGCCTGTCCAGGATTTACTTGATTTCCCAAATATCTCCCTGATTACCATTTGAGGTATTATCTCTCTACAGGAAGCACTGTATTTAAGTCAGGACTGCCCCGCCTCACCCAGATAACCTCCCATTTAAGTGGACTGCTTATTTCGTGATTCAGATTCCCTGCGGTGTTTCGAACGCTGAAGTAATGGCAAAGGGGAGAAATCATAACTAGAGCCATGCACTGGGGAAGAGTAATTTTCGAGGTGTGAAAAATCTAGCCTTTGAACAGAGAATGCTGTTTTTATAGTTTCAAATTATTTAAAAAACAAAAGAATAGCAAAACATATGCAGTAGTTCCCCTGTATCTGCTATTACCTTTTCTGTGGTTTCAGTTAACCAGGGGTCAGCCACAGTCTGAAATACTAAATGTAAAATTCTGAAGGTCAATAGTTCGTCGGTTTTAATTTGCGCACTGCTCTGAGTAGTGCGATGAAATCAGGAGCCATCCTTCCCCGTCTCTGTAGGGGTGTAATCACCGCTTTATCCGGGATATGTGCGCAGTGTGTGTGTGTATGTGTGTGTATATATATATATATATACACACATACACACACACACATACCCAACTTGTTAGTCACTCTGAGGCTGACTCTTTATCAGCTCAACCGCCACATCATAGTACTTGTGTTCAAGTATCCCTTATTTTACTCAGTGTCTCCAAAGTGCAAGAGTAGTGATGCTGACAATTTGGAAATGCCAAATAGAATCGGTAAAGTGCTCCTTTTACCAATGAAAAGGTAAGTATGTACCTATTTTGTAAATTAAACTTTATCATAGGCATGTATGTATAGGAAAAAAGAGACAGCATATGTAGGATTTGATACCATCTGTGGTTTCAGGTGGCCAATGGGGGTCTTGGAACATATCCCTGTGGGTAAGGAGGAATTATTGTGAATATATACAATTTTATTTTCTATTTTCATGTGTATTTCTGCTTTTTTACATTTGTATTCATTTATTTTGAGTAATTTTTCCATTCATTTCTGGATTCTGACAATTTGAAAAAGTAAACACATGTTTTGATCCAAAATGTGATGATCCATTTCCTCTTCTCTCATTCCCACATTTTATGTGCTACTTACTGGCTGCCTTTATCATTTTTATTTTTTCCTCAGGTTACACAGTTCTGAGATGAGATAATGATACAATTATAGGAGAAACATGAAATAAACCGAACTCCTTGGTATGACGCATTTGAGGCTCACCAAGATTATTCCCACAAAATAGCATTCAATTTGTTTTTTAATGAATTTCTTCAACTTTACTGATCAGAGATGCCCACTTAACCATCTCAGTTAAGCAAAGCTGCAAATTGGTAAATATATTTCTCACTCCATAATTATCATAAAGGGGCACATGAACCAAGCCTGACTGATTAAATGTTCTGAGCTGCAAAAACCACTCCTCCAGTTCATTTTATGTCTGTATTACCCTGGCAACAAACTAGACAAAACATAACACAAAATAAAAATTGCAGATGCATATCTACCATGAAATTGACAGAAAAAAATTAACAAAATAGGAGATAATGAAATCTAACAATATATAAAGGGATAATTTGGCATCAACAGATGGTTTTATTTTAAGATCGTTTTAAAATTTAGTCAGTGTAAGACTTGTGTGCCCTGCCAAGATTGAGTCTTATGGTTTAGAATAACTTAATACCAATTAAAAAAACTGGAGGCATATATGAAATCACTTTTTTCAAACATCGAGCAACAGATGGTACAGGATTACGATCTTTGACAGAAGGTATACATCGGAAGTGAGCCCTAAAATGTCGGGGGGCAAATTTTAGAGCATGAGTCTGAGAGGAAGAACTAGAAAGAGGCCTAAATGTTTTATTGTTTTGAGCCACCAAAGTAGGCTTTTGGAGAGGGAGAAACATCTAGAAGTTTTTCATTGGAGTTCCTCAAAAGATAAAACTATGGAAAGAAAGTTCATTAGAAATTTGCCTAAGTCCCTTTGTATATTGGACTTAATACCAATCTGCATGCACAGTGTGAAAGAATGTGAGGCCAATAACTTAAAAACTGCAAGAGAGATCTCTCCTCCTAGGGTCCTCTAGACTGAAAACTAGCCAGAGCTCAACCAAAAGTCAGGTTATAGAGACCTTACTGCATGAATAAACAGAAGACTCTAGTAGGGTCATATCATAATCAAACAGCTAAGATAAGATTTAAAGTAAAGACAACATTAAATGAATTATCTAAAAACTTTAAAAAAACCTAAATTAAGTTAATCTGCAATTAACTATCCAAACAAATGTTAAAATGTTTAAAAGGATTTTAGTACAATCCAATGTTCAACAACACATTCACAAAGTCCTCTTATCATAAACTATTTATCAGCAAGTAGGGTACATTTAAGGAATATGAGGATGGTTCAGCTTTTGAAAGTTAGTCCATGTAATTTACCACGCAAACAGATTTAAAACACAAACACACACACATTTGTTCAACTCTCAGGTGCAAAGATTATGTGAGGTAACAATTACAAAATTCTCAACAAATCAGAAATAGAAGGGAGATATTAAAATCAAATACCGGGAATCAAAGAAAAACTTACAGAAACTATCATACTTGATTATAAAAGACTGAATGCTATCCCTCCAAAACTATGGAATGAGACGGTATGCATTATGTATCCTAGTACTTATATTTAAGATGAATCTTCAAGACTGCACTTAAACTAGAGTGAGTAAACAGCATGCTTTCCAAACTGTTAAGGTTTGGATGGGTTAGTATTTAGCAGCTGACAGAGACATTTTCAGTGCAGTTATGAAGAGATGAGGAAACGGGAGAATCAAAAAGTCAGTCGAGTCAGAGAAATCAATGAAGGCTAGGTCTAATCCATGCAGTTACCCTTTCTGTGTGAATCACAGGTGAAGCTTATGAATATGCAAGACACATCTATGCATATTCAAGCAAATGGTATATGTTATATGAAATCTCTCCACTTATCTGTCTGAGAATCAGTCTTTGTGAGGTTCAACATCTCCACAGGACATCAAGAGCAATCTCCACTGATTACATTTTCTCCATAATTCATTCTCTCTGAAATTATAAACAGACTGAATACAAAGGAGGTACTATTTAGCTTTTAGCATATTATTTACTTTTACCTTAATATCATAATAACATACTAATATTTGAAGGAAATACAGGAAATACACCTATTCCTATAGGTGTATTTTACCAATAACTATTGTATTTTACTACTTTTGTTACTTTTGTACAGAAGAAAACAAGAAATTATTTTAGTGAAATTATGTTTTTAACATTTTTATGATGGTTAAACTCTAATCTTCAATGAATATTTACCTTTCTAAAAAAAACTTTATTCTGAAAATTTATTCTCCCCAATTTATAGTCTCTAAAAGCAAGGTCATGTTATAAATAACTGTAAAAAAAAAGTAATTTTAGCTGTAATGTGGTCCACTCTCCATACCTTACAAATTAGGAGAATCAGGGTCAGGGAGAAAGGGTATATTAGTTAATGTTCAATGGTTCATATTAGTTTTATATTAATTTAGGTTATTTTAACTTAGACTAGAATTAATGTCTTGAAAGTAGAGTTTAAAAGAATTGATGCAATAAAAATAAATTTAAATAGTCTCAAAATGAGGAAGAAATACTGTTAATAATTATACATTAATGAATGTAATTATGCAGACATACAACATAAACATATACAGTCAAAAGTTAAATTGAATATGTGATTATTTCCTTACATACAATATGGAATTAATAATAATTTTCAAAAGTTTTTTAAATCAGCCATGGTATTTTAGGAGAGACATTCAATTTCAGTTTCATCAAGGATACACTTAGGAATTAGACAACTTTAAAATAACATGCAGCATTTTTCAATCCATGATATAATACTTATTTCATTCCAGGTTTTTATATTTTCTTTGCCAATTAAATGGGAAGCTTTTTAGATTACGTTTATAACCCCTTATGTCTACAGCTAAATGTTGCTTCTTTTCTTAAGGCATCGCATGGATCCCTCCTGTGCTTCGTATCCATTGAGCTCATCTACTTAATGGTTTTCTGTTTTCCTATGAATCTACATCCTGCTCTTATTTCAAAATGGTAATGACTCTCTCAATTTTATTTCATCTTGAAAAGAATTAACTAACACATTTTAACATTGAAGCTGGACAAGATTATAATTAGATATAATTTCAGTTACTTTCAAATAGATGATCCCATTTTTACAGGCATTCATAAACAAAGACTCAAGAAATAGCACACAAATATTTGATGATGGATAAATTGCAATTTAATATGGACTGGAAAGTACTAATAATGACAATATTCATATCTTATGAACCTGGACCTGGACCCACAAGCTTCTCCTCACAAGTCCCTATACTTAACTATTTATTTCATACAAACTTCCAATAACCTTCCCTGATTATGAAGAAAGTGGGGAGTGAATATTACAATGAATTTCTGTAACACTACTTGATAACTGACCACAGTGTCTTCTTAGGCAACTTGGGGATTTCAAAACGAAATGAATGATTTAGGAAACTTGTAAAATATTCTTCAGTAACTGGAATTTGAGTTGTTCCAAGGTAAATAGGGAGCGGTTAAATTACAAATGGTTTAAAATAAATAAAAATCTATGTAATTGTTATTGTTTGTTACCTGTAGAATAAAAAAAATCATGGAGCCCTGGCTGGTGTAGCTCAATGGATTGAACGCAGGCTGCGAACCAAAGTGTTGCAGGTTCGATTCCCAGTCAGGATACATGCCTGGGTTGCAGGCCATGACACCCAGCAACCGCACATTGATGTTTCTCTCCCTCTCTTTCTCCTTCCCTTCCCTCTCTAAAAATAAATAAAATAAAAATCTTAAAAAAAAATCATGGAAAAAGGAGTAGACAAATGGGGTATGAGGAACTACACAGATTTACCCAAACAACATTGCAGGTCTCTTTCCAGTTACATCATGATGATAAATATTCACAGTTGTTCACTAGAAGTATTTCTGCTTTTGTTTATTTTAAAGTACTTTGGCCCTAGCTGCTGCGGCTCAATGAACTGTGCACTGGACTGAGACCTGAAGAGTCACTGGTTCGATTCCCAGTCAGGGCATATGCCTGGGTTGCAGGCCAGGTCCCCATTTGGGTACACTGGAGAGACAGCCACACATTGATATTTCTCCCCCTTTCTCCCTCCCTTCTCCTCTGTCTAGAAATGGATAAATAAAATCTTTAAAAAATAGCAGTTTGTAAATTATATAGAGGAAAATAAGCTTCTATCATCGCCATTCAAAATTTCTGGCTAATGATACCTACTGGTTTAAAGACTGTCAGTTTAGTGGTATGTCTCCTTACCATTAACTCCACTGCTCCCTCATACACCAGATCATAGAATTTGACATAATTCATTCTTAGGAAAATATATATGTTTATATATATTTATATATATTTAGTAAAATATATATTTCAAATTTATAAATATATGTTTTTGAAAATACATATATAATTAAAACTAAGAAAGTAATTCACATTCCAGAATACTGGTCATTTTACAAGACACAGACATAATCAATTGTATGCCATCAATAAGATTGAAAGTAGTAGATAAAGAGAAAAAAGAGGAACTCAGAGTGAGAAAAAAAAATAGTTTTCATTAATCATCAATAAATAAAAATAAAAATAATGTTGCAAGTATACATGGTGACTAGAATATATTTGCAGTTATTGCACATTATATTTCTATTTAAATAGTTATTGAAATAATGTTTACTTATCTTTTTCTCCTCAAGGTGAAGGTACTCTGACCTTGAGGCTATGTGTTTGATAGTCATACTGAAATCACATGGTGACACTCTCAGGAGTCAATGATTTAAAGGTTTCATATCTCCTAGAGAACAATAACAATTTTATAAATAAAAACTTTCATTACTCCCAGTATTTTAGAAGTGTGTGTGCATATATATGTGTGTGTGTGTACATATAAATGTGTATATATATGATAAGATATGAAGCTTAAGATACATATTTGCACATGTTTATGCCCTCAGCATTTTCATAGCAATAATTTAATGATAAAACTCTAATATTTACAAATGGTTTGCTATATTTTATTTAAAATTTTAAGGAATTTTAACATAATAATTCTTTTGGTATACCAGAGAAAAGTAAACTATGGATAATTAAAATATTGACAGAAATCTTATACCAAGTTGTTAATTTTCTCTTTAAGTACTTGGTAAGATTTCTCTATCCTAGAACAAATATATTGTATTTAAAATAGGCTTTAAGGTCATAGAGTCATCTATCTGTTTAATGATTACTTATAAAATATTTACAATATGCTATCCACCATTCTAAGTGCTGGGAAAAATAAAGAAAACTTTGCTTTCATAAAGCTTATATTCCACTAGTAGAGACAGAAACCAGTTCTCAGCAGATCAAAGATCAACCAGATTCTTTACTTGTGTTTTCGAAACTGAATTTTTAAAATGTTTTCTTTCTTTTATGATTTAGTCTTTATTGTATTTTTTTCCATCACCACTTAGACCCCTTATACCCTCTCCCCCGAAGCAAGCACTACATTGTTGTCCATGTCCAGGAGCCCTTTTTCCTTTTCTGCTCTTTTGTCACATCTGAACTTTCACTCTTAGCATGGAAAGATTTTGCTAACAAGTGATTGTCATGTCATACTTTTTATTTATATATTTTCATTTCCTTTATTGGAGTTCCATTAATCAACAAAATTATACAGGTGTCTGGTGTAAAATTCTATAATACATCATCTGCAAATTGCATTGTGTACTTACCATCCAAAGGCTAGTCTCCTTCCATCACCAGTTATCCCCAGTTTACCCTACTCTACATGCCCCACCACCCTTCCTTCTGGTAATCACTATGCTCTGGTCTGTGTCCATGAGTTTCTCATATCATTCTTAATTATACAAGTAATATGCAAAATTATTGTATGCATTGCAGTCAGATGTTCATAAATAATCTGAATCAAAGTATGCTTACATTGCCTTCACAGAGGTTTGATATAGAGGCAGAATAGGTAAAAATAGTGAATGCATTTATTTTTTACGTTTAAAATATTTCTTGACAAATTGCCATTTGCCAAAACTGATAATAAGGTTTGATATTTTTTTGTAGAGCATATGTTGAGAGATAGATAAACTAACAATAATTATGAAAATAAAAGCTTATTATAGTATCTTAAGTGAAAAAAAGAGAGAGAAAACTGTTTCAAATAAGAGCATACAATAGGGGACATTCTTGGTATCACAAAATATCAAAGATTTGTGACTAAGTGACTTTGAATTGAACTCATATTTAGCAAGGGTTAGTTATTAAGTTTAAAGACTAGGCAACGACAGTCATGGGTAAAAAAATTAAAACAAATTTCTGCAAAAACACTGAGTCCATATGATATTTGTTTGTTGCTTATTAGAAATTTAAAACAATAATAGTACCCTTTATTTCACAATGCAATGATACGATGCCCAAGCAGTAGACAGAAACCAGAAAATGTGGAGGTTTTTTAGGCTATAGCAAGGCTTATGGAAATTTATCTTAGAACTAAAAAGCTGTCAGAGAGCACTGTCAAGCAGAGATTGGTAATTTTGTCTCATTATCCAAAAAAAAAAATATTACGTTGAGTATGCTATAAAACTTCATTAAAGTTGAAAAATAGATATACGGAAATAAGTTGGATGGTTGTTGTTGCAATAGTACAAGAAAAATTATCATTAAAGCTTGAATCAGTGGCAGTGGGAATCAATAAAAATCTGTACATAAAAGGAAAGAGTGGAAAGAAATGAGTGATCTACTGGACGTAAGAGTGACATCAGGGGATCTGGTTACAATGCTGCCATCTTCCCAGACCGCAGACTGTCAGGAAGGACTCAGGTGGGTGAAAATGACTCATCTGAGTGGATTTAAAAAGATCAAACGAAGCTATGAAGTGTTAGCTGCCTGTATGGATTTGAAAGAAGACACACAGAAGGCTATCTAGACACTGGATTTTGCACAAAAGGGTGAAACCAGTATAGATGTATGTCACTGGCTGCTCCTTTCAATGCTTCACCTTCTTGCCTTGTCACCCTGGGCTCCTTAAGAAAATGGCTTCCTTGACTTCTGCTTTCTATCCTGTAGCTCATCCTCTGCCTTGTGATTTTGGAAGTTAACATCTACTCTCCTACCATTCCTGTGCCCTAAATGGTGAAATTATTGCTGAGCAAAATAAAAGATGCTGGAGAAAAATGACAACAAAAAGGCTTAGCTTTGTCTTTAAATTATAAATAGTGACTTCATCATACAAGACTCTTCCTTTCTTTGGAAGCATGTTCTTTGAGGGCTGGAGTGATGAGCAGGCACATAGTTTGGACTCTGGTATAAAACAGCAATTCAAAACAACTGAAGCAGCAACGGGAATAAATTAAAAATGAAATAAATGTCCAGCTACCTAATGGATATACTTCTCATATTTAAAAATAATTTAAATGTTATTTTATCGTAGCATCTATTTATGTATTTACATAGTTTTTAAATCAAATATCAGCTTTCATTTCCCACAGGTACTGTATATTTTATTTCCAACAAAGGAAATCTTATTTACATTATTTTAAGTCTTGATAAATGATATTTCACAACAGCATTTAGCAACTATGGCAACTTAGAGGAAATAATCCTAAAAGTAAAAACATGGCAACTCAAAAGTTTATGATAAGATAAGTCGTTCAAGGTAAGTAAAGTAATTTAATAATATGACAAGAAATAAATTGACTAGCAGATCTGATGTAAGAACACAAGCATGTTACTCTTTTATCTGATTGAAATTTCATTCCATCCCCAATAAATAAATATATAGGTAACTACATTATAATTTTGGTGGATGCTTACCTAAGATAAGAATGAGATACACATAAAAGATACTGCCACTCTTTTTAATAACTTGATAGTAGATCATACAATTCAAATTTAAGCTTCACAGTGGATCTCCCATGCATTAAAATTGATATTTTGACAACACAAAGACTTATCTGTATTTTATAGTCACTTAAAAAAATTTGAGAATCTTCCAAGGCCAAGATTTTATCTTTTCTAAGGAGATATATGCCTTAATAAAACTCACTTAGATCTTCATCTTAGTTTTACAAGCATGGCTAGTACCACATTTGGATTCAAAGTTCTAACAGTAATAACTAGTTCTATAAAATCTGATATCTTAACATCTCTACTCTGAGATAGTTGCTATAACTAGTAGTAATTAAGTAATTCCCTTAAAGTACACATTTTAAAATTAAAATGAAAACTGGACAAAAGAATGAAAGAGTTCAATAAAGATGACCTTAAATTTTTGTGCTCGCTATATGTTTTCATTTTATTAATCAACCATACCAACCAATTAAAATACAATCAGCCGGGTTAGTGATTAGAATCCTGTGGACATAATATAGCTTGGAATTCGCCCATGTTTTAAAATACTAAATTCTTTTAAGTTGTTTTATAGGTAACAGCAAGAGGCACAGAATATTGTAGAAATTTTTTCCACTACCCCAAATTAAATAAAATGTTAGAGAATAAAGAAGACTATATGAGTAAAACTGATCATATTTTTCTAAAAAAAATTATGTTTAATCTTGATGGAGCTACAACTCATTCAGAGCAACTGTCCCTGAGCCCTGCACTTAGCCACACACACACACACACACACACACACACACACTGTATAAAGGTAAATGAGAAGACAGGTCATTGCATTTAAGTTCCATGAGACAGGAACCTATATTATGAAGCCTTGAGCATCAATGCTGGCACAATTAGAGGTTCAATAAATATTTTTCTAATGGTTAGATGGATAAAAGATTTGCTTTATGTGCTGGGTTCATAATCCATTGGTAAGATTAAATTATCTATTAATTGCATGTGTAATGATTCATTTTAAATAAATAATAACATGCCCAGTCTCTAAAGTTAAGCACTAAGATTATTATAGTAAAATTTATTCAGCTCTTGAAGTGCCTTAGTTGTCTTTAGTAGTTTGTAATCTTTACAAAAATTTGACATTGGTTATGGAAAATTTAAGACTCTTATATCAAAGATTTCCACAATAGTAATTGTTCACAGATAGAACTTTTCTCTTTTATGATCATAAACTAATGGATCAATTATTTTATTATTGTGAATATGCTTAATAATTACTGAAAATATTTCACTGTATAATTTTAATCTATAATTCTTGTGTTTTTAAAAATTTTTAAGAAAGCAATAGGAATAAAATGTTTTTATTCCATGTTCTAAAATTCTAACATTGAGTGTAAAAAGATATATATAAAGCATCATTTGTTTTATGTCTCTATTTGTGTCTTCTATTAATTTTTATGCTATGATCAAAATTAAATATTGAAATACATTCTTCCTCCTGTCTTTTCATAAAGCATAGTTGTTAAAGCGTGGATTACTGTATCACCATGCTAGGAGTAAAGGGATTTGTTTCATGGTGCTTCAGTAATAATTGACATGAATACATACGCCTCTAAGAGCTGATGATGTTTCATAAAGTACATTTTTTCAGCTGGGTTATAAATTGAAGTTGCTACCAGATGCTGTAACTTAGGCTCTTCTGATATTGGAGTTGTAAATAAATGATACTTTAAAGCCTATCAGATTTTAACTGCCAAATCTAACAGTGCTAATATATACTTAAACTCCAGCTTAGACCTGAAATACCTCTTTCCCTAGTTAGGTGCTGCCCCCTAAAGATGATCTCAAATTATTTTCAACTGGAAATCAGTTTTTAAAAATAACATTGTCTTTCTACAAAACAGATCATCATCTTATTTGAACATAATGTATTAATTTGTTAAAAACATTTCCAAAATTTTGTTATCAACATAATAACATTTTGTTTTATTTAATATAAAATAGTAAACAAATGTCTTAGAAAGAATTGAATTATATGAATTATTAACAGTAAAATTTATAAGCATTAATATTCAGTATTTTGATATATGCTAGATATATGATATATGTATATATTTAAATTGTAATTTGAAATATTTTCCAGCATAGTTGTTCTTGAAAATATACATCAATTATATATGTTAGAAAAGTAGGCAAATGTTCCTGAAAGAAAAGAATTATGTAACTACTTTCAGAATTACAGTAAATAGTACAATACTATATACATTTACTATTTAAGAAATTTTGTTCAACGGTTTAAATTGAATGATGTAATACTGAGTAAAAAATCACTTAAGCTAATTTCACAAAAGGATATTCTTTTTTACATTTTTATTATATTTTTCCATTACCATTTAGCCCCCTCATACTCCCTCTCCTCACCCCCCCACAACCACACATTGTTGTCCATGTCCATGAGTCCTTTTTCCTACAGAAGAATTTTCTTTTGAAAAACTATGAACTACTTAAAAGAAAAAATCCTATTTAATGATATTAAAATGCTGATTTACAGAATAATTCCTTTAATTTAAATATATAATAATATTCTCCTCTGATCCATTACAATTGATTCTCTATAAGTTCTGGGTTTAACTTCAGTAGATCTTTTTTAACAAAGATGGTATTCTTTTTATTTTTACTTTAAAATTCAGTTTCAAAAATTAATTGGATAATTTTTCAACTTTTGAAAAATTGGTATTAAAATATTTTAACTGGTAAGGAGAAATTTCATATATCAATAAATACCCACAGAGTGTAAACCAAACTATAGATTTAGGGGACTAGTTAAGCATGGTCATAATTATGTCTATCACATCACAGAAACAAGCAATTTTAAATTAATTTGTAAGCAAGGTGTATTTTAAGAAAATGAATTTGCACATCCATACTGAAATGTGTGTTGGCAGGATATTTACAAAATAACACTATTTTTTTCTACTTCAGAGGAATTGGTAGTTCAGCTTCGACATGTAGAATATTTGAGTTAAATATGTAATGGATATGGTGGTTTGAAGCATTTAGAACACATATTATATTAAAAAATGAATAAATTATTAATCTTATCTACACTAACTTGTAGAAATTACACATGTAACTTGGTAAAATAAAGAAAAACAATTTTGAAAACTTGTACACATATTAAAGTCTTTAATTTTTCCTCTCTGTGTGTGTCTGTGTGTGTCAGCAAAGGCAGAAATGGCATCATAAGTAATTTAGTGGGCTTGGACTTTATACTTATACTGAAAGATCCAAGATAAATAAAAATGTAGTATGAGACAAAACAAAACGTGAGGAAGAAGAGGAATAAATGTATAACAAATAAATTAATTTGTTATAAAATGTAGCTTTTGAATATTTTGAATATCATCAAGCAACATAATAAAGCCCTTCCATTCTCTCTCTCTCTCTCTCTCTCTCTCCCTTCACGACTATATATACCAAACACTGCTGTTGAAAAACTGAATGACCTCCATAAACCTTAGTGCAGCTTAATAATCATTCCACATCCACTTCTATCTGTGTATTGAGAAAACAATGGTGTAATATTCTACTAGTCTTAAAATATTCTAATAAGTGTTTTGAAATATATAACATGTAACTAATTGTTCAATAGTTTAGAACTTATAACACACCAAGCATAATTTACTCTTTTTATTTCCTCAATAATGTGTGAGTTGGATATTATTGACCTCTCCATTTTTGGGGACAGGAACTGATATTAAAAGTATAAGTAACTTATTCACATTTATCAGAAATAAAAAGAAATAAATTAAACAAAGAAAATCCCACTTACTTTCTTTGACTTTTCACAGAGAAAGTGGAAGTTACTTCTCAAATTTTTGGATAAAAACTGATTTTAAAATATATAGGTTTTTATATAAAATTCTATAGAAACAAGAAGTTCAAAAATTATTTAATTTGTATATTAGCTACATTATTTAAGTATGCCTGAATGAAATAATCCAATTTGTCTCATATTTGGAATTTTTATCCAAGAAACATTTTAACAGAAAAACAAGTAAGGTTATTCTGCCCACTCTATGAAGAAAATTAAATAGCTACTGTACAAAAGCATTAGAAATGAGATCATTTTAAAGTCGAGAAAGAATGTCAGATAACTCATAATAGATTGGTTCTAAACCTAAGTAGGCAGAAGTTAAAAACAATCTCAAGATTGATTTAGCTGTAGACCTTGCTACAAGATAAAAACAAGAGAATGATACTAATTTTCTAAAGGTTAGAAAAAGGTTATAGGTATTCTTTTAAAGATTTAATTTATTTTTAGAGAGAGGGGAAGGGAGGAAGAAAAAGAGGGAGAGAAATACCAATGTGGGGTTGCCTTTCACATAGCCCCCACTGGGGACCTGGCTTGCAACCCAGGCATGCGCCCTGACTGGGAATCAAACCAGCGACCATTTAGCTTGCAGCCTGCACTCAGTCCACTGAGCTACAGCAGCCAGCGCCCTTCTACTTTGATAAGAGTTTCTGAAGATAAGGTCATCCCACTCCACCAGACAAAAGGAAGGAGACACTCTTACCCAGGGAGACTTCCTGTACAAATGTAAGTATGTTTACAAAGGTTAAGGTCCACTTGGTTTTCAGAGCTTATCCCTCATCCTTTCTTAAAATTAGCCAACTAACATAATCCTTATGCTAAATAGATACATTTTGGGGTGACAAATTCTGTCCCCCTGCAGTTCTTGGCTGCAAACCTGTACAGCACGTTAATATATTAAATACTATAGGCAGCTGTAAAAACAATGGTAAGTATTTATACAGTGCATTGCACTGTGACATTAGGATGGCTATGAAATCATTAAGTGATAGGAATGTTTTAGCTCCATTATAAGCTCATAGGACCAACTTTGTATATCCGGTTCTGATACGGGTGCCTGAACAGACCCCTGGGCGAGGCACTTAAAAAGTTAAAACCTCTGCCACTGGCTATTATGGCACCACTTGCCTACCAGGCCTATGACCCTGTTAAACTTGACTAACAGTAAAACACTCTTCTGAGTGTATGTCCTCAGGCCTGGAAATTACTGGGAAGTGGGAACTGAAGGTGACTAACCTACTCCCTACAGCCTCAGGCAGAAGGTGACATTGGCACAAACAGCAGCCTGGTGTTCCAAGGCCCCCAACAGCCCAAGGACCTCCCAACAGCACCCTCACCCTTTCATAACCACCCTATAATCCAATGGAAGCTCAAAGCCCCCACCCCTCCAGGTGGTGCATATCTGCTTACCCAGCCCTTTCTCCCTCTTCTTCCAGAAGATACTGTGGTTGGTAGGGGTTAAGAAAAAAAAAATTTTTCCTCACTTAAAAATAAATTCTATTCAAAAAGCATTTCATTGTGTTAAGTTTAGATTTATGTTTTCAAGGACACACAGCAGAGAAAAGGCAGTCAGCAAGGGGGAAAAAATCCAGACAATGATTTCATCTACTGAAATCTTATTTGTCAAGTGTTTATTTAAAAAAAGATTAAATATTAACCTATGAAAAGATGACAACTATATTTTTCCCTAACCATTTAAAGTAAAATTGGCAAAATTACCTCCAGAGCCATTAAAAAGAAATTCCTTAAAGTTCAAATCACACTCTTGCACCAAATTTGAATGACTCTGATGGCTCCAACGTGTGTTTTAAGGAGAATCCATTGCAAGTTTTAAAGCTAATATACACTTGTTACGGATGGGGAGAGAGGCTCGAGTCAAGAGGCTCCCTCTCCTGCTTTGGTTCTTATTTGGCTCGCAAGAGAATAATTCAAATGAAAGAAAAAACGTATAGTGGAAATGAAATAGCAATTTATTTGTGAAACACGTAGCTGCAAGCAGGCACCTGGCAAATCTAAAATGTCCCCTATATAGAGGAAAGAAAGTTGTTAGTGAGTTTGTTCTACACACTTGAGCCCAGGCTACAAGTGGGTACTTAGCTCATGTAAATATATCAACTATTGGGGTTCAGGGATTGTGTACCTTAGTCAGCTTCTAATTTCTCTCCCCCTATCCCACTTATAAATCTTTGGAATAACGTACACCTGCAAAGGTTTGCTTTCCCCGTTAGTGAAGGCTCTTTGTCTTCGTGGGATTGTTACAGAGGCCCCCTTTCCCAGTACAGGCCACCCTCTTCCTCCTGTGTAATTACCACTTGTGATGTTCAGAACACTAGACAATCCGAGTAACATGGTTACAGAAGCCTCTTTCCTCAGCACAGGCTCAAGTCCTCTCTCCCTTCCTCCTGCCCAATTTTCTTGAAACCCTGGCAATCTAATCAAACCGAGCTCCAGACTGCTGAGTTAATGGGTGAGACATGTCTCTCTTTTGCTTCTAGCCTCCTGTATTAAGTTCTTTGTTAGATTGTAACGGTGAGGGCCCTGCCTTTATTTCCCCTCTGGCTGCTTATTCCTAGCTGCTACCTAACAATAGGATATTGATAATTCACCAGTTCATGCCCGCTGCCTTTTAGAGAGGAGAATACATTGAACACATTTCTGCAATGGCCAAGTAAGCTTCTCAACATGACCTGTCAACTCCTAATAAAAATTAACCTGGTAGGATATTTAACTAGTTACACTAATAAAATATGTAATTACTCTGGGATGTTTAGCTATCTGTGTCTTACTATTTCCATTTAGTAAGTATGCCAGTGAATATTAGTTATTAATCTCTGTTCAATCTTTGCAGAAATTAATTCTGACACTATTATAAAAGAAAAATTTTTTAAAGCAGTCACTGGATCAAAATTATTAGTAACAGAAGCTGACTATAATACTGTCAATCCTTATGAACAATCTAAGCAATTGGTTTTCCCTTCAGACCCTAGTCATCTCAAGGATAAAAGAATTAACAACCATGAAAATATTCACAATCTTACATGGTGAGAGGGTGAGACTAGAACAGTGGACCGACTGAAACTTTTAGTCATCCAATTTTCAATTTGCTCTTGTATTGTTGTGTTTTTAATATCAATATATGTCATAGAAAATGTATTTAGAATGTATAATTATTTGAATAATAAATAAAATGAAGTCAATTATATAGGTATTATTTGATAATGTTGTTACAGATAATATAATGAACACAGGAATCTCTGCAAATGTCATCACTTTTGAGAAGCTTTTCTGATTTCTCAAAGTAAAAAATATGGTCTTATTTCATATGGCCTTCTTGACCTTTAAATAAACCTCTACCCATTGCATTATAATGTAATTAATTCGTTAGGAACCTGTGCTCATCTCTCCACAGCCATTACCTGTGGAGGATACTGGCCAGCAGTATCCATTGCTGCAGATGCTCATCAAAACACGAGAAAAACATACACAGGGACAACCGAGTCCTGTGGGGAAATAAGGATGAAACGGCCACTCTCTCTAGTGGAAAGTGCCTCAAGCCCCTGGCTGAGCAGGCTTTTATTAAGACTACAGACACAGTTTGTGGATTACAGTCTGGCAGGGAAGATCAAAAAGGAATAGGTGTTTTCAAAGGGTCTGACAGAACTCTCACTGGGATTCTGGGCTGAGAGTTTGTGTTTTATCACTTAGAAAGACTACAGGACCTAAAAGGCTAGTCTCGTTTCCTGCCCATGCCTTCATATTCTAATTCAATAGCATCCTCCAGCAAGCAGATCTCATAGGATCTTGCATATTCTATGTCCCAGGCCTGATTATCCTGGCGGTCCACCGACCGTGGTCTGGACTGCACCACCCGTTATTTCCACAGGCCTGAGTTGGGCAGAGGAGACAAAGGCAGCCAGGAGACTTGGATTTCTCACAACTAAGAACAAGGACTCAGGCTTTGACAAAGCCGAGGGGGCAGGGGTCGATGTCGATCAGCCCTTCATTTCCACAGCCTGAGTCTCTTCCCTGAGGCCTCCACGTGATCATTCCTGTCTTAGGCAATTCCCCCCATGGGAAATCTTACCCATCATTGGCTAACTGATCAAGCATTGGAGGCCAGACACAGAACAGGCAGCATCCATGCCAGGGAAATAAGTTTTGTCTCCTTAGTGGCTCCTGGTTCAGAGGTCTCTCACTCAGCCTAAGTCAAGGGGGGTTACAGCTTCCTGAGACCAGGCAGGGAAGACCCCAACAATTACCTTTCTCTCCTCCTCAATGGGTAAGTTCCTAACAGATGAAGAGAAATCGTACTCACCCTTCCTTCCCAGGTGCTAGTCTAGCACAGTTACTTAATATGAGAAAGAAGTTCAGTAAGGGGTGATGTTAAATGGAAGAAAAGAAGGACAGAAAGAAGAACAGGTGTAAGGAAAAAAGGAAAGACATAATGAATGTGTACCTCTCTTTTCCCAAGTGTTGCTTTCTATACCACTTTCCACTATCACAGTAGTCTGCACAAATGAGGGAGATGAGTCACATGGTCCAGACGACCATCCATGTGGTAAAGTGGGTTTACATTGCCCAGAGAAGGATGACACAGCTAAGCCACCCTACAGGTGGATTAAAACAGTTGAGGACAATAATCAAATCTACTGCAAGTACTACCGCCACCCCTGCATACACACAAAAATACTTTATTTTATATCCAACACCTCTAAATATTTGTCACAAGCAGAGGCATACATATTCAAACACATGTGCTACCCCCACAGACCATCATTTTGTTCTATTTATTTCAGAGATAGCATCACCCAGATATATTTTAGAAATTAGTAGTATTAAATTGATGATTGGGAAAATATGACACCAAGTACAAGCCTTTCTTCATTACATACAAAGAATATAAGCCTCAAAGCTGATGATTTTTATTTTCTGTCTCATTGGTAAGTTACGTAACCACAGGGAGTTCCAACTTCCGTGCTTGTAAAATGTGAATACCACATGCGTGGAGTTGTATAGTTCAGAGCCTACTCCACTTTTCATCTCCTGCTATTCTCATTTTGTTCCTGCCTTTCTGAAAATGATACATCCAGATGCTGATAGTCTTTGCCAGCCTAATGTTTAAATTTGTACTTCAATATTTATGTTGTTTCTGGCTACAGCTATTAAAACCATAACCTTTTCATGGGTGTGTGCTACAATTTCTAGATATCACCAAGGAGGTTTTTTACTTTTAGTAGTTTCTTTGGCAAGCCTAAAATGTTCCCAAATATTCCATTTATAAAGTTCATTTTGAAAGGCTCCAATACTGCTGATACTTATATAACTTTTCTGTTTTGTTCTTACAAAACCCAGTAGGCACAAGGGAATGATTGCAATGGATCACCATCATGAATATTTCAGCACTTTAAACACTCCTCCTCAGCATATTGCAGAATGTAAAACAAAGTGCTATTTAAGCCATGTTAACTTAAAAAAATAGCAATATAAGGTTATACAAAAGAAGCCAAACTGCAGTATAACCTTTTTAATAAAAAGTTAAGATATGCTATGAAAGATGATGACTAAATTGGATCTCAAATTTTTCATAACAAATAGAAAATATTTTTTATTATTTTCAAAATTTTAGAAATTGGACGATCATAAGCCAAACTCAAGTATTGGGAAAATTAAGTCTCATGATTTGAAATCTCTCTAATACATGCACATGTGGATACCTGTTGTGTTTTTTAATGGATTTTAGATTTGATACCAGACTGGTATTTGCACATGTTAATTATTGCTTTCTTAAAATAAACATTAAAAATAGAAAAAGGCAAATAAATGATAGCAAGTCTTTAAATAAGATTTTTGAGAGCCCTCATAATTCATTTGTTTTTGTTTCTTGTTAGAGACCAAACAGAAATTAGATTATAATAAAATCATGAAAAAATCTTACAATTTAAAATGGGATAGATAGAAAATTAATAATGCTTTACAATGAACACCTAAACATAATGGCAAATCACTTGAGAAAGTGATTATAAAAATATATATTTAAGGGAAACCTAATAATATTGTTTAAGAACATGAAAATATGCTAAGTACAAATTAAAACACCTTACATAGCAGAATAAAGGTCACAAGTGAAGAAATGCCCAGATTATAATGATAATTTAATATTGAATAACTTTACCTAAAATAACATGAAATTTCCTTTTCTGAAGATGTCCAGACTAAGTTATTTGCAAAATAACCAGTCTTATCCTAAAAGAAGGAGTTGATGGCTATACATAAGGATTCTCTCTTAGTCATAGTGCTACAAAGCGTCTTGTTGAATGCTGGATGGAAGGTCTTGCTAATAAATTGATCATTTCAGAAATCAACCACTGAGACAAAACTGTGTGTCTCTGTGTGTATGAATGAGAGAGAGAGAGAGAGAGAGAGATTGACTTCTTTTACTATTGTGTTTCAGATTGTCAGACTGACAAAGCAACAAGGCAACCATGGTAAAATATCATAGTTTTCTTAAAACCTTCAATGAACTAACATGCAAAGAAACATGAGTGAAATCATTTACAGCAAGTGAGCAACCTGCCCTATGAGAATAGACACCTATGGCTCTTCTCATTACAGGCACTGTGTTCAGAGGAGGAGAATTTACCACAGATGACATTAGTGGTGGGGAATGACAGAAAAGCTGAGAGAAACCCCTCATACAGAGTCAATCAAAGAAATGTCAGTAGGCACAGAAACCATTATTCCCAACCAAGACAAAAGAGGGTTACCCACTGAACCGGAAGCTGACAGTAGAGACAAAGCAGAGAGAGATGTGTGGCATGGGAAGCAGCTCAGCTGTAAAACAAAAACTATCCATTTCCTCAGATCCTGATTCCCAGAACAGGGAAAGTTCTGATTTTATTCCTAAAAAAAAACTATTCGAACCGAGTAGTCAACAGGATTAAAAGAAACGTTCAGAAATGCCCAGATGCTGTTAAACTATCAATCGGACTGATGCAGCTCTCCACTCAAGTAAGCTGAAGCGATATTTACAAATGTAGACCATATGAGGACCACAATTCACAACGAAAGTAAGAAAATTTGAAAAGACCTATAAGAGAAACTGTCAATAGAAGAAGACACAGAGACTTCCTTGATACTAAATCATTAGAAAGTGTCTTTAAAGTAATTATCATACAAATGCTAAAAAAATACTGAAAATTGTCGACATTGTGTAGTAAGATATGGAGACATCCATCAGAGACAATGAAACCAATGAAGACTAAAATAGAATGAAACTAAAGATAAAATATCATAAATAAAGAACTCACTGTTAATTTGTTTAATATACTGAAGAGTGGCAAACATAAACTTGAAGCCAATAAAAATATTTATATCAAAAAACATTGGTATAAATAAAGAGTAAGAAACAAGAATTCAAGGTATGTGGTACAGCATAGAATGGACTAGCACATCTGTAATTAAATTGCCAAAAAGGAAAGAGAAAGTGCAGCAGAAGAACTACTGAACAACTGAAAGCCTTCAAAAATTGATGAAAGACATCTACTACAAGTCTAAGAAGCTCAGGGAACCCAAGTACCATAAATACAAACACGTTGACCATGTGATGGTTAGTTATACGTGTCAACTTGACTAGGCTAAGAGACGACTGGACAGCTGGCAAAACCTGATTTCTGAGTGGGCCCGTGAGAGTTTTCCCAGCGAGAACAGTGTTTGAATGGCTAGACTGGGTAAAGAAGATTGCCCTCACCTGTGTGGGTGAGCATTGTTTACTACTTGGAGGGCCTGAAGAGAACAAAAATGCAGAAGAATGCAAATCTGCTCCACTTGGGCTGAAATATCCACCTTCTCCTGCCCTTGGATATCTGTGCTCCCGGTTCTTGTGCCTTGGATTCAAACTGGGACTTACACCATTGGCTCCCCTGGTTCTCAGTCCGTCCATCCATCTCAAACCAGAACTATACCACTGACTTTACTGAACCCCAACCTTGTGGTTGACAGATTGTGGGACTTTCCATTTTCCATAATACTCTGGGCAAATCATTCATAATAAATCCTTTCCTATCTTTCTATATATCTGCATCCATATTTCCATCTATATCATTGATTCTGTTTTTCTGAAAATTCCACTAAACCCAGCAGTAGATATATAAACAGGTACATCCATTTCTTAAAACTCATCAAAATGAACAATTTAGATCTTTGCACTTTATGTGAATAGTACAATTAATTTTAATAAGGGAGTAAAACTATAATAGTAGAAAAATATATGAACTAATTAGTATTATATACTATCCCTAGCATATTGTAATTTCTTAATTCCTGGAAGTTAATCAGGTTCAAAGAGAAATAGACTCAGAAAATTTAAACTATACTGAGGGAAAGGAATTTAGAAAAAAAGGTGTAACAGCGAAAATCAGAAGAGGTGGAATATTGTGAAAGGACTCACTGGCTGCCATGAACCAAAGTCAGGCAACACAACATTTGCAAATAAATCCTCTATAGGTGAGGGAGGTCAGGAAACACGTGGGTGGGAGAGGCAAAGCTCATCTCTTCACTTTCCCAGACATGCCACACTAATCATTTATTTAGAGATGTGTTCAGCTGATACTTCGATGAAATAGTGCATTTTTTTTCAGAGAGGTGTATTTTCCTGACTACTGATAAATTTTATTTTTACAATAAGCTAACATGCATCTGACATTTTGTACCTTAAGATCTTAAGGACCTATAAGTAAAGTAATATATTAGTAGTTTAATCTTACTTTTCAAACAAGACGATTGCAGAGGTACCAAATAAAAGCTAAAATATGTATTGAACTAGGTTACTACACAGGATTGATTAATTGTATAGTTCTAAGTACAGAGTTTTTTGTTTTTGTTTTGTTTTTGTTTTGTTTTGTTTTTGACTCACCTACAAAGTGGAAGTTTTTTAGTACATTAATGGAGACTTGAAAAAATATTGTGATTGTCCTTGTTGACTAGAAAATCATAGCTACTGCATTTGTTGATAATCATATTATCCTATAGCCTGCTAACAAATCTTACATACTGTAGTTCCCAAATAACAGAATGAATCATAGGCTAAAATTGTGGGAAAATACCTTTTTAAACTGTCTTCCAACATAGCAAGAATATTTGGATTGTTTGGATTCTGGATAAATAAATATTATTTGCTTAATAGTAACTCTTTAAGCATCTTTCAAATTATATCATAATACTCTAAATGTACTAATGCTTTGGATAGCTGTTTTGTAGAAATTATTATAATTATAATAGAAATAATTATAGAAATTATTGCCATTCATTAGATCTTCATGTTTTACAATTCTAAGATGCATTTTTTGTCTTCAGTGAATCCCTCTATCACAATATCAGAATATTATAAAATTACTAGAGATAATGTATGAATCATATTTTAATCACTTAACTATATATATTAAATGTTATATAATATTTGATTGTATATATTCTATTTGCTGTACATGTCATTACACTTGAAATAAAGAAGACATTTTTTGAAATCTTCTAATAAAAGTCTAAAATAAAAAGCTTCCAAAAAGTTCACATGCTATTCTCAATGTCTCAGATTCTGAAAATACTACTGAAACATTCTAGTGACCATTTCAATAGAAATATTTCTGAATTATTAACTCCTAAAATAAGACAGTCTATAAAGGATATAAAATGAGAAAAGGGAAATTACTAGCTTTGAAGAGCAGTCTCAGACAGCTTTATAGTGACATTAGTCAGTGATTCTAGTGTCACTGTGAAAGAACATGCCAGCCTTCTGCACAGGAGCAGTGCAGTGATATTATGAATTTTTTAGAGACAGCATCGGCTGCAATATTTCATCTGAAGCATGTCTCCTCAGAAACTGAAGTTTAAAGTGGAGGGTCATGGATGCAATTGGGTACCTACGATGGCAAAAACATTTTATTATTTTATATTTTCTTTCAGTTCTGGGTTTATAAAGAAGGAATGATCTACTTACAACTTTAAACATACATAGCAGGGGGGAAAGTACCTATTACATCACTTAGACAATACATATATTTCCTCATTGTTTATAATGATACTTCTCATAGTCTCCTTGCTACCTGTACAAAAGTTCAAGAACCAAAAGGAAAGACATTAGGCTGAAAAGCATTATGACTTTTCAGTTGTAATACTTCAGGGTTTTTATTACCCTGCCCAAACCAAAAAGGCTTAGCAATTCTTTGAGTTAAGAACCTTAATGGGAAGTAGATCCATCACTTTTATCTGTGATGATACACTACACATTATGGTATTCAGAGTTGCTGGTGATTATAAGAAAGCAACATGCACATAAGGGAAACTGAATTTTATTCACATTTTATTTTTGCTTTCCACCTTTTTGATGATATCTATAACTTCCTCTTTTTCACAGATTTCCCATCTAAGAGGGTATGCAGCCTAGCAAAATGACTCTAGGCTTTTTTGTTTTAGAGCTTGTCAATTGAACATGGGCAAAAGATGTGAAATAAAGCTGAAGAGCCTGTTTTACAATGCTGAGTATGATCTGGGTTAAGAAATCTTGAAGAAATATTCTAATACATCTAGAAATAAGAGTGATGAGAAAGGTAGGGTAGTATATTTTGTGATGCAAACACAGTTAAACATATGGTAGTATATCATATACCAGGTAGGGCTGGTGCAGAATCAGTAAAAGCACAATATGAAAGTATTAAAAACTCCTAGTTTGAATGATAAAAATTACAAAGAGAAAAACAAACAAAAAGTAGCTTATATAATATTGAGTATCTTTTTTCCCCAAATCAATACACATACACATATCAGTCTAAATGTATATTGATAGGCATTTCACCTTTATTTTATCCTTATTAATTAAACAACTAGAAGAATATATTTCAAAAAAATGTGTTTAAGAAAAAAACAACAAAAAAGTTGCCCTAGGAATTTAAACAGATTTCATAGAGCGTGTTTAGGTAATGTTTAAGTTATTATACAAAGGAAAAGATTTTAAATAGAATACCTCAATACATACTAGTTTTATTTTTACCAGATTCAGTATAGTATCATTCTTACACAATGGTGAAACAAGGTCAATCAGGATTAAACAATTTACGTCTCAAAGATTCAGATGTGTTTATGTGCTTACATGTGTGTGCATGTTTGTATGAGCATGCACACAGAACATTGCATATTTCTATAAGTAGTTTTATAAGAATATGGTAACTTAATTTGAAAGTTCTGGGAGATTTTCTCTTATATTTAAAAACATCCATAAAATTAAAAATAAAAATAAATAAATCTGCAATATAAATGTTACATCTTGGGTCACCTAGTACCAAAAATATATATAATCAAGGCAAGGATTTTTTTTCATTCTTGGGAAGACTCCTGTAGAGTTGTTTGGCTTATGTGATGCACTCTGAGGGTGTTGCGTGTGTGCATCTTTGCATACACGTGTGTGTAGAGCTGGATGCACAGGATAACACAGAACTGTAGGACAGTGAAGTCCACAAAGATTCACTGGAATCTGCTTATCGTGGATTAAGGATTGAGATAAAGTTTGAAGGCAAGCCCGTAATCTTCACAGCATTCTGATGAAACCCAGTCAATACCTCACATGATCATCTTTATTCATGCCTTCCCTAAGAACCTTCATGCACACTCGTAATGCCAATAAATCATACCAATGAGAACTACCATTTTCCTCACAGAAATATTTGTTTGGTGTACCATCAAAGCTATATCTTAAATAGATGCCAGTACATATAAGATCTGTTGGGGGCCTCAGGATTTTCCTCTTTCTGGGAATCATCCTGGTAAGAAAACCAACTTCCCCCTTCTTGGTCTCTTCATTGTTTTTCTGGTCATGATTGGACATATAGAATACTCTTCTGATACACTCACGAGATACAATTCTGAAATATATCACCTGCCTTAACTTTTATAACATTTAGTTTATAATCGTGCAAACCAATAATATCTAAAACATATTATTTGTGCCCAAAATTATGTGCAGATATTCTTAAAAACATGATTAACTACCAGTGACCTTCTTTATAGAAGGATAAGGCATGAATAAGAAAATAATCTTTAAGAGGGAAATGAGCAATAAATCATCTTTTAAGAACATATGCAGAAAATCATACAGCAGTATCCTCCTCATTTCAACTCATTCCTTCATTCACTTATTAAATTATACTTTTATTTTAAAAATGAGTACCAAATACCTACCATGTGCCAGAACTATATTATTTAGGGCCTTAAACGTGCCCCATGGAACAGTCCTTACCCATTTTATGATTTTAAGATTATAAAATTATTGTGGCCTAATAAATTTATGATTGGTTTAAAATTCATCTTTCTAATCCAACTGAATTTTATTGATCTCACCTATAAGTGGAACCTAATAACAAAACAAACAAGAGACAAAAATATAACCAGAGACATAGAAATAAAGAACAAACTGACAGGAAGCAGAGGGAAGCAGGGAGGGAAATAATGGGGGAAAGAAGGGCAAGGGTCGTGAATGAGCATGTATGAAGGACCCATGAGCAAAGCCAAATGGGGGTAAGAATGAGGGTGGGAGGTAGGGGTGGGTGGGGTGGGAGGAAGTGGTAGTGGGAAAATGTAAACAAGTGTATTTGAACATTAATAAAAATAATATAAAAAGAAAAAATAGTTTTTGCTATTCAGTGGTACTTACATAATTTACTTAATATATAAAATATACAATATGTAAATATACAGCAGTGTTAAACAAAAAAGAAACAAATTAACTATTTTTATACCAGGATTCACAAATACTCGTGGTTACTTTTTTCATGGGCTCTTGACTCTATTTCTTTTCTCTGACATTCTTGTTTTCAAACTCTAAGTTTATTTTTGTATTAGTGGGCTTAGTTCTACTTCTTTCCTTCTTTCTCCCCTTTTTATTGCTATTTAGCATATATTCGCCCCAATAAAACATTATCATCAACCCAATATGTTTATATTAGGTAGATATCATGGTACAATAGGATAGTATTAACATTTTTCAATATAATTTTAGGAACAAAATATGTTTTACATTAACCCAGTTTATTTTCTGTCTTTTAATATAGTTTGCTGGTTTATTTTTAATAAATATCCTACATTATTTCATTATATGTAATATTAGTATTTGATATCTATTTTCCTTTCGACTGAGATAATTTCCCAAAGATTTCTGGCCGATTATCACAGAAATATTGGAAATCCAGTGTGTCTGTGTATTTGTATTTTAAACATGTTTCACTATCTCTTTAGTTTTAGAAGTTTCCAAGTTAATATCATAACCTATGTGTAAAATATTATTTCCTCTGGTTACTTTAAGTAATTCAATATCTTCTAAAGCAATTCTGGAATGGCAGTAGGGTTCATTTATGCATAGTTTTTCCTTCTGTTTACAATATACTACCCGCTTCTGCAATGTAGCTGTAACTTCCAATGTCTATATCTGCCTCCTTACAAAAAGAGGAGGCGAAAAACATTGCTTACAGATGCTTTGCAATCATTCTGAATGTGGCAGACTGCTCACCTAGGCCTGTGCAACACACAGCTTGCGCTCAACAGTGATGATCTTGGGGATCTGGCCTGAACAGATGCTGCATGACAGCTTCGAAGGAAGGGTGCTAGTGAACTAAATGGACCCACAATTTCAGAAGACCCTAAATTACACAAATACTCATCTGTGTGAAAGATGCATATTGAACTTTTGCTGACATAAACGTAGCTACAAAATTGTTCATTTATGACAATCAGGAATAAAGTGTTCATGAACCAGAACTTTCAAATTAAGCTGTTTTATAATTTTTTTCTTTGATTTTAGGTACTATAAGATTAATAAAGTGCTATAAACTGTAAAATTAGATTCTTGTAGATTTACTGAAAGCCTAAAATGTGAAAATTACAGTTTATAGACATAAAAATGAAAAATAAAAAAAAAAACTAAGTTTCTTTTCTTAACCGTTACTGCTTTATGTGTGTATTTAGTTTTTCATTGACAGTGTGCATACATTTGATGTTATTAGCTTTTAAATGTGTGTATATCACTTAAGATAATTGAATTGATTTGAAATGTTAATTAATGAAACAGAAAACTTGCTAAATAATTTTGTCATCAATGCCTAAGTGTTTGAAAATGGTGTATTCAATCAATATTGTTGTTTAATAATTATGCATTTTAATTTTAGGAAGATTTGAATTATTTTGCATTTAATTAAATATTAATCATTTGAAAATCACATCTGATTAATTCAGCATTAAGCAAGGCTGCAATAGCAATGAGTGTTTTTCTTTTTATATTACAGCCCTCTATTGTTAATCTATAAAAGTCTTTTATAAAAGTATACTTTTATAAAAGTATACATCTTTTCAAAAGTATTTAGTACTAATATTTTAAAAGCTGTGGTGGCACATAAAGGCCAAAAGTAATTTTTGTATTGCATTTCTTGTGACAAATACACGCTGT
This sequence comes from Phyllostomus discolor, assembly GCF_004126475.2. Lineage (NCBI taxonomy): Eukaryota > Metazoa > Chordata > Mammalia > Chiroptera > Phyllostomidae > Phyllostomus > Phyllostomus discolor. The sequence continues at coordinate 14,296,540 of NC_040913.2, forward strand.
TTCTGAATGTCACTTCTTTCTCCAATATATTTTTAAATTGTGTATTTTACAGCAAAATCACACTATAGAATTCACCATGACTAAAACCACACTACACTAATCTCCTTAATATCAAATCTCATACTAGAGAGTCAACGAACTGTGAAAGCAACTATTGCTTTTTTCTGCTTCATATACACTAGAAATCTACACTGGATTTCCTAATGCTGAAACATTTCTCTAATTTTAAATTAAATACATGAAGACATTATGTGCTTATGTGCTTATGTCAAGAAGGACTGAGAAGTAGTATACCAGATGTGTGCATTTCCCAAATTTTGTTAAGGAGATAAACCCCTGCCCTCTGCCTCTCACACCTGTGCAAGGTTACAAAACACTGGATCGCAAACTCCTGAAGAACTTCCTTATTGAAGGAAGGGTCAGTCCAGTGGACTGAGAAAGCACTATATAAATTAAAAAGAATACTAAGAAAAGGCAGTGTCACCAGTGTGTCAGGAACACAAGTATTCACACTGAAGATCTTCTGTAACTTATTTAGTCTTTCCCATAAATCTTTTTATCCCCCTCCCCAAGTTGAATAGGGTACATTAAACATCTTAGTATGTGAATGATCTGTTTATCAGTTGGGTAGACATCTATTTTTATTTTGTTTTGTTTTCCTTTGAGATTAATTGTCCTCCCTCACTCACTCAGCCTGGTCCCTACCCATCTTCCCTGTTACTCTTCCAGACCTGTACAACCTTCTAACACTTCTGCTTTCCCTTTCTGCCCTCAAGGTCACCTATAGCCCTCCTGGGATCTGTGACGTGGACATCTCACTTTTTGCCACTAAAGTGAAGATCTCAAACTGCCAAGCACTTTAATAATCACAGTTCACAGAAAGTCAAAGTATCTGTAGCATGTACCTATAAATATGTTATTTTCAGGGGTGGGCTATCAGGGCATAACAAA